>NC_059203.1:18065476-18414638 GCF_020615455.1 Coregonus clupeaformis | reverse complement strand
CAGCCAGTCCAGCCAGTCCAGTCAGTCCAGCCAGTCCAGTCAGTCCAGCCAGTCCAGCCAGTCCAGTCAGTCCAGTCAGTCCAGTCAGTCCAGTCAGTTCAGTGTACTTTTCCTCCAGTACCGCCAGCCAGTTCCACTTATTTTTATTCCACTTACTTATCTATTCCAGTACACTGTTAGAACTCAAAAGGGTTCTACCTGGAACCAAAAGGGTTCTTAAAAGTGTTCACATCCCAGTCTATAAGCCTATAGAATGAAGGGTGGGATCTACTAAGCCTATAGGAAGGATGTGATTCATCCTAATGTACATGAAAGACCTCAGCTCTCTGTGTCCAGAATGAGGCTTACCCCTAATAATGAACATGCCTCTCTGGGTAGCTATTGCCCTTTTTACAATACTGGACCAAACTAAGCTAAGCTGTACCGGGATGGCCTGGTGGCCTACATATCCACCATATAGTTGCTGGAACTGTGCCTCAAAGGACCATGGGAAAAGAACATATCTGAGCCAAAACAGTACGGTTCGGGTACATGAAAAGTGATGTTCTGACCCAAATGGTACTTGCTGGATAAATAAAGGTTAAATGAAAAAAGTATGGTTAAGGTTGGCATTATAGAGTGGAAATGGTATGCCAAATCTACCCCAGCTGTCCCAACACTACCTCAAACCAATAGACTGCAGGGAAAGAGGGAGAGGGCGGATGGGAGCTTCACAACCAACGGTGACAGTGTCGAAAGCAGCACAGAGAAGCACAAACAAGGAAGAAGAAACGGTGACAGTGTAGAAAGCAGCACAGAGAAGCACAAACAAGGAAGAAGAAACGGTGACAGTGTCGAAAGCAGCACAGAGAAGCACAAACAAGGAAGAAGAAACGGTGACAGTGTAGAAAGCAGCACAGAGAAGCACAAACAAGGAAGAAGAAACGGTGACAGTGTTGAAAGCAGCACAGAGAAGCACAAACAAGGAAGAAGAAACAAAAATGTTGAAAGTGCCACAGAACCCTCGGGACTGGGATTAATAGAATCGTAAGCTGCAGCTTTATAAGTTCTAGTTGGTGGGGAGAAGGAGATGGAGGGAGAGATAGCAGGGCCGGCTCTAGGGCCCCACTGCCGTTAGGGCCCCGCTGCCGTTAGGGGGCCCCCGAGCCCAAGTTTTTTGGTGGAACTCAGTCAGGTTCTCAATGTACTGTTTTGAGTTAAATGGTAGAATACACAAGGTGCAATTTCAAAATTAGGTTTTGCATCAGCAATTTTTCTCTTTTTATGTCAGTCACTGACAGTCACTCAATTACCTTTTTTTTTTTTGATTGGTAAGTTAGTCTAGCCAGCTATCTAAACTTGTAATAATCTTTGTCGAATTACTGACCAGGCACGCATTGATTTTGTTAGTCACTCTCAATCAGATATCATATTAACATGGCATAAGTCATGGCAAAATGTGTAGAATTGCAGCAAACTTGCTTTAAAACTGCAACATTCTCCGCCAACAAGAGGGGGGCAACTAAAATGTTTTGTGGCGAGGTGACTAATAGAGAGAGAGAGAGAGAGAGAGAGAGAGAGAGAGAGAGAGAGAGAGAGAGAAAGCAGAGGAGAGAGAGAGAAAGCGAGAGAGAGAAGCGAGAGAGAGAGACAGAGTTAGAGAGACAGAGAGACAGAGAGAGAGAGAGAGAGAGAGAGAGAGAGAGAGAGAGAGAGAGAGAGACAGAGAGAGAGACAGAGAGCGAGAGAGAGCGAGAGAGAGAGAGCGAGAGAGAGCGAGAGAACAGAGCATCATTGGTAATGCTGTAACACAGAGCATCATTGGTAATGCTGTAAGCACAGAGCATGGCTTCCAGCGGTGTAATGAGTTTGTGTTATGGTGCAGATTTGGACTGCCAACTGGGACATTTAGAGACATTGGCTAGGTAGAGAACAGCTGTATAGCTACAGCTGTATGGATGAGTTTTCTATCAGAGAAGCAATAATTAAAGGGAAATGTCTCTGCACATAACTCGGAGCGACACCTAGGGTCCATAGGGATACACTGGCAGACCGCTGATGATTTCCCATTACAGTTTTAATGTCCCCATATCTATTGTAACCCCTATAGGCCTGTGTGAAATTCCTATATGGATATGCCAGTTGACGAATAATGATTTCCTGTTCAAATGTTAACAATATTTCCATGTCTGTACTCCTATGTCCAGTCCTGTGTGTGTAAATCTGGGACAAATTGTGTGTACTAATCGATCAGGGGATACTGATTGCCTGCTCTTACAATATGAAGGTGGGGAAACCCAATAGATCTACAGAAATAGGCCATTTGTGGTTGCTGTGACCACACCAGTGATTGGGTGCAGGTAGGCCCTGACTACAGTTGTCCTACTACTGCGTTTCAGAGTTGAGAACGCCCAGAACTCTGAAGGCAGTTAATGGCAGGGATGTTGGGTGTATTCAGTGAGGTGTATACATAATGCTGTGCCCTACTGAACACAGCCAGAATGCGAAAGCAGTGAGCCATATACCAGTGCGGTGGCGGCATGGAGCTGTCCTTTCAGCACCACGCTCTATTGAACGCTCCCCAATGCTGTGCCCTACTACTGAACGCGGCAAGAATGCGAGAGCAGTAGAGCGGTGCGGTCGCAGTATGAGGCTGTTCTTTCAGAACCATGCACTACTGAAGCAATGCGGTGCGGTACAGTGGTAGAGGAAGTTGTCCTTTCAGCACCATGCACTGCTACTGAAGCTCAACTGCTGTCGCTGCAGCCGATATTTCGCAGTACAGATACCGATTTGAGAACTGAGCTGAGTCTTCAAACCTGGACTTGGTGTCTCCAGTGCACTCCAGTGTGTTCACAAAATGAAAGAAAACGTATATGCGTACCAGCATTTGACAACATTACAGGCTATGTAGTTCCCTGTGGCCTTTCAAGCATACAACAGCATCACAAGTGCATCAAACACTTGGGGGGGGGGGCGCACATACCAGCATCAGTGGGCTGAAATCTATTTCTAAACATTTAGATTTATCTCGGGTGTAAATTGAGGCCATTATGGAATCTGAAATATCTATGAGAAGATATAATTTACTCCGTGTGTTTGTGTCACTAATAACTGAAGAATAGAGACAGCAACTACACCGTGTTAAGCTTTTCTTACCTGAAACAGACGTAATATGTTCGCCACCATGATCGATACAGAACTTGCTGACGCTCCTATCACTCCCACAACTTTCTCTGGCTTGACGAACACTGGTGGTTCACCGTTCGTACACCTCACATCCGACGTGTCTTTTTGTATGAGTGCCTGCACAAAAGTCAGGGACTGCTCCAGAGCATAGGTGTCCCTCGAACACGTATCGAGTACCCGGGCACCTAGAGTGACATTGGGAAGAAGATCGTCGTCACTGTTGATTTGGTCCAAGGCGTACATCATAGCTTCGAGACGATGGATCCCGTTCTCTTTCTTGATGTCCCCACACGGCTCCCCGGGGATCCCCCGGGCGTGCACCGGGAAGAGGCCGCCAAGGGTCAGGTCTCCCTCCATTCTTATGGAATGCGGTGCGTAAATTTCCTGCGATGCTGTAAGGTCGAATAGAGCTTTCATCACCCACAATACTTGCCACGTAAAGTAGGGTTTCTTCAGTTGTAAAACCACACCACCATGCCTTAGCCTGGCCATGGTCTCTCTCTCTCTCTCTTTCCCCTTCTACCTCTGACTTCGATTTAGAAAAAAAGACCCGATGCACCGAGGCACTTTTTTTTATAACACTTCAAGGAAAGCTAGGTGAGGCATCATCCAGTGTAAGTCCATGTGTGCTCATTTGTAAGAAGAAAATGGCCAGGTGAGAAAGGTGCGCCGATTATTCCGCTATAGGCTACTGACGGGTTTACCAATGCTTTACTCCTCCTAAATGTGCGCACGACTTCCCAGTAGCAGTGTACCGTTCACACAATCGCTTGTTGCTCGGACACTCATTCCAGGTTTGAAGACAGTTTGCCGACATTCAATAAATAACAGCAACCGACCAGTACTTTGACGAAAGGAAAATGTAACGGATACTAATCATAACTCATTAAATGTCTTCCCCGGAGCGCACGAGGACGTGCTGTTGATATTCCACCGTCTGAAGCGCGAATCACCACCGAACTCCCACGGTGCACTGATGTCATAGGCTACTTCCACAACGAATATCTAAACGCTAATAAATAGTTCAAAAACAAATGGACAACTCGGGAATCTTCAAGAAATAGAAGACCGAAAAGTTCACGTTTTTTTCTTCTTCTCACAAGCAGTCCATCACAGGAGCACACATCTTGAGGCGCGTGATGATAACGGAATTGCGTTCTGAATAGATCCAGCTGGGATCTGTGACATCCTCCTCCTCACGCAAATACCGAACTTCTCCGAGGCTCCCTTTTGGCTAGAATGCAGCGGCTTCTCTCTGATGAAAGTAATCTCTCTTCCATTGAAATCCCTCACTTGGAGGGAGATGAGTATATTTCCCTGAGCGCTACGGAGGGAGGGACTCTCTCTCTCTCTCTCTCTCTCTCTCTCTCTCTCTCTCTCTCTCTCTCTCTCTCTCTCTCTCTCTCTCTCTCTCTCTCTCTCTCTCTCTCTCTCTCTCTCTCTCTCTCTCTCTCTCTCTCTCTCTCTCTCTCTCTCTCTCTCTCTCTCTCTCTCTCTCTCTCTCTCTCTCTCATCCAAATATGTGTTTGTAAAATTACTTAATGCCCAAAGCCTGCAACACACATTTTATTTTTCAGCTTAAATCACTGGATGGGCTATTAGGTGTAGCCTAGGCTTCTACACCAATAGATCTACTGAATGTCTATGACTACAATATAATTGTTCAAATGAATTTGTTCAGAGAGAGAGAGAGAGAGAGACGGAGAGAGCGAGAGCATCAGAGCGGGCGTCATCAAGTTGAATGCCTATTTTTATTTTCAACCCATGGGCTGCTTCTTTGATCGCGAGAAATGGGTAATAAAAATCGATATCAGGAATCCCGAATGGTTACGCTTGTGTAGGCTACCAGGGAAACACTGATGTACCATACAGTGTTCATGGAGCGTAGGAGGCTACCTAATTCTGTTGCAGCTTGATACAAGCTATTGCCGACCGTGCAACCATGCATGGTTGCTACATTTTTCATGTACGCACGAACGCACACACAGACACACACGGAGAGAGAGAGAGATAGACTCCCTCTCTCTCTCTCACACACACACACACGCCCTACACATAAATCACTGATTATATTATTAGAAAATACAAATGTATTCCTCATGCGTTGTTGTTCAATTCTGGATTGCCTATTTGAAACAAATGGAAAGATGTCTTTGAAGATTTCTTTAGAGTATTTTACTGCTTGTTATGTAGTTTCATGTATAATGACCTTAACACGTATGAGGTATAGTGAGAACAGGTAGCTTAGTGGTTAAGAGCGTAGTGCCAGTAACCGAAAGGTCGCTGGTTCTAATCCCTGAGCCGGCTAGGTGAAAAATCTGTCGATGTGCCCTTGAGCAAGGCACTTAACCATAATTGCTCCTTTAAGTCGCTCTGGATAAGAGCGTCTGCTAAATGACGTAAACATAAAGATAATCTTGAAAATAATCTGTCCATAATGGATTTTCACATTTTATAATGGATTCAAAATACTGGACACACATAAGGGTAGTTCCACATTAACAGTGCACTCAGATTTTTTCACTTTAAGATGTCAAGCAAAAACCAATGATTTCAAAGTTAAATTAAACCATACAACTCTATGCACAAGTACCAATTTCCACAATGTTTTTACAAAAACAAATTCACTTGAAGTATAGTGCAGATGTTCTTCAAGTAAATGTGTTTTTGTCAAATGTACAGTGGAAAGTCATCCTTGTGCATAGAGTTGTATGGTTTGTTTAATGTTGCAATCATTGGTTTTTGTTTGACATACATTTTAAAGTGAAGACCTGAGTTTCTGCATCAATCTGTTACCGTGGGATTTCCCAACCCTACAGTATGCGTAACTCCGCCCAACATTCACATTTCAGTCATTTAGCAGACACTCTTATCCAGAGCGACTAACAGTTAGTGAGTGCATACATTTTCATACTGGTCCCCCGTGGGAATCGAACCCACAACCCTGGCGTTGCAAGCACCATGCTTTACCAACTGAGCTACACAGGACCAACCACTGTTTGTTCTCTTTCAATTATGTCACCTTTGTGGCCTACAAAAATAAATAAAGAGAGTCGCACATATATATATATATAAACTCCCAGTAATTTATTGGGTAAAACCTTTGTAGCCTACACAATAGATTCTAGCAGAGTTAAGAACTCAGTTTACTGCACTCTCAAACTTGTGATATTAAATCAGTTTATAATGTTTTGCTCTTGGCCTCTAGTAAAGGAATATGAATACTTAAATGCTGCAGTCTCAGGTGAGCGTTCACTTAAAATGCAGTGACACTAGATTTTCAATTAAAGGTCAAAAAGCTTGGGGGTATTGTACGGGTGCTAATTTTAATGCATAACTTAAGAACATAACAACCCTTTTACACAACATAATTAAAGCGCTGTACTAAATCTGCGGGAGACATTTCAGCGTAAAATGAAATATATCCAATAATTAATCATGAGAATATCTCAAGGTAAGAACCAGCTTTCTTGGCAGGCTTTCCCCAGCTTAATCAGTCGATTCCACATAGAACTTTGATTGTTGTAGTCGAGCCACTAATAGAGCTCGACAGCTTGTAGTTCTTAAACCCGGAAATTAGTTACCTCTGGTTCTTTCAGCCATGCCTATGGGAAAAATGAATGGCGAAAAAATTGGGTTTTGGAATAAACGCCGAATATAAGGTCTGAGGTTAACACAAGGCTTTGGAGATCTTATATGTTTTGTTCTATGAGACAACCTCAGTCAGTTAACATTACCTTTATGAATTATGAAACCTTTATGTGCTTTTATAACATAAATCCTTCAAAATTCACAAGAAAGTGATGTTAGCTGATGAAGATTATCTCATAGAACAAAATGTGTAAGATCTCCTAAACCCGTGTTTACCACAGACCTTATTTTCGGAGTTTATTCAAGAACCCTACAAAAACGCCACTCATTTTCTCCACAGGCTTTGTCAAAGAAATCATGGCGGAGTTAGTGCCTACAAATAGACGCAATTACCATTTCTCTCTATACACTAATGTCGTTTCTCGAAGCAATGTAGCCTAAAGTAATGATTCTGCGCTAAATGCTTATTAGGTGACACAATCTCTTTGGTGGTATGGGTAAAAGGATTGGTGTTGAAAAAAAACATATTAATGTGTTGAAACTGATGGAATACCATCAGGGATGAAGCTAGCCCAGGGCACTAGCCCGGCTGGGACACTGGATAATTGAATCTGCAGAACATGTATTCCAACACTTTGAATTACACAGCAGTTGGACAATGTGCACGCAGTTCAGTACTAGAAATGGCCTAATGCACAGTCGATTCCACTGACATACAACTCAACGCTTGTGACGAGGCGCCTGTTCATCATTGTTAGCGATAAAACAATCTACTACACAATTCTTACGGTAGTCTGGTAGCCTTTTTTTTATCATTGTCAGTTTAGCTACATGCTCATCTATCCCTCCTATTGATAGTTAGGACTACCGCTATAGTATCACTGGAAAGGAAAATGGCACCCTATTCCATAATTGTGTACTACGTTTTTACCCGGGCCCATAAAGTAGAGCACTATCTAAGAAAATAGGGTGCCAAATGGAACTTAGCCACGCTCTCAGCCGGAGATGATCACATGATGTAGTCGAACCTTACAACACACTTTCAGAAGGTTATTCATGAATTGATGGAAGAAGATGAGACGTTGGTTAGTAATATCGAGACACTGTACACTCCCAAATGGTTATTCAGCTGTCCTCATAGGATAACCCTTTTTGGAACCAGGTAGAACCCTTTTGACAAAAAAAATAGTTATTCAGGGACAGCCGAAGAACCCTTTTAGGTTCTAGATAGCACCTTCTTTCCCAAGAGTGCACATTGGAGCTGGGGCACGGTGGAGAAGATGACCAAAGACCGCCAGCAGAGGGGAACAACAAAAGCTCTCCAAAGCACCAGCATGTGTAACATGGATGAGTGAGTGAGAGCTACAGATGTAGGATCTTAATTTGATCACTCTTTTGTTTCTGTGAATTTTCCTGCACTGCAGGAAATGCAAACTTGTAGTGCAGGGTTTCTTCAATTCCGGTCCTGGAGGGCCGAAAACACTTCTGTTTTTTATTTCTACCTGGTAGTTAATTGCACTCACCTGGTGTCCCAGGTTTGAATTAGCCCCTGATTAGAAGGAGAGGATGAAAAACAGAGGTGTTTCCGCCCTCCAGGACCGGAATTGAAGAACCATGTTGTAGTGTATTCAAGGTTTAAAAAGGCTTCTAAACTTTGTAATTTCCCCTTTATAATGTCAGACTTGATTTGCCCTAATGAAAAATGTATCAACACCTACAAAGAAAATTATGTTAATTACAATCTACATAATAATTCATATTTCCTTGTTGCTGCAGAATTATTTTCCTGCTGTAGCAAACTGGCTCAAATTAAGATCCTACATCTGTATGTGTATTGTCCAGTGCCAGGCAGTGTGAGGTAATATGTATTGTATGTAATGTAATTTCCCTTAGACCGGGAGTGCACAAGGGCTCCAGGGCTTTGGTCTTGTGAGAATCTAGATGTATTTTGCCTTGGGGGTCAGGTCTTGGTGCAGTATTTGATGTGGCTGTGTACAACTATATGATAGAGGCAGTACAGATGTAGGATCTTAATTTGAGCCAGTTTGCTACAGCAGGAAAGTAATCCTGCAGCAACATGAAATGTGAATTATTGTGTGCATTATAATCAATGGAAATTTTTGTAGGGGTTGATAATACATTGTTCATAAGGGAAAATCAAGTCTGAAATGTCAAAGTGGAGATTACAAACTTCAGAAGCCTTTTTAAACCTGAAATACACTACCAATTTAAAATTTCCTGCATTGCAGGAATGTTCTCCTGCAAAAGGGTGATCATATCTCTTTCCATTCCGCTGTGAAGAATTACAATCAACAGGTGATTTGTAGACGGTCTACACGTTTAAAGGGTGAGCCAATTTAAAATGCCTGATGAAGGACTTGAGGTCTTGCTTGCAGACGGACGTCTTTGATATTACTTTTAAATGTGAATGGCCAGTTGATCTTCTTCCAGAGCACAGTCAGTTCTCTGTAGAGAATGTTTTTTTGGTGGATTCAGACAGATTCGTCAGCTGCTGATTTCCCCCCCCCCTTTAAACAGAAACTGATGTCAATTTGAGAAACCAGCTGTTTGCACTCAACAGCCAATGAGTACAATCAATTGATCACAGTAGCAGATGTAGGAGATGTGAAGTTTGCTAGCTACAAATACAAGCAGTGTTGCTATAGCTACAGATGCAGGTTGTGTTGCTATAGCTACAGATGCAGGTTGTGTTGCTATAGCTACAGATGCAGGTTGTGTTGGCTAGCTAAGCCCATTATAAAGTGGAAGTAGGCCAGTGTCACCCTCAAACCAACCAAAGTGATCACAATCACGATCACTCAAGTCTCCTATGTGCCACTGAACTAGCCCGCTGAACTAAAGCTTAGGCATTAGATTGGGGAACCAACACAAGTTCTCAGGTCTCGGCTTCCTTATCACATGAGCATGGTTTGTGGTTCACCGATCCACCTACCTTACACATCAGGCCATCAATGTAATGAGAAATGTGTTCTTAATTGACCTGCCTGGTAAAATAAAGGTAAAATAAAATAAAAATGGGGTTAAACCAACATGGTCTCATCAGAATATGTCAAAAAGTGACATTTAACCGTTGTCGTTCTATGTCACCCAAGCTGCCATCTAATGCACACACACTCCAAGGACTCACTCAGCTTCCAGTCAGTCACGGTCTTGGGTTCATTCGCTTTGCCCACGTACTATATGTCACAGTGTCTGTTGGGTGTTTTCATCACCCGGCGAGACTTTAGTTACTTTAATAGAAAACTCTTGACAACACACATCTTTTATCTGCTCCCATTGTCACATATACCACAGCCAATTCAACACTGTCGTCAAGACAACATGTATAGCAGGTGCCAATTATGTCTTTTAAACATAATTATACAGCAATTACTCCACCTCGCAGGGCTGACAGAAAACCTATCTAATCACACTGTAACTCTTCCTAAGGGGAAGGTTGTTTGTATGGGTAGTTGTAGAGATAGCATTATTAATTTGATTACATGAAAAAACTCCCAGTCCAATCTCTTTGCTTCTCCCCAGAGGAGAGAACTGGGCATCTCTCTCTGCCTCTCTTTCCCCAGAGGAGAGAACCAGGCAGGAGGAGAAAAAGAACCAGGCAGGAGGAGGAGAGAACCAGGCAGGAGGAGGAGAGAACCAGGCAGGAGGACGAGAGAACCAGGCAGGAGGAGGAGAGAACGAGGCAGGAGGAATAGAACCAGGCAGGAGGAGGAGAGAACCAGGCAGGAGGATGAGAGAACCAGGCAGGAGGAGGAGAGAACGAGGCAGGAGGAATAGAACCAGGCAGGAGGATTGGAGAAGCAGGCAGGAAGAGGAGAACCAGGCAGGAGAGGAGAACCAGGCAGGAGAGGAGAACCAGGCAGGTGTGGAGAACCAGGCAGAAGGAAGAGAGAACCAGTTAGGAGGAGGAGAGAACCAGGCAGGAGGATCAGAGAACCATGTAAGAGGAGCGAACCAGGCAGGAGGATCAGAGAACCATGTAAGAGGAGCGAACCAGGCAGGAGGATCAGAGAACCAGGTAGGAGGAGGAGAAAACCAGGTAGGAGGAGGAGAAAAATCAGGTAGGAGGAGGAGTAAACCAGGCAAGATAGGAGAACAAGGCAGGAGGAGAGAACCAGGCAGGAGGAGACACCCAGGTAGGAGGAGGAGAGAACCAGGCATGAGGAGAGAACCAGGCAGGAGGAGGAGAGAACCAGGGAGGAGGAGGAGGAAAGAACCAGGCAGGAGGAGGAGAAGAGAACCAGGCAGGAGGAGGAGGAGAGAACCAGGCAGGAGGAGGAGAGAACCAGACAGGAGGAGGAGAGAACCAGGCAAGAGGAGGATAGAACCAAGCAGGAGGAGGAGAGAACCAGGCAGGAGGAGGAGATAACCAGGTAGGAGGAGGAGAGAGCCAGGCAGGAGGAGGAGAGAACCAGGCAGGAGGAGAGAACCAGGCAGGAGGAGGATAGAACCATGCAGGAGGAGGAGATAACCAGGCATGAGGAGGGGATAACCAGGTAGGAGGAGTAGAAAACCAGGTAGGAGGAGGAGAGAACCAGGCAGGAGTATAGAACCAGGCAGGAGGAAGAGAGAACCAGGCAGGAGGAAATTCAGCACTCCTACTCTGAGGGGGCCCTGATTTCCCAGACTTCTTAAATGGGCATTAGGCAAAGTAAGCACATGAGAGTCGGGGGCAAAGATGAACACTGTCTTAGTTAACATACTGAGGAGTTGTCATCCCAATGTTGTTTAGATGTGTTGTTTATATGAATTGGAATGGGGTGTATTCACAAATGTTTCTATGACAAAGCTGTTACATGCTTTAAAGTTCCCGCTCATCGGCGCCAGCTGTTCAAAAATCTGCTCTCCCCAAGCCACAACAGTTATATGTTTTATTTAGTCTGGAAACACAAAGTCGAGGCACATCACACGCACGCATGTGCACACCGGCAGACAGACAGACAGGCAGGCAGGACACACACACATACCAGCCCTGGATGCATGAAAATATGATTCTGCAATTGAATAAGAATGAATGAAGCGTTTCATAAGCTTTCTGAGATTTACTGGAAGTATCGTTGGTACACTGTGCAATATGGCCAGCTAACGAATGGAAATCCCATGTACTGAAGAACACGAACACAATGTTGGTAACATATGCTGGTCCTCATAAAGAGCAAATCTAGTGTCCTGTCCAGGGGGTGTACTTGTGCATCAAGCTGCCTCACTCCAGAAACAGGATATAGACTAGTGTCCTGTCCAGGGGCTGTACTTTTACAGCAAGCTGCTACAGAAACAGGAGATAAACTAGTGTCCTGGGACAGGAGAGAGGTACAGAGGAGAGAGGGAGAGAAGAGAGAGGAGTGTGGAGAGCAGGAGAGAGGGAGATACAGCCTTGATAAAGTATTGATAAGTTCAAGTAAACAGCAACATCAAAGTCAAGGGTAAAATCAATTAACTTGTAGTGAGATTAAGACACCACTACGTTGGCATTTATTTACATTTAGCCACTGACTGCATGCCCTTGATTTGAGGAATAGATTGCATCCTGTGCAGTAGCTACCAGCTGTGCCATAAAGGAGCATATCTCTTGCTGGAGGCTGTATTACAAATATATAGAACTCCAACACATACGATTTGACCATTTGCTGAAATATTTTCAAAGTTTCATTCAGAGACCTTTTTCAAGAAGCCGTAGAACACTCCTTTTCCAAGAAGACGTAGAACACTCACATTTGGCGAACTTTGACTTTGTTCTAATAGAAAACAGAATGAAAATGTAATTTCAGCTCCAGATGTTTGTGGTTTCCTGGAATATGGATAATGCATTAAGAAACAATTAGACCTTATGTAACTGTGAAAGAAAATATTCGATCATTAGGCTGTCATCACACCACATGGTCTATAGGAAATTACAAAATCTATTAAGCAAAGATCTGTGAAAGTATCATCTCAGACAGAGGTATCTTCTTTTAGACAGGCCTGGGTCCTCCCCCCTGCTAGGCCTGGGTCCTCCTCCCCCCTGCTAGGCCTGGGTCCTCCTCCCCCCTGCTAGGCCTGGGTCCTCCTCCCCCCTGCTAGGCCTGTGTCCTCCTCCCCCTGCTAGGCCTGGGTCCTCCTCCCCCCTGCTAGGCCTGGGTCCTCCTCCCCCTGCTAGGCCTGGGTCCTCCCCCTGCTAGGCCTGGGTCCTCCTCCCCCTGCTAGTCCTGGGTCCTCCTCCCCCCTGCTAGGCCTGGGTCCTCCCCCTGCTAGGCCTGGGTCCTCCCCCCTGCTAGGCCTGGGTCCTCCTCCCCCCTGCTAGGCCTGGGTCCTCCTCCCCCCTGCTAGGCCTGGGTCCTCCTCCCCCTGCTAGGCCTGGGTCCTCCCCCCTGCTAGGCCTGGGTACTCCTCCCCCCTGCTAGGCCTGGGTCCTCCTCCCCCTGCTAGGCCTGGGTCCTCCTCCACCCTGCTAGGCCTGGGTCCTCCTCCACCCTGCTAGGCCTGGGTCCTCCTCCCCCCTGCTAGGCCTGGTTCCTCCTCCCCCCTGCTAGGCCTGGGTACAAATACACACACACACACACACACACACACACACACACACACACACACACACACACACACACACAAATATTGCAAAGCAAAGATGTTGGAGCATGTCTTCTTTGTGAGCAGACCTACCGTCTCCTCCCTGCACTGGCCCCTATATTTTACGTGTCCTGCCATCTGCCACCTTGCTCTAGCCTGGAATCAAACGTATATGTGGTAATATCCGCTTGGATTGCCGGCTAACCTTGCCCTACCACAGCTCCAGACAGTTTGCCAAGCACTCTGTTTCACCCACCTGTTTCAAAGCAGGCTGACCTCGATGATAAAAGCTTTTTCTGTCTGTTACTCACTTCCTGTGTCTGTACACTGAGTGTACAAACATTAAGAACACCTTCCTAATATTAAGTTGCACCCCCTTTTGCCCTCAGAACAGCCTCAATTCGTCAGGGCATGAACTCTACAAGTTGTCGAACGCGTTCCACAGGGATGCTGGCCTATGCTGACTCCAATGCTTCCCACAGTTGTGTCAAGTTGGCTAGATGTCCTTTGGGTGGTGGACCATTATTGATACACACGGGAAACTGTTCAGCTTGAAAAACCCAGCAGCATTGCGGTTCTTGACACAAACCGGTGCGCCTGGCACCTACTACCATACCCCGTTCAAAAGGCACTTAAATATTTTGACTTGCCCATTCACACTCTGAATGGCACACATACACAATCCATGTCTCAATTGTCTCAAGACTTTAAAATCCTTCTTTAACCTGTCTCCTCCCCTTCATCTACACTGATTGAAGTGGATCAATAAGGGATCATAGCTTTCACCTGGATTCACCTGGTCAGTCTATGTCATGGAAAGAGCAGGTGTTCCTAATGTTGTGTACACTCAGTCTACATGTCTGGCTTTCTGAAACTGTAAGCTAGTGATACCAGAGGTATTCAACTCTTAACCTAAGAGGTCCGGAGTACTGCTGGTTTTCTGTTCTACCTGATAATTAATTGAACCCACCTGGTGTCCCAGGCCTCACGATCAGCTCGGACAAAACTAAGATCCAGTCCTTCAGCGACTTCCAACCCACTCCAACCAGACCTGCTGAGGACACCCACCATGTCGCCGTTGTTCCTAAGTTCTGCTACCTCGGAACCGGAAGCACAGCACAAACTGACTGCAGGAGCAGCGGAAACCTCAACCATGGCCATCTAAGGGACCATCTGGAAACAACGTGTCCTCTCTCTGGAAACAACGTGTCCTCTCTCTGGAAACAACGTGTCCTCTCTCTGGAAACAACGTGCCCTCTCTCTGGAAACAACGTGCCCTCTCTCTGGAAACAACGTGCCCTCTCTCTGGAAACAACGTGCCCTCTCTCTGGAAACAACGTGCCCTCTCTCTGGAAACAACGTGCCCTCTCTCTGGAAACAACGTGCCCTCTCTCACTGTTATGATGAGTTTCTAGGCTATCAAGTGATTAAGAATGTAAGGATGTACTTAGACACTTTTGATGAGGAGTTCATATAAGATATTTAATATGGTACCATGGTTAGTTATAACAGACTAGGGACATGGCCCTGCCTCTGCCATCTTCCAACTCAGAACAAACATCCACTCTCTCTATATATACACTCTGTTACAAGTCTCTTCACTGACATCTGGTAAACCTCCATGGGCACTCCCTTTCTTTGATGTTATAACCCTTTACCCCTGTCACTATATCCTGTCCATCAATTATTCTAAGATCAACCTCAGTAATCTCCTTTGACATAAGGAATGTAGACTCTGTGGCACCAAGCCACTTATCTACCAACTCTCCTCTGGTCCACACAACACTATGCAATGACATCATTACACTCTGGAAACTCAGCCTTTACAATAGCCTGGTCATCTTCGTCCTGATAGTCAGATCAGAGTCATGGGGACAGGGGGTTGGTCTTCACATGTCGTCTGCACGCCTTTGACTCCGCTGCATACTGGGCATCACACATCGTCTGCACACAATGCTGGGCATCAAATGTCGTCTGGACACCACACTGGGCATCACATGGTGCGACCACATCCCAAACTCAATACGGAGAAAGACAGACCAACCCCCTGTCGCCTCTCTGGTCAGAGCCTCCCGACTCCACAATACGGTGAAAGATGGACCAAACCACTGTCGCCTATCTGGTCAGAGCCTCCTGACAAGGGCTGTTATGGTGACCGTATTACCGCCACACCGGCGTTCACGAGTCATGACCGCAGTCAGATTCCATGTGACCGTTTAGTCACGGTAATTAGGCTTCTCCAAGCTCTGATGCTGCTGATGGTCATTAGTAGCCTACCAAACTTGCTAACTGCCTGGTACTCAGCACTCTATTGTCCCTCTAATCACTCTGACATCAATGCAAATGTAATCGAAACTCTAATTAAAAACACTTCATGAGAGCCCATGAGCACATGTTGCGCAACATTTCTATAGGCTATGTGAGTGAGAAAAACAGAGTTTTGATGGCTTCTATTCATATTAAGCACATTGCTACGCTTTACAACAGGAGTATAGCCTACCTCGCTGGAACGAAAATGAACCACGTGATAAGTGTCCTCCATTCGCTATGTAAAATGCAAAGATTACATGTATATTATTTTCCCCTGCCCCTGTTCTGAGATAGGTGCATGATAATGGCCCATTCTAAATAAAAAATAATTTCACACATACAATTGATTATTTTGTATATGTAAAGACCAGATTCAATGAAGAATAGTCTGATGGGGTGACAATGTTATCCTATTACAGCGTGTGCAGCAAGGCAAGAAACGGCCCGTAGGCCTATATGTTTTGATAAGGTTTGTATCACAACTAAAGTGGCCAAATAACTTCTTCAAATTATGCACATTAATCCGCTTTACAACCGGTGTGGAGCCTAACTTGCATACATAGGCGGAGCGTGAGTTTCATGTTTGGGGAAGATAATTTTCACCATTAAAATGCACCTTAATAATAAAGCATTAAATGCATAATCGCATTTGCGTTCACTTTTGAGAAGTTTTTTCCCCGCTAACTGATTGCATTTGGGAACATTCGCGTTTATAGCCTACTGCAGTGTGCGCATTGCTGAGGTTATAATGTGAAGAAATAGCCTAATAGTTTATCAAAATGTTAAGCTAAAACGTTCTGATCTGTTGCATCAGCCTCATTGCTTTTAAAAGTGTTTTTGATACGAGTAGTTGTATTAATTTGGGATCTATCACATCCCACAACTGTCCCAGAGTCTGTTTGGAATATTTATTTCTCGCACAGGACAAGTTGAACAATAGACCAGGTCAACTTTTGTACTATGGGGGATAGTAGATTGACATGGGCTAGTGCTTTTGCTGTTCGTTAGGCCGACTCATCTTGTTGGCTGACGAAAAATGTAACGTGGACAGTTCTTCTAACATCTTCAATATGCGCCTTGGAATTCGATAAGAGGGACGTGCACAGTGGTGTACATGATGTGTCTGTCTTCACTTCTAGACTCAGCACTTCGGAGCTGAGATGGCTGTGAGAAGGACCCAATGACATGACAGGCATTGGCTAACAAGAATTGAGATATCTGAGAGAGCCATGTGAGTGAGAGGCTGCTGGAAGAAGGGAATTACAATTATTATATTCAGCCCAAGGGCACAACAGCCACTTTGGCTGCAAAAGGCTTGGATTTATTTAGGGGGCATTATGGCCACACAAGGGGGATGCCGCCGGGAAATTCGAGGCCTGGTGAGAATATTATCAAGTGCTTGTCAAATTGTGAATGAGAGACTGATGAAGTGTGTGCAGCCTGCACAAGAAACAAAACAGAGGCCATGCCTTTCATGCAACCATCTTACAATACCGTTTGTATAGAAACAAAACACATTGTAATGATGCAATATCCGCTGCCATATAGCCCTGCTCAAGGCCAAACAATCGTTTTTTATTTTTTTATTGTGATTGCCAGCATGATTTTATCACAACAGGAAATTAATATTGCAATAATAACAGCAAAAACAACAACAAAATCTTGGCATTTTTGAAAAATGTTAGCTATTATTTTGCCAGTTGTAGAGTGCCTTACAAAAGTATTCATCCCCCTTGGCGTTTTTCCAATTTTGTTGCATTACAACCTGTCATTTAAAAATATTTTTATGTGGATTTCATGTAATGGACATACACAAAATAGTCCAAAATGTTGAAGTGGAATTTAAAAAATAACTTCTTTCAAAAAATTCAAAAAAAATTGATAACGGAAAAGTGGTGCGTGCATATGTATTCACCCCCTTTGCTATGAAGCCCCTAAATAAGATATGGTGCAACCAATTACCTTCAGAAGTCACATAATTAGTTAAATAAAGTCCACCTGTGTGCAATCTAAGTATCACATGATCTGTCACATGATCTCAGTATATATACACACCGGTTCTGAATGGCCCCAGAGTCTGCAACACCACTAAGCAAGGGGCACCACCAAGCAAGGGGCACCACCATGAAGATCAAGAAGCTCTCCAAACAGGTCAGGGACAAAGTTGTGGAGAAGTACAGATCAAGGTTGGGTTATAAAAAAATATCCAAAACTTTGAACATCCCACGGAGCACCATTAAATCCATTATAAAAAAATGGAAAGAATATGGCACCACAACAAACCTGCCAAGAGAGGGCCGCCCACCAAAACTCATGAACCAGGCAAGGGGGCATTAATCAGAGAGGCAACAAAGACACCAAAGATAACCCTGAAGGAGCTGCAAAGCTCCACAGCGGAGATTGGAGTATCTGTCCATAGGACTACTTTAAGTTGTACACTCCACAGAACTGGGCTTTACGGAAGAGTGGCCAGAAAAAAAGACATTGCTTAAAGAAAAGAATAAGCAAACACGTTTGGTGTTCGCCAAAAGGCATGTGGGAGACTCCCCAAACATATGGAAGAAGGTACTCTGGTCAGATGAGACTAAAATTGAGCTTTTGGGCCATCAAGGAAAACGCTATGTCTGGCGCAAACCCAACACCTCTCATCACCCCGAGAACACCATCGGCAGGGACTGGGAATCTGGTCAGAATTGAAGGAATGATGGATGGTGCTAAAAACAGGGAAATTCTTGAGGGAAACCTGTTTCAGTCTTCCAGAGATTTGAGACTGGGACAGAGGTTCACCTTCCAGCAGGACAATGACCCTAAGCATACTGCTAAAGCAACACTCGAGTAGTTTAAGGGCAAACATTTAAATGTCTTGGAAAGGCCTAATCAAAGCCCAGACCTTAATCCAATTGAAAATCTGTGGAATGACTAAAAGATTGCTGTACACCAGCGGAACCCATCCAACTTGAAGGAGCTGGAGCAGTTTTGCCTTGAAGAATGGGCAAAAATCCCAGTGGCTAGATGTGCCCAGCTTATAGAGACATACCCCAAGAGACTTGCAGCTGTAATTGCTGCAAAAGGTGGCTCCAAAAAATATTTACTTTCGGAGGGGGTGAATAGTTATGCACACTCAAGTTATTTTTTTTTCTTCTTATTTCTTGTTTGTTTCACAATAGAAAATATTTTGAATCTTCAAAGTGGTAGGCATGTTGTGTAAATCCAATGATACAAACCCCCAAAAAATCAATTTTAATTCCAGGTTGTAAGGCAACAAAATAGGAAAAATGCCAAGGGGGGTCAATACTTTCGCAAGCCACTGTCTTTGTTTAGAAATAGGCTACTATTCTTACACACTGTCGCATGGCCACACTTGAAAAATAGATAAATTAATATTTGAGCAAAGCAAAGATGTGGTGTACTCCTCAATGCCATCGGATGAATCCCGGAACATATTCCAGTCCGTGCTAACAAAACAGTCCTGTAGCTTAGCATCTGCTTCATCTGACCACTTTTTTATTGACCGAGTCACTGGTGCTTCCTGCTTTAGTTTTTGCTTGTAAGAAGGAATCAGGAGGATATAATTATGGTCAGATTTGCCAAATGGAGGGCGAGGGAGAGCTTTGTACGCGTCTCTGTGTGTGGAGTAAAGGTGGTCTACAGATTTCTTCCCTCTGCTTGCACATTTAACATGCTGATAGAAATGAGGTAAAACGGATGTAAGTTTCCCTGCATTAAAGTCCCCGGCCACTAGGAGCACCACCTCTGGATGAGCGTTTTCCTGTTTGCTTATGGCCATATACAGTTCATTGAGTGCGGTCTTAGTGCCAGCATCGGTTTGTCGTGGTAAATAGACAGCTATGAAGAATGTAGATGAAAACTCTCTTGGTAGATAGTGTGTTCTACAGCTTATCATGAGATACTCTACATCTGGCAAACAAAACCTTGAGACTTCCTTAGATATCGTGCACCAGCTTTTGTTTACAAATATACATAGACCGCCACCCCTTGTCTTACAAGAGGCTGCTGTATCCTGCCGATACAGTGTATAACCCGCCAGCTGCATGTTATTCATGTCTTCGTTCAGCCACGACTCGGTGAAACATAAGATATTACAGTTTTTTATGTCCCGTTGGTAGGATATACGTGCCTGTACTTCGTCCACTTTATTATCAAGCGATTGTAAATTGGCCAATAGTATCCATGGCAAAGGCAGATTAGCCACTCGTCGCCGACTCCTTACCAAGCACCCCGATCTCCTGCCGCGATATCTCCTTTTCTTTCTACTGCGAATGAAGGGGATGAGGGCCCTGTCGGGTGTCTGGAGCAAATCCCTCTCGTCCAACTCATTATTCGTCCAGTTCAAGGTGAGTAAACGCTGTTCTGATGTCCAGAAGCTCTTTTCGGTCATAAGAGACAGTAGCAGCAACATTATGTAGTAAAATAAGTTACAAACAATGTGAAAAAACACAAAATTGCACGGTTGGTTAAGAGTCCATAAAATGGCAGCCATCCCCTCCGGCGCCATTGTCCTTAAATCTGCTTGAAATACTATGGCTTGTAAATAATAATTTATAATAATAATAATAATAATAATAACTATAATACTTGAAAACTTGCTGTCTAGCCATGATCCATAACATCTTGAAAGATCTTGAAGAATTTTGAAATGAATAGTCTAGCACAATCCAGGTGCGCAAAGCTCTTATAGACTTACCCAAGAAGACTCACAGCTGTAATCGATGCCAAAGTTTTTATTTTTACATGTTTTGACTCAGGGAGATGAATACTTATGCAACAACTATATTTTAGCTATTTAATTTCTATTAATCTTTAAAAAAGAAAAGATAGTTTTACTTCGACTTTGACAGAGTATTTTAAGTAGATTGTTGACAGAAAAAGACAATTAAATGCATTTTAATCCCACTTTGTAACACAATACAATGTGATGAAATCCAAGGAGTCTGAATACTTTGGCAAGGCACAACATGTAGTATACATTTCAATGTCAGTTGACAACTCTGGACATTACAGGGGACTTATAAGATACAAAATCATGAATCATCTGTAAATGCTAAATCATACCACCAAGGCATTCTAACCTCCCCTGTTATTGGTAATGGTGAGAGGTTAGCATGTCCTGCGGGTATGATCTTTGACCCTCTGTAACTTTCTCACTCATCATTATTCACGATTCATTCAAGATTACCCGTAATCATGGTAGCATCCACATTAATGTAAAATGACAATACATTATTTACCATTAATTTTCTATTGAGCACATAGTCACAAGCTTGATGTAGTCATTGCGTGCTAGGAACTTTTGACTACTTTATTTATAAGAATCTTTAGGGGTGACAATATAAAAAATAAAATAAAAATGTTAAACAAAATCTCTTTCTCTGAAAAAAAAAATATATTTTGAGCACACAATACAGTTCAGCATTTGAATTATTTATTTTATACAGTCATTATTGCTCATCTTTATTAAGGGTGTCAATAATTATGGACCCCAGTGCACAGTGGCTTGCGAAAATATTCACCCCCTTTGCATTTTACATATTTTGTTGCCTTACAACCTGGAATTAAAATGGAATGGAATTCACTCTTCACATACAGCCATTGGAATGGCCTAGTCAAAGTCCAGACGTCAATCGAATTGAGAATATGTGGTATGACTTAAAGATTGATGTACACCAGAGGAACCCATCCAACTTGAAGGAGCTGGAGCAGTTTTGCCTTGAAGAATGGGCAAAAATCCCAGTGGCTTGATGTGCCCAGCTTATAGAGACATACCCCAAGAGACTTGCAGCTGTAATTGCTGCAAATGGTGGCTCTACAAAGTATTGACTTTGAATAGTTATGTACGCTCAAGTTCTGTTTTTTGTCTTATTTCTTGTTTGTTTCACAATAAGAAATATTTTGCATCTTCAAAGTGGTAGGCATGTTGTGTAAATCAAATGACACAAACCCCCCCAAAATCCATTTTAATTCCAGGTTGAAGGCAACAAAATAGGAAAAATGCCAGGAGGGTGAATACTTTCGCAAGCCACTGTAAGTATTCAGACCCTTTGCTATGAGACTCGAAATTGAGCTCAGGTGCATCCTGTTTCCATTGATCATCCTTGAGATGTTTTTACAACTTGATTGGAGTCCACCTGTGGTAAATTCAATTGATTGGACATTATTTGGAAAGGCACATACCTGTCTATATAAGGTCCCACAGTTGACAGTGCATTTCAGAGCAAAAACCAAGCAATGAGGTCAAACAAATTGTCTGTAGAGCTCCAAGACAAGATTGTGTCAAGGCACAGGGAACCAAAAAATTTATCCTGCATTGAAGGTCCCCAAGAACACAGCGGCCTCCATCATTCTTAAATGGAAAAAGTTTGGAACCACCAAGACTCTTGCTAGAGCTGGCCGCCCGGCCAAACTGAGCAATCGGGGGAGAAGGGCCTTGGTCAGGGAGGTGACCAAGAACCTGATGGTCACTCTGACAGAGCTCCAGAGTTCCTCTGTGTAGATGGGAGATGAGAGAACCTTCCAGAAGGACCACCATCTCTGCAGCACTCCTCCAATCAGTCCTTTATGTTACAGTGGCCAGACGGATGCCACTCCTCAATAAAAGGCACATGACAGCCCGCTTGGAGTTTGCCAAAAGGCACCTAAAGGACTCTCAGTCCATGAGAAACAAGATTCTCTGGTCTGATGAAACCAAGATTGAAATCTTTGGCCTGACTGCCAAGCATCACGTCTGAAGGAAACTTGGCACAATCCCTACGGTGAAACATGGTGGTGGCAGCATCATACTGTGGGGATGTTTTTCAGCGGCAAGGACTGGGAGACTAGTCAGCAATGTACAGAGAGATCCTTGATGAAAACCTGCTCCAGAGCACTCAGGACCTCAGACTGCGGTGAAGGTTCACCTTCCAACAGGACAACGACCCTAAGCACACAGCCAAGACAATGCATGAGTGGCTTCAGGACAAGTCTCTGAATGTCCTTGAGTGGCCCAGCCAGAGCCCAGACTTGAACCCGATCGAACGTCTCTGGAGAGACCTGAAAATAGCTGTGCAGCGACGCTCTCCATCCAACTTGACAGAGCTTGTAGCGTCATACCCAAGAAGACTCGAGGCTGTAATCACTGCCAAAGGTGCTTCAACAAAGTACTGAGTAAAGGGTCTGAATAGTTATGTAAACATGATATTTCAGTTTTTTATTTGTAATACATTTTCAAAAATCTCAAGAAAAAATGTTTTTGCTTTGCATTATGGTGTATTGTGTGTAGATTGATGGAAAAACAACAACAATTTAATCAATTTTAGAATAAGGCTATAACGCAACATTTGGAAAATATCAAGTGGACTGATCAAAAAATATAAAACGCAACATGCAACAATTTCAAAGATTTTACTGAGTTACAGTTTATAAAAGGAAATGAGTCAATTGAAATAAATAAATTAGGGCACAGCCATGGGTGGGCCAATCATCCAGAAGGCGAGGTCAGTACAGGTGCATCAAAGCTGGGACCGAGAGACTGAAAAACAGCTTCTATCTCAAGGCCATCAGACTGTTAAATAGCCATCATTAGCCGGGTACCACCCAGCTACTCAACCCTGCACCATAGAGGCTGCTGCCCTATATTCATAGACATGGAATCACTGGCCACTTTAAATAAGATTAGACTAGTCACTTTAATAACTTTACATACTGCTTTACTCATCTCATATGCATATACTGTATTCTATTATACTGTTTTAGTCAATGCCACTCCGACATTGCTCGTCCTAATGTTTATGTATATTTCTTAATTCCATTCTTTTACTTTTAGATTTGTGTATTGTTGTGAATTGTTAGATACTACTGCACTGTTGGGAGCTAGGATCACATCCATTTCACTACACCCGTAATAGTACAGTGGGGAAAAAAAGTATTTAGTCAGCCACCAATTGTGCAAGTTCTCCCACTTAAAAAGATGAGCGAGGCCTGTAATTTTCATCATAGGTACACGTCAACTATGACAGACAAAATGAGAAAAAAAAATCCAGAAAATCACATTGTAGGATTTTTAATGAATTTATTAGCATATGATGGTGGAAAATAAGTATTTGGTCAATAACAAAAGTTTCTCAATACTTTGTTATATACCCTTTGTTGGCAATGACACAGGTCAAACGTTTTCTGTAAGTCTTCACAAGGTTTTCACACACTGTTGCTGGTATTTTGGCCCATTCCTCCATACAGATCTCCTCTAGAGCAGTGATGTTTTGGGGCTGTCGCTGGGCAACACAGACTTTCAACTCCCTCCAAAGATTTTCTATGGGGTTGAGATCTGGAGACTGGCTAGGCCACTCCAGGACCTTGAAATGCTTCTTACGAAGCCACTCCTTCGTTGCCCAGGCGGTGTGTTTGGGATCATTGTCATGCTGAAAGACCCAGCCACGTTTCATCTTCAATGCCCTTGCTGATGGAAGGAGGGTTTCACTCAAAATCTCACGATACATGGCCCCATTCATTCTTTCCTTTACACGGATCAGTCGTCCTGGTCCCTTTGCAGAAAAACAGCCCCAAAGCATGATGTTTCCAACCCCATGCTTCACAGTAGGTATGGTGTTCTTTGGATGCAACTCAGCATTCTTTGTCCTCCAAACATGACGAGTTGAGTTTTTACCAAAAAAGTTATATTTTGGTTTCATCTGACCATATGACATTCTCCCAATCCTCTTCTGGATCATCCAAATGCACTTCAGACGGGCTTGGACATGTACTGGCTTAAGCAGGGGGACACGTCTCGCACTGCAGGATTTGAGTCCCTGGCGGCGTAGTGTGTTACTGATGGTTGGCTTTGTTACTTTGGTCCCAGCTCTCTGCAGGTCATTCACTAGGTCCCCCCGTGTGGTTCTGGGATTTTTGCTCACCGTTCTTGTGATCATTTTGACCCCACGGGGTGAGATCTTGCGTGGAGCCCCAGATCGAGGGAGATTATCAGTGGTCTTGTATGTCTTCCATTTCCTAATAATTGCTCCCACAGTTGATTTCTTCAAACCAAGCTGCTTACCTATTGCAGATTCAGTCTTCCCAGCCTGGTGCAGGTCTACAATTCTGTTTTTGGTGTCCTTTGACAGCTCTTTGGTCTTGGCCATTGTGAAGTTTGGAGTGTGACTGTTTGAGGTTGTGGACAGGTGTCTTTTATACTGATAACAAGTTCAAACAGGTGCCATTAATACAGGTAACGAGTGGAGGACAGAGGAGCCTCTTAAAGAAGAAGTTACAGGTCTGTGAGAGCCAGATATCTTGCTTGTTTGTAGGTGACCAAATACTTATTTTCCACCATAATTTGCAAATAAATTCATTAAAAATCCTACAATGGGATTTTCTGGATTTTTTTTTCTCAATTTGTCTGTCATAGTTGACGTGTACCTATGATGAAAATTACAGGCCTCTCTCATCTTTTTAAGTGGGAGAACTTGCACAATTGGTGGCTGACTAAATACTTTTTTTCCCCACTGTATCTGTTAAATATGTGTATGTGACCAATACAATTTGATTTGTCAGAATTAGTTTTTCCCCACAAAAGGGCTTTATTACAGACAGAAATACTCCTCAGCACGCCCCCCCTCCAACAATCCTGCAGGATTTGGGCTGGTGTGGTTACATGTGGTCTGCGGTTGTGAGGCTGGTTGGACGTATTGCCAAATTTTCTAAAACAACGTTGGAGGCGGCTTATGGTAAAGAAATGAACATTCAGTTATCTGGCAACAGCTCTGCTGGACATTCATGCAGTCAGCATGCCAATTGCACGCTCCCTCAAAACTTGAGACATCTGTGGCATTGTGTTGTGTGACAAAACCGCACATTTTAGAGTGGCCTTTTATTGTCCCCCAGCACAAGGTGCACCTGTGTAATGATCATGCTGTTTAATCAGCTTATTGATCTGCCACACCTGTCAGGTGGATGGATTATCTTGGCAAAAGAGAAATGCTCACTAACAGGGATGTAAACAAATTTGTGCACAACATTTGAAAGAAATAAGCTTTTTGTGCGTATGGAACATTTCTGGGATCTTTTATTTCAGCTCATGAAACCAACCATATGTTGCGTTTATATTTTTGTTCCGTGTACATTACAAACGTTATCCAGTAAAGTTGAGAAAGGCCACATCGAAACGGAGAGGCCCTTGGATGAGTGAGAAAACGAATCAGTTAAAGAGAAATTGCAGAAAGGCAGAGCAGAAGTGGAGAAAGTCAAAGTTGCAGGAGCCACTATGATATTCTGAGAGAGCAACTTGGCATTTAACAAGGCAATTAGAAATGCCAGACGGGCTCATTTTTCTAACTTGATCACTATTAATCTGAATAATTTGAGAGTGCTCTTCTCAACCATTGATGGCCTGATAAAGCCTATCCCCTCAAACCTACGTGAACACGCCTCCACATAAATGGGATGAAATTTGCGGCCTATTTCAGACATAAGATATCCAACATTAGGCTGGGTATCAGTCAAGCAAGACCTGATGAGAAGTTTGATGATATGTGCCCTAGCCTACCACACAAAGGCACTATGGATTTATTTTCCCTGGTTGACACAGACATGCTCAGGAAAGTGATATCACAGTTTAAGCCTTCTGTCACGGTTTCGGCCGAGGCTGCCTCTCTCCCTTGTTCGGGCAGGCTTCGGCGTTCGTCGTCTCCGGAATTCTAGCTGCCACCGATTGATGTTTCATGTTCGTTTGCTTTTGTCTGTTTGTTTCTACACCTGTTTCTGTTTTGTAGTAATTAGTGTCCTATAAGTTTCTCGTTGTGTTTGTCTTGTGTTGTGTGTGATTGTTACCGTCAGTCTGTGTATTGCTCGGTTGAGCGTTATTTTCTCCACTGTTTGCTGGAGCGTTCGTTGCACTTGTGTTGTGCACTTATTTCATCCTGACGCACCTGTTTGTGCGCATTGTCTTTTCGCCTTCGTGCGTATTTTGCTGTCAGGCTTATTTCGTCCTGTTGCCTGTGTTTAGGCAGGAATACAGCTTTTTGGAATTCAGTCTGCTTCCTGCGTTTGATTCCTACACCACACCTACAACACGACCTGACAGAATCACACACCACACAGTATGGAATCAGCAGGAGCCGAAGCAGCACATTCAAGACTGGAAACCCAGGTTCGGGAACAGCAAGAGCAGCTCCTGCAGATGGGGGCCGCCCCTGCAGGAGGTGATGACCACCCTCCGAGGCTGGGGTCCGCCTCCACCGCCAGCCGCCCTGCCAGCACCATCGGCCAGCCCACCCAGTCCAGCGCCGGAACCTCGCGGAGTCCGACTATCTCTCCCGAGGTCCTACGACGGGACCGCAGCTGGGTGTCAGGGATTCCTGCTCCAGGTAGAGCTGTACCTGGCCACAGTACATCCGGCACCTTCAGGGCATGAGAGCGTGTCCGCCCTGATCTCCTGCCTGGCCGGTAAAGCGTTGGAGTGGGCCAACGCGGAGTGGAGGAAGATCGACGCCACGACTATTACATACACCGAGTTCTCCCGCCGCTTTAGGGCGGTGTTCGACCATCCCCGAGGGGAAAGCGGCGGGGAGCGTCTGGTCTTCCTCAGGCAGGGGAGGAGGAGTGCCCAGGAATTCGCACTCGAATTCCGTACTCTAGCGGCAGATGCAGGGTGGAATGAGCGGGCCCTCATCGATCTATACCGATGTAGCCTCAGAGAGGACGTCCGTCGGGAGCTGGCCTGTAGGGACACCAGTCTCACTTTCGACCAGCTGGTCGACATGTCAATCAGGTTAGATAACCTATTGGCTACCCGCGGACGTCCTGAGGGGGGTCCGTCCATTCCATCCTCCAGCGCATCCGAGCCGTGTCCTATGGAGCTCGGGGCGCTGGCGCTAGAGATAGGAGGAGTCGGCAGACTAGGGGGTCCATCCACTGCACCAACTGTGGTCGGGGAGGACACACCGCGGCTAGGTGCTGGGGATGGCCTCCTAGGGGAGATGACGACAGGTCCCGCACTGGGGATTCCTTCCAGGTGAGTAGGCGCCCCACTCACCCAGAGCTCTCTGTTGCCCATTTCTGTATGCCTGTATGTTTTCCACAGGTAGCACCTCATGCCCAGCATAAGGCGCTGGTAGATTCAGGCGCAGCTGGGAATTTTATTGATAGAAAGTTTTGTTTAGCGTTAGGGATTCCCCTCATTCCTGTTGATGTTCCTTTTCCCGTTCACGCCCTAGATAGTCGTCCGTTGGGTACGGGCTTGATCAGGGAGGTCACGGCGCCACTTAGGATGTGTGCGCAGGGGGATCATCAGGAGATGATTCAGCTGTTCCTGATTGACTCTCCTGCGTATCCGGTGGTGCTGGGCATGCCCTGGTTGAGTACCCATAACCCAGTGATTTCGTGGCAGGAGAGGGCTCTGATGGAGTGGTCTGCTCAGTGTGTGGGTAGATGTTTGGGCGTTTCCGTAGGGGCTACCTCGGTGGAGAGTCCAAACCAGGTGCCCGCATTGCACATTCCACCTGAGTATGGGGATTTGGCTATCGCGTTTAGTAAGGCGAGGGCGACGCGGTTGCCACCCCATAGGCAGGGGGATTGTGCGATAAACCTTCAGGCAGGGAGCTGCGCTCCCACGGAGTCATGTGTATCCTCTGTCTCAGGAGGAGAAGAAAGCTATGGAGATTTACATAGACGAATCGCTGAGACAGGGATACATACGGCCGTCCACTTCCCCGCGTCCTCGAGTTTCTTTTTCGTGAAGAAGAAGGATGGTGGTTTGCGTCCGTGCATCGATTACCGTGGTCTCAATCAGATTACGGTGAAGTATAGTTATCCACTCCCGCTGATTGCGACCATGACTGAGTCGTTGCATGGGGCGCGTTTCTTCACGAAATTAGATCTCAGGAGCGCGTACAACTTGGTGCGCATCAAGAAGGATGATGAATGGAAAACAGCCTTTAGTACCACCTCGGGCCATTACGAGTATCTAGTCATGCCATACGGGTTGATGAATGCTCCGTCGGTTTTCCAATCATTTGTGGATGAGATCTTCAGGGACATGCAGGGACAGGGAGTCGTTGTGTACATAGATGACATTCTCGTGTACTCACCTACCCGTGTCGAGCATGTGGCCCTGGTGCGCAGAGTGTTGCGGAGGCTGGTGGAGCACGACCTGTATGTGAAGGCAGAGAAGTGTCTGTTTTTCCAGGAGTCTATCTCCTTTTTGGGGTATCAGTTGTCAGCGTCAGGGGTGAAGATGGAGGTAGACCGAAGCGTCGGCCGTGCGTAATTGGCAAACACCAACCACTGTGAAAGAGGTGCAGCAGTTTTTGGGGTTTGCGAATTACTACCGGAGGTTTATCCGGGGTTTTGGGCAAGTGGCAGCTCCCATCACGTCTCTCTTGAAGGGGGGTCCGGTGCGTCTGCAGTGGTCAGTCGAGGCGGACAGGGCGTTTGGGAGGCTGAAGGACCTGTTTACCTCGGCCCGGTGCTGGCGCATCCGGATCCCTCTTTACCATTTCAGGTAGAGGTGGACGCGTCTGAGGCCGGTATTGGCGCCGTGCTTTCACAACGGTCAGGCGCGCCACCTAAACTCCGCCCCTGTGCCTTCTATTCCAAGAAGCTCAGCCCGACGGAGCGAAATTATGACATAGGGGACAGGGAGCTGTTAGCTGTGGTACAGGCCCTTAAGGTGTGGAGGCACTGGCTTGAGGGGGCTCAACACCCTTTCCTCATTTTGACGGACCACCGTAACCTGGAGTACATCCGGGCAGCGAGGAGGCTGAACCCTCGGCAGGCTAGATGGAGTATGTTTTTGACCCGTTTCTCTTTTAAGATTACCTACATCCCTGGGTCACAAAACGGGAAGGCAGATGCGCTGTCTCGGCTGTATGACGGGGAGGAGAGGTTCGTGGAGCCCACTCCCATACTGCCGGAGTCGTGTCTAGTGGCACCGGTGGTGTGGGAGCTCGATTCTGAGCTCGAGCGGGCATTACGCACCGACCCTAGTCCACCACAATGCCCGGAGGGTCGGAAGTATGTTCCGCTCGAGTGTCGGGATCGATTGATCTATTGGGCTCACACGTCACCCTCCTCTGGACACCCGGGTATCGGGCCGGACAGTGCACTGTCTTAGTGCCAAATATTGGTGGCCCACGTTGGCCAGGGATGTGAGGGTTTATGTTTCCTCCTGCTCGGTGTGCGCCCAGTGTAAGGCGCCTAGACATCTGCCTAGGGGTAAGTTACTGCCCCTGCCCGTTCCACAACGACCATGGTCCCACCTCTCGGTGGATTTTATAACTGACCTTCCCCTCTCTCAAGGGAATACTACCATCCTGGTCGTTGTGGACCGGTTCTCTAAGGCCTGTCGTTTGCTCCCCATGCCGGGTCTTCCTACTGCCCTGCAGACCGCCGAAGCTATATTCACCCATGTGTTCCGGCACTACGGGGTGCCCGAGGACATTGTGGCTGACCGAGGTCCCCAATTCACCTCCAGAGTCTGGAGAGCTTTTATGGAGCGGTTGGGGGTCTCGGTGAGCCTCACCTCGGGTTACCACCCGGAGAGTAATGGGCAGGTGGAACAGCGTTAACCAGGATGTGGGTAGGTTTCTCAGAACGTACTGCCGGGATCGGCCGGAGGAGTGGGCGAGATATGTGCCCTGGGCCGAGATGGCACAGAACTCTCTCCGCCACTCCTCCACCCAACTAACCCCTTTTCAGTGTGTTTTGGGGTACCAGCCGGTTCTGGCACCATGGCATGAGAGCCAGATCGAGGCCCCCGCTGTGGATGAGTGGGTGCGGCGCTCGGAGGAGACGTGGGGACGCTGCACACGTCCATCTGCAGCGTGCCATACGTCGACAGAAGACGAGCGCCGACCTACACCGCAGTGAGGGGCCAGTGTACGCACCTGGAGATCGAGTCTGGCTCTCTGCCAGAAACCTGCCCCTCCGCCTGCCCTGTCGGAAGCTGGGTCGGCGGTTTGTAGGGCCATTTAAAGTCCTGAGAAGGTTGAACGAGGTATGTTATAGATTACAGTTACCAGTTGAGTATAAGTGTATTAACCCCTCGTTCCATGTGTCCCTTCTCAGGCCGGTGGTAGCAGGCCCACTCCAAGAACATGAGATCTTGGAGACCCCCCGGCCCCGTTGGACATCGAGGGGGTACCGGCGTACACCGTGAGATCCATCTTGGATTCTAGACGTCGGAGAGGGGGTCTTCAGTATCTAGTGGAGTGGGAGGGGTACGGTCCGGAGGAGCGGTGCTGGGTGCCGAGGAGAGACATCTTGGACCCGTCGCTCCTGACGGAATTCCATCGGGGGTATCCGACGCGCCCTGCGCCGCGGCCTCCGGGTCGTCCCCAAGGCCGGAGTCGGCGCGCGTCTGGAGCCGCGCGTCAAGGGGGGGGTACTGTCACGGTTTCGGCCGAGGCTGCCTCTCTCCCTTGTTCGGGCAGGCTTCGGCGTTCGTCGTCTCCGAATTCTAGCTGCCACCGATTGATGTTTCATGTTCGTTTGCTTTTGTCTGTTTGTTTCTACACCTGTTTCTGTTTTGTAGTAATTAGTGTCCTATAAGTTTCTCGTTGTGTTTGTCTTGTGTTGTGTGTGATTGTTACCGTCAGTCTGTGTATTGCTCGGTTGAGCGTTATTTTCTCCACTGTTTGCTGGAGCGTTCGTTGCACTTGTGTTGTGCACTTATTTCATCCTGACGCACCTGTTTGTGCGCATTGTCTTTTCGCCTTCGTGCGTATTTTGCTGTCAGGCTTATTTCGTCCTGTTGCCTGTGTTTAGGCAGGAATACAGCTTTTTGGAATTCAGTCTGCTTCCTGCGTTTGATTCCTACACCACACCTACAACACGACCTGACACCTTCTGCCTTCTCAAACCCACCACCTTCTTCAAAATAGTTTTTAATTGCATATTTGAAAAAGTGAAAGCTATTACTAAATCACTCCCTTTCCCCACCGCAATAGAAACGAAAAAATAATCAAAAAATTATTCTGTTCTTAGCAAATTTCTCCAACCTTACATTCTTCAGCAAAAATTCTGGAGAGAATTGGTTTTCAAAACAGCCAAATGTATTTGTGAATGATTCCAATCTGGTTTTCGTGCCCACCACAGCACAGAGCCTTAGTTAAAGTGGTAAATGATCTTAGAGCATCTCTCGGTCTTTTGTACTCTTGGATTTAAGTGCTGCATTCGACAATGTTGTTCAGAATGTTCCTCTGGACAGACTGGAGAGGTGGGTTGTTTTAGGAAACGTTTAAATCGGTCGAGAGTTTGTCACCCTTGGTGAACATTACACAGAGAAAAAAAATATATATATATATATATCACGTAGCGTTCCATAAGATTCGATTTTGTGTCCGGTACTGTTCAGTTTATACTGTATCTCATCACTGATTCTCTGCTGGGTGTGTCAAGTTATAGGCCTATAGTCAAGTGCGCCTCAATCAAATGATCCATAACCTTTACTACAGGATATAGGCCCAGGCTATACAAAGAGCATGCTGGGAGAAGCACAGGGCAAAGTTATATATTTTAAAAATACTTCCTTCCTGAGTTTTTGCACTGCTGGGATGGTGTATGTAAAACTAGGCTACACTTCATTACACACTGCAATGGATAGGCTATCCCAATCATGAGGCCTGGCCTGCCCTGCTCTTGCTGAAGTAAACCCTTTGTTACTGCCTAAAGAAAGACTGTGCTGTGTACGGTGGCACTTCAGGGGGTGAGTCAAAGGCTTCTTCTGGGGGGAAAAAAAAAGAGTTATTTGTCGCAACATTTTTATATCTGTGTGTGCGGTCTAGGCCTACTGATGTCCTGTTCATTTGAGAGGCCAAAAGCATGTGGACACCTGTCTCATCGAACTTCTCATTCTAAATGTATGGGCATTAATATGGAGTTGGTCCCCCCTTTGCTGCTATAGCAGCCTCCACTATTCTTGGAAGGCTTTCCACTTTCCACATTGCTGTGGGGACTTGCTTCCATTCAGCCACAAGAGCATTAGTGAGGTTGGGCACTGATGTTGGGCGATTAGGCCTGGCTCGCAGTCAGCGTTTTAATTCATCCCAAAGGTGTTAGATGGGGTTGAGATCAGGGCTTTGTGCAGGCCAGTCAAGTTATTTTACACCGATCTCGACAAACCATTTCTGTATGAACCTCACTTTGTGCACGGGGGCATTGTCATGCTGAAACAGGAAAGGGCTTTCCCCAAACTGTTGCCACAAAGTTGGAAGCAAAGAATCATCTAGAATGTCATTGTATGCTTTTGTGTTAAGATTTCTCTTCACTGGAACTAAGGGGCCTAGCCCGAACCATGAAACAGCCCCAGACCATTATTCCTCCTCCACCAAATGTTACAGTTGGCACTATGCATTGGGGCAGGTAGCGTTCTCCTGGCATCCACCAAACCCAGATTCGTCCATCCACTGCTCCAGAATCCAAAAGGTGGAGAGTTTTCCACCACTCCAGCCGACGCTTGGCATTGCGCATGGTAATCTTAGGCTTGTGTGTGGCTGTTCAGCCATGGAAACCCATTTCATGAAGCTCCGACAATCAGTTATTGTGCTGACGTTGCTTCCAGAGGCAGTTTGTAACTGTTGCAACCGAGGACAGACGATTCTTTATGCGTTTCAGCACTCGACGGTCCTGTTCTGTGAGCTTGTGTGACCTACCACTTCGCGGCTGAGCCGTTGTTGCTCCTAGACATTTCTACTTCACAATACCAGCACTTACAGTTTTAGCAATGTCATGCCCTGACCTTAGAGATCACCTGTATTCTCTGTTTGGTTAGGTCAGGGTGTGATTTGGATAGAATCTAGTGTATTCTGTTTCTATGTTGGCCGTGTGTGGTGCCCAATCAGAGGCAGCTGTCCATCGTTGTCTCTGATTGGGGATCATACTTAGGCAGCCATTTTGCCTACCTATGTTGTGGGATCTTGTTTCTATTTAGGTTTGTTGCTGTTCGCGTTTAGAACATCACGTTCAGTTGCTTTTGTTATTTTGTTCAAGTGTTTATTTAAATTATTAACATGTACGCATACCACGCTGCACCTTGGTCCGACCATTTATACAACGAACGTGACAAGCAGCTTTATCAGGGCAGAAATGTGATGAGCTGACTTGTTGGAAAGGAAGCATCCTATGACGGTGCCACATTGAAAGTCACTGAGCTCTTCAGTAAGGCCATTCTACTGCCAACATTTGTCTATGGAGATTGTATGGGTGTGTTCTCAATTTTATACACCTGTCAGCAATGGGTGTGGCTGAAATAGCTGAATCCACTCATTTGAAGGGGTGTCCACATACTTTTGGTTGTTATGTTCCCAAGCAAGAAAACCCCAAAAACATGTTGTTCAAACAGAAGGGGGTATTAACTAAGAGTCACTGACAACAACCAAAACGAAACAGGTGGGGTTCTAGGAGGGATTCTGAAAGACGCTCATGGGGGTGTCCAACTGAAAGTTGACTAGCAACAACAACTGGGACCTAAAAGACACCCACCGTGAGCGCCCACTAAATTTGCCCAAGAAAAGGCAAACAAAATAAAACTCCAGACCAAACTTAAAGACAGGAAGCAGAGCAAATGAAAACAGGGAAGATCAGATAAAGGATTGTTCCTCTAGAAATCAAATAGGGAGAGCCAACTAAAGGTGTTATCTCTCAAGACAACTGGAGCACTGTGCCAGCGTCTCTTAAATAGCACCGGTAAAACACCTTCCCACTAACGAGATGGCAGCCAGCACAGGTGTAACACATACTGACTAACGAGGTGACACCAATCGGTCCGCCCTACGTGCTAACGAGCTATACGTGCTAAAGTCCAGAGCAAAGAATTTTCAACCAACCTTCACTTGGCAATGATGTCTTCATCCTCGATTCGAGGAAAGCAGTCTCCATGTCCATGTGCAGTTGCAGGGGGTCCGTTTGAATTCAGAAAATGCTCCGTTATTAAAATAAATAATTTTTTGCTCTATGAAGTAATCCAACAGTGTGTGTCACCATCTTGTCTATTTCAAGTCTTCTCTCATTGATTGAGACAGGTGTTACGAAGTTATGATGACAGACACCTGTATCATTCAATGAGAGAAGACTTGAAATAGACAAGATGGCGGTGTACACATTGTTGGATTACTTCATGGAGCGAAGAACAGAGTGTTTTCTAAATTCAAACTGACCCCCTGCAACTGGACACAGACATTTTATGAGACTCCTGTTTCCACGAATCGGGGATGTAGACAGCATCGCCAAGGATGGTCGAAAATTCTGTGCTACACCAAACAGTACCTATCCTGTAACTCCCAGTAATGGATAACAAACATCTCTGGTTAAATCACATTATCTGGTGTAACAATCTGAAGCTAAGAGAACTGCTGATCAGCAGATGATGGGAGAGGTGGTCATGATGTGCTTGCCATTCCGAAGAAACATACAGTAAGTTCAGGGAACACTTGTACAGCTGTGGGAGGAGTGTTGTCATGATCAAACTACCATTCAGCTCCTCTTGAGTCATCTTCTGCTTGAAATCCAGCATAATGTCCAATCCGTCGAGGGGGATACAGTTCACAGGATGCAGTTCTGCTACAATGACACATGCAGGCAAAGGATTTCTGTTTCTCTCCAAGAACCCACTCCAGGTAGAAGCCCAGGCTCCACACGGTATTGTCTGTAAGACAAAATAAGATAATACATTTATCTCCATTGCACAGTTTGAACAGCAATTGAACTGTGCCAGCATAACACCATTATGTTAGACTAGTTGAACATGCACACATGTGCATAGGCACAGAGATCTGGCCTCCTGGGTAATTATGTGTGAAACACATCTCACTGACCTAGAAATGTCTCGGACATGGTGAAAACAAGCCCAGATTCCCTCAAGGTGAAATTCCCCTTTAAATTCAGGCTGTAACACAACCAAATGTGGAGAAGTCAAGGGGTGTGAATACTTTCTGAAGGCACTGTAAGTATAAAACAGTCAATTTGACTCAAGATCTTTCCATTCCAAATAAAGTTGGAGAGCAGGCCATTTATTTGATTTAAAAAGTTGGATGGAATTGAACCTGTCAAGGCCTGGAATAAATACATCAACCTTGGTAATATATTCATTTTGATAATGTTGACCCTACCTAACATATAAATTAGAAGATATAAATAAAGTAAAATGTCATCTGCATATAATGATATCACATGTTAATCTCTCCACCAATCTCTGTGCCACGGATTGAGCCATGAGTTCTAATTATTGATGCTAGGGGTTCTGTGACTAAAGAAAATAAATAACTAGACAAAGGTCATCCCTGCCTTGTCCCTCTCGATAACTTAAATTATTCAGAGATCTGCCCATTTCTTCATATAGATGCTTTGGGGGATTTTTACAATCCAGGAAATAAAAACCAGACCAAAACCAAACTTTTTTAAGACAGCCGCCAGCATGCCCATTTCATCTTATCAAATGCTTTTTCAGCATCTATTGATACTGCCACTTTTGTAGAGTTCAAATTATTGGTATGATGGATTATACTGCAAAAAACTGTGGAGATTGTATGAAAAATGTATGCACTCACTAACTGTAAGTCGCTCTGGATAAGAGCGTCTGCTAAATGACTAAAATGTAATGTAAATGTAATAAACCCTGTTTGAGCTGAGTGAATCAACTTTTGTATTACTGTAGCAATGATTTTGCAATCCACATTCAAAAGTGATACTCAGCGGAAGGATTTGCATGACAATGGATCCTCATCTTTCTTTTTAATTAGGGTGATTGTAGCCAAACATAGTTAATTTTTCTCTAGATCTGCTGTGAGCATAAGGCTTTAGTAATTTGCTTTAGTAATTTGGGACGAAAGTGTCTATAAAATTCCACTGGAATCCATCATTACCAGGAGATTTCCCATTTTGTAAATTATTAATGTCCTCCACCAGCTCACCTGGGGAGATGTTTCTATCCATATTAATTTCCCTCGGGTTCACTTATAATTGGTCAAATGGCCTTATTAAGGAAATTATGCATATCCTCCTTTGAACTTTTGTTTTTGGATTGATACAGTTTGTGAAAAAAAAATATCTTAAAGACAGTGTTGATTTCAGAAGGATCCATTGTTATGCTACCATCTGGTGTTTGAATGCTATGGATGATAGTCACTTTACCCCTACCTACATGTACATAATACCTCAATTATCTTGACTAACCTGTACCCCCGCACATTGACTCGGTACTGGTACACCATGTATATATAGCCTCGTTATTGTTATTTTATTGTATTTTTTAAACTTTAGTTTATTTTGTAAATATTTTCTTAACTGTTATTTTTCTTAACTGCATTGTTGGTTAAGGGCTTGTAAGTAAACATTTTATGGTAAGGTCTACACCTACTGTATTCGACGCATGTGACAAATACGATTTGATTTGATTTGATGGTACATTCCTCTTCCGCTTTCTTAATTCGCCAAGCAAGCATCTTCCCTGCACTTTCACCTTGCTCAACATATTGTTGCTTGGATTTCATGGCAGCAGTCTCTGCAGATCTACTGTTTATTGTGTTCGATTCAAGCTTCAAAGTGTTCAACTGTTGAAGAGTGTCAACATTTCTATCTAAACTGTGTTTTTGTTTTAAATTGTGGATTTTCTGTTCTAGTATTTCTAATTTCTAATCAAATCATATCAAATTGTATTGGCAACATGCGCCGAATACAACAGGTGTAGACATTACAGTGAAATGCTTACTTACAGCCCTTAACCGACAATGCATTTATTTTTAAAGAAAAAAGTAAAATAAAACAACAACAAAAAAGTGTTGAGAAAAAAAAAAAATTAACAGTAGGGAGGCTATATATACAGGGGGGTACCGGTGCAGAGTCAATGTGTTGGGGCACCGGCTAGTTGAGGTAGTTGAGGTAATATGTACCTGTGGGTAGAGTTAAAGTGACTATGCATAAATAATTAACCAAGTAGCAGCAGCGTAAAAAGATGGGGTGGGTGTGGGGGGGCTGTGCAAATGGTCCGGGTAGCCATGATTAGCTGTTCATGAGTCTTATGGCTTAGGGGTAGAAGCTGTTGAGAAGTCTTTTGGACCTAGACTTGGCACTCCGGTACCGCTTGCCGTGCGGTAGCAGAGAGAAAAGTCTATGACTAGGGTGGCTGGAGTCTTTGACAATTTTGAGGGCCTTCCTCTGACACCGCCTGGTATAGAGGTCCTGGATGGCAGGAAGCTTGGCCCCAGTGATGTACTGGGCCGTACGCACTACCCTCTGTAGTGTCTTGCAGTCGGAGGCCGAGCAGTTGCCATACCAGGCAGTGATGCAACCAGTCAGGATGCTCTCGATGGTGCAGCTGTATAATTATTTGAGGATCTGAGGACCCATGCCAAATCTTTTCAGTCTCCTGAGGGGGAATAGGCTTTGTCGTGCCCTCTTCACGACTGTCTTGGTGTGTTTGGACCATGATAGGTCATTGGTGATGTGGACACCAAGGAACTTGAAGCTCTCAACCTGTTCCACTACAGCCCTGTCGATGAGAATGGGGGCGTGCTCAGTCCTCTTTTTTTCCTGTAGTCCACCATCATCTCCTTTGTCTTGGTCACGTTGAGGGAGAGGTCTCTGACCTCCCTATAGGCTGTCTCATCGTTGTCGGTGATCAGGCTTACCACTGTTTGTTGTCGGCAAACTTAATGATGGTGTTGGAATCGTGCCTGGCCATGCAGTCATGGGTGAACAGGGAGTACAGGAGGAGACTGAGCACGCACCCCTGAGGGGCCCCCGTGTTGAGGATCAGTGTGGCAGATGTGTTGTTACCTACCCTTACCACCTGGGGGCGGCCCATCAGGAAGTCCAGGATCCAGTTGCAGAGGGAGGTGTTTAGTCCCAGGATCCTTAGCTTAGTGATGAGCTTTGAGGGCACTATGGTGTTGAATGCTGAGCTGTAGTCAATGAATAGCATTCTCACGTAGGTGTTCCTCTTGTCCAGGTGGGAGAGGGCGGTGTGGAGTGCAATAGAGATTGCATCATCTGTGGATCTGTTGGGGCGGTATGCAAATTGGAGTGGGTCTAGGGTTTCTGGGATAATGGTGTTGATGTGAGCCATGACCAGCCTTTCAAAGCACTTCATGGCTACAGACGTCAGTGCTACGGGTCGGTAGTCATTTAGGCAGGTTATCTTAGTGTCCTTGGGCACGGGGACTATGGTGGTCTGCTTGAAACATGTTGGTATTACAGACTCAGTCAGGGACATGTTGAAAATGTTATGGATCTTCATTTTGAGTTTAAATGTAAAGGACAAAGGGCTATGGTAATAATTAAAGGAAGGTATTTGCATTCAGAAACACAATCAATTAAAGAAAAGTTAACAATATAAAAGTCAATTCTTTAAGTTGTTTCAGATATTTCTGTATTTCATTTTCAATACATTTGTAAAAATGTCTAAAAACATGTTTTCACTTTGTCATTACGGGGTGTACATGGGTGAGAGATAAAAATCTATTTAATCCATTTTCAATTCAGGCTGTAACACAACAAAATGTGGAATAAGTCAAGGGGTGTGAATCATTTCTGAATTCACTATAATATAATATAATTTATATAATATAATATAATTCATATAATATAATATAATTCATATAATCTGGCAGGATTACTATCACACCTTCCGGGAAAACAATTAAAAAATTCCAAATCTAATTCCAAATCTGATTGGACGTATGCACTAACAAGGCTTTTCAGAATACACACAAATGGCAACTGAGTGCTGTTGATGTATCGATCTGCTGTACTTCAACAAAATATATACTCACATTGGATGGGTTGATAAGGATTCAAACCTTCTCTCAAACAGCCTAATATATACAGTACCACAGTACTGCATGTTGGCAATGACCTACCTCAGCGGAATGTCCTATTACTGTAACTGATAAGGCTAACCTCTTCTCTCAAACAGCCTAATGTATACTGGTGGAGTAGGGTTTACCCAATTACACACATGCAATCTACAATCTGGGAATATGTTCAAAGGTCATAATCTTGATATGTGCCCATTGGTTATTAAAAGGGCAATCTGCAGTTCAAACAAGAACAAACCCCAACACCCTGCCACTGTTTTTGGTAAAAAGCGGAGGAATTGGGGGTAGAGAAATGTAACCACTCTCATATTCATCGGTAGAACTATGGATACAAAATGATAATTTTAACCATATTCAGAGGCTAAACAGTGTTTGTTTACAATTACATGGTTTAGAAAAAAAATAGTAGAACAAGCATATGTTTTCAATCCATGGGTGTGTGTAAGTAATTAAAAAGTCAAACAATTGATGTAGCAATCGCAGATTGACCCTTTAAATAATATAATTTATAAATGTCTCAAGAGCATAGAGCAACTGTCTCACCTTATCATAACCCACAATATAAGGTTGCATTACTCCATTGTTTATAACATGAACATAAACCATGTATAGCTTCAACATATGTTCAAAAACTACCTTGTCCATTTCCCCATCTGAGTAGGCCTATGCATTAGGCTAGGTCACACGTAGGGTTAAGGACCGGTTTCACGGACACATAATACACAGCCCTGGACTGAAGAAGAATTTTGGCTGGAGATTTTCCATGGATCTCGCTTTTTAGTCCAGGACTAGGGTAAACCATCCCCATAATGTTTAAATGAGTGGAATGGGATGATGTCTGACATGAAAAAACACGTTTACATTACCAAGTACATTAGTGGGGTAACCCTACTCTACCAGTATGTATTAGGCTATTTGAGAGAAGGTTTGAATCCTAATCAACCCATCCAGTGTGAGCACATCTGTTGTTGAAGTACAGTGGATCAATTCATTTACAGTACTCTAGCAGGTGTCAACATGTGTTTTGCTGAAAAGCCTTCTTAGTGCATACAGTGCATTCAGAAAGTATTCAGACCCCTTGACTTTTTCCACATTTAGTTATGTTACAGACTAATTCTAAAATGGATTAAATTGTTTTTTCCCCTCATCAATCTACACACAATACCCCATGACGACAAAGCAAAAACTAGTTTTTAGATTTTTTTGCAAATTTAAAAAAAGAAAACTGAAATATAACATTTACATAAATATTCAGAAACTATACTCAGGACTTTGTTGAAGCACCTTTGGCAGTGATTACAGCCTCGAGTCTGCAGTGCTGCAGAGATAGTTGTCCTTCTGGAAGGTTCTCCCATCTCCACAGAGGAACTCTGGAGCTCTGTCAGAGTGACCATCGGGTTTTTGGTCACCTCCCTGACCAAGGCCTTTCTCCCCCGATTGCTCAGTTTGGCTGGGCGGCCAGTTCTAGGAAGAATCTTGGTGGTTCCAAACTTCTTCCACTTAAGAATAATGGAGGCCACTGTGTTCTTGGGGAATTTTTTGGTACCCTTCCCCAGATCTGTGCCTCGACACAATCCTTTCTCGGAGCTCTACGGACAGTTCCTTCAACTTCATGGCTTAGTTTTTGCTCTGACATACACTGTCAACTGTGGGACCTTATATAGACAGGTGTGTGCCTTTCCAAATCATGTCCAATCAATTGAATTTACCACAGGTGGACTCCAATCAAGTTGTAGAAACATCTCAAGGATGATCAATGGAAACAGGATGCACCTGAGCTCAATTTCGAGTCTCATAGCAAAGGGTCTGAATACTTATGTAAATAAGGTATCTTTTTTTTTGTTTTGCCATTATTGTCACATCTTGATCTGTTTCACCTGTCATGTGCTTGTCTCCACCCCCCACCAGGTGTCTCTTATTTTTCCCCATTATCCCCTGTGTATCTATACCAGTGTTTTCTGTTTGTCTGTTGCCAGTTCGTCTTGCTTTGTCAGGTCTTACCAGCGTGTTTCTTCAGTTCTCTAGTTCTTGTTTTCTAGTCTTCCCGGGTTCCAACCTTTTTGCCTGTCCTGACCCTGAGCCTGCCTGCCGTTCTGTCCCTGATTGACTCTACCTGTCCTGACCCTGAGCCTGCCTGCCGTTCTGTCCCTGATTGACTCTACCTTGGATTACGAACCTCTGCCTGCCCTCGACCTGCCCTTTGCCTGCCCTTTTGTTTATAATAAATATTCTGAGAACCGAACTCTCCGCTTCCTGTGTCTGCATCTGGGTCATATCCTGAGTCCTGATAATTATGGGGTATTGTGTGTAGATTAATGAGGAAAATTGTAATTTCATCCATTTTAGAGTAAGGCTGTAACGTAACAAAATGTTGAAAAAGTGAAGGGGTCTGAATACTTTCCGAATGCACTGTAGGTCCAATTAGATTTAGAATTTCCCTACTTTTTTGGCTTCAGACAAAAGCTAATATTTCACTTAAAACATAATTTTCTGTATTAATAAATATGTTACCGATGCTTCAAATAGATAATAAAATACACAATTAAATACTTGAGGACTCTTCTCTAGTCCTCAATTTCCCAGAGAGCATCACTGAAATCACATTGATGGGGGAATATTTCATATTTATTTTCAAACTTTGAAACAGCTTGAAGTGAAGGGAGCTATAGTGAGCAAGCTATAGCACTCTGCTCTGAATTGAACTACAGCGACCAGCAGCTCTACAATAAGGTAGAAAAATCACTAATTTAAAGGGATAAACAATCGCAAACCACTCATACCTATGATTAACAGTGTTAAACGGTGTTAAATAACACTAATATGTGAAAACAATATTTTTTTGTGAACAAAATGTTACATTTTGCCGTTAGAACAAGGTTGGTAGCAACGTGAAAATCGTTGTGAAAATCTGTTGCAGCTCAAGTCGACTACAAAACCCACAATGCAATGCTCTCTATCTGGGCTGGCTGGCTAGTTAGTTAGGTAACAAATGTAGCTAACAAATAACAGCATGTGAGATGGTACTTGAAGGAGTAGCTGAGTTAAATAATTCGGTAAACTGTTTAGATTGAGCACATCTAAGTGAAATATATACTTTGCCATGACGATATAAATGGATGGATGTGTTCTAGACAAGTATGCCCATACCATCTATGGGCTGATCTAGTGATCTGGAGTGCAGGTCATTGTTTTAAAAGCGTTATGAAATGTGATAGTGTGTCTCCAGTGACGAGAACCATGTACTGTAGCTATATGATGCGTTCCTACACGATTTCCTGATTTCACAGACGGACCACTTAGAAGTTATACCAACTGACAGAACATAGGTTTTTGCCAAATTGACAAGAGTTTCATGATTTTTATTTCTGGGAGTGGATTATCCCTTTAAGCACCACCTTCCTTAGCTAGCTAAGAAAATAAAGAAATGCTTACTTCCCACTTTGCAAAGGCGCTTTAACTTCACCACTACAATCCCACCACTCTATCTCGCTACACAACTATTCTAAATTAAACCAAAGGAGGTCAGCACCCAACAGCTCTGATCATAGGTTGAATAATCTCTATTTAAGCACAGCCTTCTAAACTACCTACTAATGCCTACTTCCCACTCCACACACTGTGGTTTCTCCTCCATTCATCCTGTGGTATAGTGACACAGTGGCAGATGGCTAGAGCTGCCTTGGGCCTCCAGAGTCTCACTGCAGGTCCGTCTGTGTAATGTTCCATCACAGCTCACCTGATAATGGACCACTCTATCTTTCTGCTCTTCCTTAGACGTCAGGCCAGCGAGAGGAATTAGGGGGGAAATTACAGCCGGTAATTAGTGGGTTTAACACTGTTAACTTGGTTTCCATCTCTATCAGCTCAGACAAGTGTGTTTATTTTGTGAGGGGGGGCATTGTCGTTTTGCATGGTTAGGGATGGACTTACGGTAAATGTTTTAATTCTTCTATGTTGACAAACCTAAGAGAGAGGTGGGAATGTTCCCCTGTTATTTCCTCTGAGAGGAGGGAGAGGAACAGGAAAATGAGTAAGAGGAACTATCAACTAACTGTCAATTTACGTCAGACTTTTAGCTTCCCACACATTTCTCAGTTATACTTAGATACTTAGGTAGGATTCGGCTTGTAATACACAGGGAGTGAAAGTTCCATTCACTGAAACATTCTACAATGTCTAACAAGTTGGAACTACCACTTGTTCTTCCATCATAGTTTCCTGTGAAGTGATGTAATTGTCACAGGATTGTCGCATTATTAATAGATTTAGGACAAAACATCTTGTTGCAACCAAAAACCAGATTAATGACCTCAGTAGCTCTGTCACATAATAATAATACAGATGGAATCATCTGGCGCTCCAGAATCTTCATAATTCAAATGAATGATCACCCAGCAAGTCCGGCTGAACTCTGTAGAATTACATTTCTTTACGCTCCATTTGAACACCTTAATCATTTTATGACAAAGCCATTACTCAAGGCAAAGGGAATGAAGACTTTGTGCAAATACCATTTCTGCCATTATCCTGAGGTAAAAATGGAATAAGTCATTATTTGTATTATTGTCAGTACAACATCCATTATGGGATGTCATCTGCATGCAGTACATTGCAAAAGGCCTGCAGAGTGTACTGTGCATGGAACTTCATAGTCAAATCTACCCTTTTGTGAAGAACATGTTTAATTGGTTGGATTAACAAGAATAGTGACGTGGTTTAAAAATACCATAAAGGAGAAGAACCCTATAAACAATATTACAATACCTGAGGTTGCTATGGTGATTGAGTGAAAGAAAGACCATGCTATAGGAGCCGCTGTGTCTTAGGGCTGGGCCTTAGCTATAAGACAAGTTCAGTAATTCCCTCTCCGTCTGTTCTGTTGTGTGCCTTCTCCTATTGTTAGGAGAAGGTAGCTTAGTGGTTAAGAGCGTTGTGCCAGTAACCGAAAGGTCGCTGGTTCTAATCCCCGAGCCGACTAGGTGAAAAATCTGTCGATGTGCCCTTAAGCAAGGCACTTAACCCTAATTCCTGATGTAAGTCGCTCTGGATAAGAGCGTCTGCTAAATGACTAAAATGTAAATGTTAAAGGGGATTCAAATAACGGAAGCGCTGTCTCTTTTATCAGGCTGGGTTTCCATCATTTCATCCAGGGCAACACTGCTATACAGTTATCACATATGAACAGTGCAGGGTTTGAGGTCGATTCGAATTGGTCAGTCAATTCGGGGAATAAACAAAAATTCCAATGCAATAATTGAAGAAATGGCATCCATTTTCGATGATTTCTCCAAAAAAAACTGAAAAGGAGAACTTTATTTATTGAAAACGTTTTTTCCAATGTTTTAATTTTAAATTCAAATCACTTCCTTATTTGAGTGTGTTCATTTCGAATTGACCTGAACTCATACTGTATGTAATATCGAGTGAACAACATCACTAACTACTACTAGATGCAATTTCAAACAGCAACGGAGACGACTTATAAGCTGACTGGTTTCAAGTGCAACAAGTCAATGAGTTTCGCTCTCTCTCTATATATGTAGAGAAACACGTACCGTGATAGAAATGTTAAGGTCATGTCTTAAATGACGTGTGTGGATCATGGCGATGCATGGTCTGTGTTCATTAACACCAAAAAAGTGAGTCCCAAATGACACCCTATTCCCTATATAGTGCACTTAGTGCCATAGGTCTCTGGTCAAAAGTAGTGCACTCTGTAGGAAATAGGGTGCAATTTGGGATAAATCCAAATGGTACATATTACTCACCACTCTCTGACTCCTTTCATCTCTGCACCATTAGTCATCAAACAACATGGTCACACATGTCACATTTCTACTGAGAGTTTCAAAAGGAGATTAATGCAGGAATCTCTTTCATAGATCCTCAAAGAGATCACCTCACATATAATTGAGTCTGAGTATACAGTATGTGTGCATCTCAAATGTCGCCATATTCCCTATTCAGTGCACTACTTTTGACCGGAGCCCTATGGGGGCACTATGTAGGGAACAGGGTGCCATTTGGGAAGCAGACTATGTGAGGAAGCAGACTATGTGAGGAAGCAGACTATGTGAGGAAGCAGACTATGTGAGGAAGCAGACTATGTGAGGAAGCAGACTAACAGGATACAGATGGAGATAAGACATCAAGGACATCATGTTAGGTAACTTGTCTTTTGGTCAACAGTTTGCAGGCAGGGGTTAGGGTTAGGATATGAGTTGGGATACTTTTAACTCTATTTTTATAGTATATCAACAATCTGTCAACAATGTTTACATTAGCAAGAGGGCATAATTTGAGTCAGAGACAGACACATCCCATTAACTTACAGCACAATAAAGTAGGGGCTATGGTATAATTGGACAATACCATTAAATAGTCAATATAACACAAGCAGGCTGTAGCTATGGTAACCTGTCGGACAATAGAATACAACAGGTGTAGACTTTACCGTGAAATGCTCACTTACGAGCCCCTTTCCAAACAATGCAGTTAAAAAGTAAGAAAAGTAAAAAATAAATAAATACTAACACAATAAATTGCAATAACGAGGCTACACACAAGGAGTAGCGGTACCGAGTGGATGTGCAGGGGTACGAGGTATTTGAGGTAATATGTAGATACGGGTAGGGTTACAAGTGACCAGGCAATCAGGATAGATAAACAGAGTAGCAGCATTATCTCACATTTCTTTAAGACTAACATTTAGTTTTCAACAGCAGATATTTGTATAAACCTTGCTGTCTGTCTCTCCGACATTTGCAATATTGTTTCAATATTCAAATTCGATCTCCAGCTGTCCCATGGTAATGAACGTGCCGGGGGACGAGACAGAGAGGTAGCGTTTCTCAGCCAGTCGAAATCACGAATCACCTTGCATCATATTGCTGACAGAGTGTCAGTTAAAAGAGCAATCTTAATTGTGCTAGCTAGCTAAGTTCAAATTTGTCAGTTAGCTTACTGGCTAGCTCCAACTGTTTACTGGTGGTAACCATAGAAACATGGCCACAGAGACTGAGAGACATTCCCCCCCTTTTTTAGAATTTCCAGCAGAAATCAAATCAGAGAAGGGAAGAATCCATTTTTAAAACAGAATTCAGAGGGAGAACCCGGAAACTTTGTTTGACGACTGCTCACACAACAGGACTGTTACAAACCACACTACTGCCTGGCATTCAGCTGTAACCAGGCATTTCAGCTATACAACAAAGAAAGGCATCTGCAAGGGAAGGCAAATACACATTTTTGAGGACAGTGAAAAGGACCATGAAAACAGGTTTCTGACAGTAAATGTGTACCAGAACGGCACTGTCATGATCCAGGGAAGTGAGGCTGCACTCAGCTCTGTTGTGCAGGACTTCCCCACCCTGGGGAAGATAGCAGAAACCAAAAAGGACAAGGACAGCACCCCCGACCTCTCCCCTCACCTCAGGCACTCCAAAAGCAGGAGTCCAGGCCCAGACCCACACAACAGGTCTGTCCTCCCCCCTGCCTGCCTACGACCACCAGAGCCAAGACCACACCACCATCAGCCTGCTGAGAGACAGGCTGGCTCTGTTAGAGGTATGGGTTACTGATCTAAAGGAGCAGCCCCCCCAGCTACACCACCTCCAGCCCAGACACAGGGCCTCTACAGTAGTTAGTAGTTACTGTATTTCTGACCGCACTGTTATCCTGTTTTATCTCACTCTGAACAACTCAGTAGTTAGTAGTTACTGTATTTCTGACTGTGCTGTTATCCTGTTTTATCTCACTCTGAACAACTCAGTAGTTAGTAGTTACTGTATTTCTGACTGTGCTGTTATCCTGTTTTATCTCACTCTGAACAACTCAGTAGTTAGTAGTTACTGTATTTCTGACTGTGCTGTTATCCTGTTTTATCTCACTCTGAACAACTCAGTAGTTAGTAGTTACTGTATTTCTGACTGTGCTGTTATCCTGTTTTATCTCACTCTGAACAACTCAGTAGTTAGTAGTTAGTGTATTTCTGACTGTGCTGTTATCCTGTTTTATCTCACTCTGAACAACTCAGTAGTTAGTAGTTACTGTATTTCTGACTGTGCTATTCTTTCTTTTTGCAACATGAAATCGCTATCAGTTAGTATTTGGAACATTCAGGGCCTAAACTCATCAACCTTTTGACTGAAGAGTTCAGCACTGGAGGTAAAAAAAAATCTTAAAGATGTTGATGTCATCATTCTGCAGTAGGCATGGTACAAGGCAGACATTGTCACTCACTGTCCCACAATTAGCGATACAAAATGGTGACATATGGACAACCCATTTTAAAATACTCTACAACACCGTTCAAATTGATGCAAACGCAGAACAATGCAAAATTCATGAGAAGTATAATGGATTAGAAAAAAATAAAAATATATATATATATATATATATATATATAAATAAAGTACTGCACACACTACAATTACTTAGGTTTAAAAAATAAGCTCAACTGGACACCTAAATGAGGCAGTGAATGAACTGAGAGACAAAGCACGCAGGGCATTCTACGCCATTAAAAAACTAATTCAAATTGAAATACCTATTAAAATTTGGCTACAACTAATTGCATGTGTCATTGAACCAATTGCACTTCATGGCAGCTAGGTGTGGGGTCCACTTGCAAAACAATATTTCACTCAATGGGACAAACACCCATTGAAACCCTGCATGCAGAGTTCTGTAAGATTCCAGAGGAAAACTACAAACAATGCATGCAGGGCAGAATTAGGCCAATATCCACTAATAATACAAATCCAAAAAAGAGCAATTCAGTTTTAGAAACATCTAAAATACAGTGACCCGATCTCATATCATTACCAAGCCCTGCAATGCCAATAGCTGAGCAATGCCAATACCCTTGATTACTGATTGTCCTGTTGACAGTCTTGATGATGATTATTTTAATTATGTTAATATTGTATATTTATCACTTAATCTCCAAAGTACATTTTGGCAATACAGTGCCTTCGGAAAGTATTCAGACTGCTTGACGTTTTCCACATTTTGTTACGTTACAGCCTTATTCTAAAATTGATTAAATAAATGAAAAATCCTCAGCAATCTACACACAATACCCCATAATGACCAAGTGAAACAGGTTTGTAGAATGTTTTGCAAATGTATTAAAATTTTAAAACAGAAATACCTTATTTACATACAGTTGAAGTCGGAAGTTTACATACACCTTAGCCAAATACATTTAAACTCAGTTTTTCACAATTCCTGATATTTAATCCAAGTAAAAACTCCCTGTCTTAGGTCAGTTAGGATCACCACTTTATTTTAAGAATGTGAAATGTCAGAATAATAGTAGAGAATTATTTATTTCAGCTTTTGTTTCTTTCATCACATTGCCAGTGGGTCAGAAGTTTACATACACTCAATTAGTATTTGGTAGCATTGCCTTTAAATTGTTTACCTTGGGTCAAATGTTTCGGGTAGCCTTCCACAAGCTTCCCACAATAAATTGGGTGAATTTTGGCCCATTCCTCCTGACAGAGCTGGTGTAACTGAGTCAGGTTTGTAGGCCTCCTTGCTCGCACACGCTTTTTCAGTTCTGTCCACACATTTTCTATAGGATTGAGGTCAGGGCTTTGTGATGGCCACTCCAAGACCTTGACTTTGCTGTCCTTAAGCTATTTTGCCACAATTTTGGAAGTATGCTTGGGGTCATTGTCCATTTGGAAGACCCATTTGCGACCAAGCTTTAACTTCCGGACTGATGTCTTGAGATGTTGCTTCAATATATCCAATATATCCACATAATTTTCCTTCCTCATGATGCCATCTATTTTGTGAAGTGCACCAGTCCCTCCTGCAGCAAAGCACCCCCCACAGCATGATGCTGCCACCCCTGTGCTTCACGGTTGGGATGGTGTTCTTCGGCTTGCAAGCTACCCCCTTTTCCCTCCAAACATGGTCATTATGGCCAAACAGTTCTATTTTTGTTTCATCAAACCAGAGGACATTTCTCCAAAAAGTACGATCTTTGTCCCCATGTGCAGTTGCGAACCGTAGTCTGGCTTTTTCATGGCAGTTTTGGAGCAGTGTTTCTTCCTTGCTGAGCGGCCTTTCAGGTTATGTCGATATAGGACTCGTTTTACTGTGGATATAAATACTTTTGTACCCGTTTCCTCCAGCATCTTCACAAGGTACTTTGCTGTTGTTTTGGGATTGATTTGCACTTTTCGCACCAAAGTACGTTCATCTCTAGGAGACAGAACGCGTCTCCTTCCTGAGCTGTATGACGGCTGCGTGGTCCCAAGGTGTTTATGCTTGCGTACTATTGTTTGTACAGATGAACGTGGTACCTTCAGGCATTTGGAAATTGCTCCAAGGATGAACCAGACTTGTGGAGGTCTACAATTGTTTTTCTGAGGTCTTGGCTGATTTCTTTTGATTTTCCCATGATGTGAAGCAAAGAGGCACTGAGTTTGAAGTTAGGCCTTGAAATACATCCACAGGTACACCTCCAATTGACTCAAATGACGTCAATTAGCCTATCAGAAGCTTCTAAAGCCATGACATCATTTTCTGGAATTTTCCAAGCTGTTTAAAGGCACAGTCAACTTAGTGTAGTGTAAACTTCTGACCCACTGGAATTGTGATACAGTGAATTATAAGTGAAATAATCTGTCTGTAAACAATTGTTGGAAAGATTACTTGTGTCATGCACAAAGTAGATGTCCTAACCGACTTGCCAAAACTATAGTTTGTTAACAAGAAATTTGTGGAGTGGTTGAAAAACAAGTTTTAATGACTCCAACCAAAGTATATGTAAACTTCCGACTTCAACTGTAAGTATTCAGACCCTTTGCTATGAGACTCAAAATTGAGCTCAGGTGCATCCTGTTTCCATTGATCATACTTGAGATGTTTCTACCTGTGGTAAATTCAATTGATCGGACATTATTTGGAAAGGCACACACCTGTCTATACAAGGTCCCACAGTTGACAGTGCGTGTCAGAGCAAAAACCAAGCCCCGAGGTCAAAGGAACTGTCCGTAGAGCTCCGAGACAGGATTGTGTCGAGGCACAGATCTGAGGAAGGGTACCAAAAAATGTATGCAGCATTGAAGGTCCCCAAGAACACAGTGGCCTCCATCATTCTTAAATGGAAGAAGGTTGGAATCACCAAGACCCTTCCTAGAGCTGGCCGTCCGGCCAAACTGAGCAATCGGGGGAGAAGGGCCTTGGTCAGGGAGGTGACCAAGTGGCACCTGATGGTCACTCTGACAGAGCTCTAGAGTTCCTCTGTGGAGATGGGAGAACCTTCCAGAAGGACAACAATCTCGTCAGCACTCCACCAATCAGGCCATTATGGTAGAGTGGCTGGACGGAAGCCACTCCTCAGTAAAAGGCACATAACAGCCCGCTTGGTGTTTGCCAAAAGGCACCTAAAGGACTCTCAGACCATGAGAAACAAGATTCTCTGGTCTGATGAAACCAAGATTGAACTCTTTGTTCTGAATGCCAAGCATCACGTCTGGAGGAAACCTGGCACCATCCCTACAATGAAGCATGGTGGTGGCAGCAACATGCTGTGGGGATGTTTTTCAGCGGCAGGGACTGGGAGACTAGTCAGGATTGAGGGAAAGGTCAACGGAGCAAAGTACAGAGAGATCCTTGATGAAAACCTGCTCCAGAGCGCTCAGGACCTCAGACTGGGGCGAAGGTTCACCTTCCAACAGGACAACGGCCCTAAGTACACAGCCAAGACAACGCAGGAGTGGCTTTGGGACAAGTCTCTGAATGTCCTTGAGTGGCCCAACCAGAGCCCAGACTTGAACCCGATTGAACATCTCTGGAGAGACCTGAAAATAGCTGTGCAGCAACGCTCCCCATCCAACCTGACAGAGCTTGAGAGGATCTGCAGAGAAACTCCCCAAATATGTGCCAAGCTTGTATTGTCATACCCAAGAACACTCAATGCTGTAATCGCTGCCAAAGGTGCTTCAACAAAGTACTGAGTAAAGGGTCTGAATACTTATGTAAATGTAATATTTCCAGTTTTTATTTTTAATAAATTAGCAAACATTTCTAAAAACCTGTTTTTGCTTTGTCATTATGGGGTATTGTGTGTAGATTGATGAGGGAAAAAAACTATTTAATCAATTTTAGAATATGTCTGTAACGTAACAAAATGTGGAAAAAGTCAAGGGGTCTTCATACTTTCATGCCAATAAAGTGAATTGCATTGAAAAATAGAGAGCGAGAGACAGAGACAAATACATAGAGAGCACTTCCAGGAACCTAATGAGAAGAGCAACGTTAACTATGTCTGTCACAAATGGCACTCTATTCCCTTATTATAGTGCACTACTTTTGACCAGAGCACAATGAGCCCAGGTCAAAAGTAGTGCACAACATACAGCAGTTTTCACCCTAAACCCTTAATAAAATTAGCAAGCCACAGCTAGCTATAACATGCTGGTGGCTATGCTTAGCTACACTGCAGCAGGAATGGATGCTTAAAAACAGGAGCTAGCAGCAGCATGCTGAATGTTTAATTGAAAGGAAGAGGGGCTTTGAAGACTGGCTAGATTGTGATACGCCATTTCAACGCACCTAATTATGCCAAACAAGTGGGTGCAGGTTGAGTCCCAAATGGCACCCTATTTCCTATATGGTGCACTACTTTTGACCTGGGCCCATAGAGCTTCCATTTGGAACAGGGTGTCATTTGGGACGCTGCATATACTTAGCAGCTTTGCATATTGCATCCTTAAGTATTTTTTTTCTCTCTCTTCCAAGGTTTCCTTGGAAGAGTGGAACATCTGAGGAGTTATGGAAGCAGAGAAAAAGAGAGATGACAGTATATTGGCAAATATTACATGAAATAATCTAAATATGTTTGAGCAACACATACTGTTCTGTTCCCCCTCAGTGTGACTAACACAAATCGACAGATAGCAAACATGCTCCAGAGAAAGTCAGACGCAGTGTAAAGTTAAATGCTTCTCTTTATATTCATTTCTCCAAAGACTAAATTGTAAAACTGAAACATAATACAAAAGGCTCAAATTACACAATGTTACACACGACATTGCATTTTGGGTACAAAATGATCAACTTTCTCTTAATAACTTGTTAGAAAGTGCCAATTCCTAGTATAAATGGCTCAAAATAGCCTTTGTTAGCATAATCAGCCTGCATGAAATGGAGCCCTACATTAGCACACAATTAGCCTTCTAACATTAGCCAAAAAATATATATATATGTATATAAAGTATATGAAATGTAAGCTAATTAAATACACACTTGTATGTGGTAAGTCATAAACATTGTTAAAACTTACAAGCAACGCTTTTCCAAGGCACAAAACAGGAGAAAAGGACTTAGAAGCTGTCTTGACCTTCTTCTTCTTCTTCAATGTTTATTGGCAGACTACAACCGATAAGGTGTATTTCTGCCACCTACTGTACGGGGGTAATAAACGATTGATGAAAAAAAAAAAACATTGCAGGAAAGACATACAAAAATAGGCACATTTTAAAAACCATCCCACTCGTTCAGTCACAGTCCAAATCAAATCACATCCCTACAGGCTCAGGGGCTTGTGAAGGCGGATCATTCTTCGACAGGATTTGCTTGCCAGGTCTCGGCTGTAAAATCACTGAGTCCTAAAAAAAAAAAAAAAAAGTTCAGCTGCACTCACAATGATGCCAGTTTTTTCCCCCCAATTTATTTTCCATTTGCGCTGTGCAGTTTATGACCATTGCAATAAACGATACAGAGTCCACTTTTTTTAACATACGCTATTATCAGGACCCCTCGATCACTGAGAAACATACACTGGTGCATCTTCAACGCTACCCACTCCTCCATCTCTCCTCACCGCCTCCAGATAGGAGACACGCTGGCCAGCCCTTACTCTTGCCACCTAACAGGACAATCCGGGAATGAGGGTGCATGTTTCCCCCCCCCCCACACAATTTCAACAGATAACCTCAGCTGGCGTTCTAATATTCTTCCCGTCTGCATACACGTGTAACGATCCCGGCAGTCTGAGTCGGGTCCTGTCTGTGGACTAGTTTTTCTGCTCGTGATCTCCAGTTTCCCGAGGGTTCTGGAACGCTCCGGGGAGCTCTCTTGATTTCCGCACCTGCATCCCATCAGCAATCTGCACACCTGGTCCTGATCATCACCCTTCTTAGGCTCTGGCCTAACATCCATTCCCTGCCGGATCGTTAGCCATGAACAGTAGGTTTACCAGAGTATCAGTCGTAGAGCTTCTAGCGTTAGTTTTGTTGTTTTGCACCTTGTTGATTTATTGTTTACTTACCTCCGTTTTGTTCCATCTGCAGTCACTCGTCCGGAACCTTCATCCAACCTCTGCCTGGTGGTCGGCGGCTGCCGAGCCATGATTGAATCAACCACTGCACCCCCAACAACTAATCAACGCCGCCCGCTCTGTTCCCTGGATTATTCAGCATCACTCTTGAACTTGTAAATATACACTCACCTTCGTTTCAACTTACCTTGTCCTGGTCTGCTTCTGGGTTCTGGCTTTGTAACTCGTGACAACACGTCCCACATGACCAAATATTTTGCGCTTATGACACTATAAAGGGTGTTTATGCACCAAGGATCTTACAGGGTAGTTCATAAAAGCCTAACTAAAGATGGGAGAGACTCTTCATCAAAATAACTAAAGTATGGATTAAGTTAATTTCTTTACTCCATCCATACGGGGCAGTTGACGTGCCCCAACCACTCCACCTACTTTCTCAGGTGTATCACACTTCGTGTGCTACCCCAGAGATAACCTGTCTTGACCTCATGCGTTTAGAATAAATGAATGACTTCCTGCTAAGTTACAGTTCAACTATGACCTCTGACAGTCTTCGACTGACTGGCCAGTGCTTCACAGGGACCTCTCCCCCGCCCCTGGAAAATGGAGCAGGACCGACGCTTTTAGAGGACTAAGCTGGATGCCACAGTCTCCCTTCCTGCCATCTAGAAACACGTAAGCCTAATGGAAGGCGGCTGTCTATGGTGAACGGGGCTTCTTTGGCTTTGGAAAGCCCAATCCAGACGTCAAACAGCTTTGCCCCACTGGCCTTTGTCCTCTGCCCTGTTTTCAACCAAGGGCGAGCTCCCCCCTTCATCGGACCGCGAGGGTGTCTGAGGTTCCGGCCCCTTTCGTCAGCCACTATGGATTTCACCGTGCCCCGCCTTACATCGGTCACTGAGGGTTCACTCGAGGCGCAAAAAACGGCCGGACCTCCTCTGTCATTTCACCAGCTGTTATCATCGGCAGTTCTTGGTGAGAAACACCTAGGTTCCCGGGGCAAAATGCCTGTGCTATCCTGGAGAACGAGTACAGGATATTACTAGGCTGCTTCCTAACGTTCTACAAAAGCTGCCAGGGGCTGATGCTGTCGTTGTCCATGTTGGGTCAAATGACATTAGGAGGGCTAGCTCGGAACTGCTGAAACTGGATTATAAAGAATTGATTCTAGCTCTAAAAGTCTCAAAAAATTGGCCGCAACAGCGAAAAATTTAAACAGGCTACTGGCATTGCACATCTGGCTAAAAGACTACTGTAGCTCTGTTGGCATCACTTTATAGATAACTTTGACACCTTTTGGAAACAAGATGCTCTACAGGAATGACGGAGTCCATCCAAATCATCAATGGCGCTTGGACCCTGTCCTCACATTTCAAGGCTAAACTGAGACAGTGACTTATCAACGACCCAAGCCCTGCCCAGATAATCCCTACCATTGAGTCGCTGAGTTGTCGTAGTGCTGCTGCAAAATAACATTTTCATTGTCAGTCATAATGTAACCTAATTTATGTTCCTCTAACTCCCCTGAATGCTTCCCCTGAACTTGAGTTATACTGTTAGCATTGAAAGAGCTTGCCCTTGTAGGAAGCCCACTGTGTGCAGTTCACCCTGCACTATCAGTTCGAATATAAATATTACTGTCATGTCTGCCTCTGATAAACATCCCAGAAAACCACTAAAAATAGCCCACATTAACATATTTATCCTAAGAAACAAGGTTCATGGAATCGATAACATGCTAGTAACAGATAACATTTATACACTGGCCTATCTCTGAAACTCACTTAGATAATTCCTTTGATGATACAGTGGTATCAATACATGCTTAGTCCCCTCCTGATCTCCCTGTTCACCCACGACTGCGTGGCCGAGCACAACTCCAACACCATGACGTTTTCTGACGACACGATGGAAAACATGCAGCCCAGTACATCACTGGAGCCATGCTCCCTCCCCTTCTTGCTGTTACCGTAGGGCAAGCAGTACTGTTGCACCAAGTCTGGAACCAACAGGACCCTGAACAGCTTCTACCCCCAAGCTAGAAGACTGCTAAATAGTTAGTTAAATAGTTAACCAAATAGCTACCCAGACTATCTGCATTTACCTTTTTTGACCTGACGTTTTTTTGACTCATCACATAGGCTGCTGCTACAGTTTATTATCGGTCACTTTATTCCTACTGACAGTTTGGACATACCTACTCATTCCAGGGACGTTCTTTATTTTTACTATTTTCTACATTGTAGAATAATAGTGAAGACATCAAAACTATGAAATAGCACATATGGAATCATGTAGTAACCAAAAAAGTGTTCAGATATTTTATATTTGAGATTCTTCAAATAGCCACCCGTTGCCTTGATGACAGCTTTGCACACTCTCAACCAGCTTCATGAGGTAGTCACCTGGAATGCATTTCAATTAACAGGTGTGCCTTCTTAAAAGTTAATTTGTGGAATTTCTTTCCTTCTTAATGCGTTTGAGCCAATCAGTTGTGTTGTGACAAGGTAGGGGGGTATACAGAAGATAGCCTTATTTGGTAAAAGACCAAGTCCATATTATGGCAAGAACAGCTCAAATAAGCAAAGAGAAACGGCAGTCCATTTTCTTCAAGTGCAGTCGCAAAAACCATCAAGTGCAATGATACAACTGGCTCTGCTGCAGAGGATAAGTTATTTAGAGTTACCAGCCTCAGAAATTGCAGCCCAAATAAATGCTTCACAGAGTTCAAGTAACAGACACATCTCAACATCATCTGTTCAGAGGGGACTGTGTGAATCAGGCCTTCATGGTCAAATTGCTGCAAAGTAACCACTACTAAAGGACACCAATAATAGGAAGAGACCTGCTTGGGCCAAGAAACACGAGCAATGGACATTAGACCAGTGGAAATGTGTCCTTTGGTCTGATGAGTCCAAATTGGAGATTTTTGGTTCCAACCGCTGTGTCTTTGTGAGACGCGGTGTGGGTGAAAGGATGATCTCCGCATGTGTATTTCCCACCGTAAAGCATGGAGGAGGAGGTGTTATGGTGTGGGGGTGCTTTGCTGGTGACACTGTCAGTGATTTATTTAGAATTCAAGTCACACTTAACCAGCATGGCTACCACAGCATTCTGCAGCGATACGCCATCCCATCTGGTTTGGGTTTAGTGGGACTATAATTTGTTTTTTAACAGGACAATGACCCAACACACCTCCAGGCTGTGTAAGGGCTATTTGACCAAGAAGAAGAGTGATGGAGTGCTGCATTAGATGACCTGGCCTCCACAATCCCCCGACCTCAACCCAATTGAGATGGTTTGGGATTAGTCGGACGGCAGAGTGAAAGAAAAGCAGCCAACAAGTGCTCAGCATATGTGGGAACTCCTTCAAGACTGCTGGAAAAGCATTCTAGGTGAAGCTGGTTGAGAGAATGCCAAGAGTGTGCAAAGCTGTCATCAAGGCAAACGGTGGCTATTTTAAGAATCTCAAATATAAAATATATTTTCATTTGTTTAATACTTTTTAGTTTACTACATGATTCCATATGTGTTATTTCATAGTTTTGATGTCTTCACTATTATTCTACAATGTACAAAATAGTAAAAATTAAGAAAAACCCTTGAATGAGTAGGTGTGTCCAAACTTTTGACTGGTAGTGTATGTGCCTCTGTTTACCCCCCAAAATGAAATGATAATTAGCTTCTAATGTGGCAACCATAAATAACTACAACTGCCATGATGATCTGGACAAGACTGCCAAATCGAGGCAAAGGTCAGAATCTCTGGATTAACTATCAAATGTTAGCTAAACATTGTAATGAATAACATGGCTAAATGTCTTTAAATTGTCAATTATGTGAGCTATCTTGTGCAAGTTTTAAATTGACACAATACCTGTTAGCAAAGGTTTCAGCTAGTGATGACGTGCAAGAGATTGCAGGGATTGGTAGTTTTGCATGATGGCTACTTTGATGCTAATTAGCATTTTCAAATCTGAGAGTAAATAGAGCCAAATATAATGATAAAAGTCACCTTGTCCAAGAGATTTACATGGTCATCAGTATGTCACGCCAGGGTAAGCCTACATGAATCACATTACTTATTTTAAGTATTTCTAAAATGAATGGTGGAAAAACGATTGGAACCATTTCCCTGTTTGACCATTAGGTTTATGGGTATTATGACACCTCCACTGTGTCTCCATAATGTCCTTTTACATTCCAGGCATTTTTTTCTAGTCCCAGAACAAAATGCAACAAAGCACCTTTGAAAAGCCCTCACTCTGTCACTCAGAAACTTATTCCAGTGTCTGCCATGAAAATATTTGCCTGTGCATGTTTAGGCTACCTGCCCCTACCCCTCCAAAGCATAGGTTACTGTATTGACGTTACATTCGTGATTCAGAAGATACGGAGAGAGATTGTTATTTAGCTAGAGAAGAATGGATACATTTTTTCAAAACTCGTTAAGGATACTATAGGCCTAGATATCATACTCCTGAGTGGCGCAGTGGTCTAAGGCACTGCATTGCAGTGCTAACTGTGCCACTAGAGATCCTGGTTCGAATCCAGGCTCTGTCGCAGCAGGCCGCGACCGGGAGACTCATGGGCGGCGCACAATTGGCCCAGCGTCGTCCAGGGTAGGTGGAGGGAATGGCTGGCAGGGATGTAGCTCAGTTGATAGAGCATGGTGTTTGCAATGCCAGGGTTGCGGGTTTGATTCCCACGGGGGGCCAGTATAAAAAAAATATGTATTCACTAACTGTAAGTCGCTCTGGATAAGAGCGTCTGCTAAATGACTTAAATGTATATAACGTTTCACGTTCGATTGATTAATTACAAAAAGGTAAGACGTGTTTTTAATTCTGGTGCTGCTCGCTAGATGGATAGATAGCTCAAGCTTGTTAGCTAGCTAGCTCAAAGGACATTCAAAGTTCCTCCATAGAATCCGCTTTTCCTAGGTATAATTATGTGGACCTAATTCAGATAATACATATCATAACAACATGCCCTGTGTTTCAAGCCTCCTCCTCAATTCTCTCTTGCTATCTTCCCTCCCGCAAAATTTCAGTCGCATCTTGTGCAATAGGCTACACTAGCCTGCTCTAGCCTGATTGGTGAAGTCATTTAATGAGCCAAATGTAAAAAATCAAAAAAACTGTTGATTTTACAGGTTAAAAAAAGAACAGAAAGGAATTATATAAACCAGTACTTTTTTGGGGTCGAAGTTCAGAACTTTATTTTGATGGTCGGAATGGTGGAACGAAATGAAAATAATAGTGGTTCTGTTCAGAATGAAACGATTGGAAAATAATTTTGGTTCCAACCCCGGGTTTTTATTACATATTTTATTATTACGTGTTTTACTTTTCTATCATTTCTCTATTTTCTTTCTCTCTGACAGTTATTTTGTGTTTCTTCCATTTGCGAATAATCGCACCAACTGTTGTCACCTTCTAACCAAGCTGCTTGGCGATGGTCTTGTAGCCCATTCCAGCCTTGTGTAGGTCTACAATCTTGTCCCTGACATCCTTGGAGAGCTCTTTGGTCTTGGTCATGGTGGAGAGTTTGGAATCTGATTGATTGATTGCTTCTGTGGACAGGTGTCTTTTATACAGGTAACAAACTGAGATTAGGAGCACTCCCTTTAAGAGTGTGCTCCTAATCTCAGCTCATTACCTGTATAAAAGACACCTGGGAGCCAGAAATCTTTCTGATTGAGAGGGGGTCAAATACTTATTTCCCTCATTAAAATGCAAATCAATTTATAACATTCGTGCGTTTTTCTGGATTTTTTTGTTCTCATTCTGTCTCTCACTGTTCAAATAAACCTACCATTAAAATTATAGACTGATCATTTCTTTGTCAGTGGGCAAACATACAAAATCAGCAGGGGATCAAATACTTTTTTCCCTCACTGTATAAGAGATCATACAAGAGGTATTGTAGTTATTCCTATGTTGAAGATTTAAATAATATTTGCTGGTCTGCGGTGTGTAATGTGGAGCAACCAGACACTGCACTTGACACATTTATGAAATTACTTATTCCAGTTACTAATAAGCATGCAACCATTAAGAAAATGTCTGTAAAAACTGTTAAATCCCCGTGGATTGATGAAGGATAAAAAAAATGTATGGTTAAGATGGACGAGGCAAAATGGCAAATAAGTCTGGCTACACAGACGATTGGCAAACGTACTGTAAATTGAGAAATCATGTGACTAAATTAAACTAGAAGAAGAAGAAACTCTACTATGAAACAAATATAAATTAAATAATGGATGATAGTAAAAAGATTTGGAGCACCTTAATGAAATGAAATTTTGGGCAAAAAGGCAAACTCTTTTTTTTTTTTTACATTTTACATTTTAGTCATTTAGCAGACGCTCTTATCCAGAGCGACTTCCAATTAGTGAGTTTATATATTAAACAAACCCACAACCCTTGCGTTGCAAGCGCCATGCTCTACCAACTGAGCTACGAAACCCACTGATATTGCCAACTAAATAGTTAAGATAAGCAAACTTAGGCATGATATGCCAATAACAAACTCTGACACTACACATCCATGCATAAATGACCAGATTATGCACGACAAGCATTGTAATTTTTTATTTTGTAAAGTGAGTGTGGAAGAAGTGAATTTTTTTTTGTTGTCTATCAACAATGACAAACCACCTGGGACTAACATCTTGGATGTAAAATTACTGAGGATGATAGCGGACTATATTGCCACTCCTATTTGCCATCTCTTCAATCTAAGCCTACAATAAAGTGTGTGCCCTCAGGCCTGGAGGGAAGCAAAAGTCATTCCGCTACCCAAGAATAGCAAAGCACCTTTTACTGATTCAAACAGCCAACCAATGAGTCTGCTACCAACCTTTAGTGGTCCTCTGTAGCTCAATTGGTAGAGTATGGCACTTGTAACGCCAGGGTAGTGGGTTCGATCCTCGGGACCACCCATATGTAAAAATGTATGCACACATGACTGTAAGTCGCTTTGGATAAAAGTGTCTGCTAAACGGCATATTATTATATATTAAACATTTGGAAATAAATGTGTTTGACCAGATACAATGCTATTTCACAGCAAACAAATTAACAACTGACTTTCAGCACGCTTATAGGGAATGGCATTCAACATGCACGGCACTTACACAAATGACTGATGATTGGCTAAAATAATAATGCGATTTTGTCCGCTGTTTTGTTAGACTTCAGTGAAGCTTTGGAAATTATCGATCATAGTCTGATGCTGAATTTTTTTTATGTAATGGCTTTACATCCCTGCTATATCGTGGATCAAGAGTTACCTGTCTAACAGAACACAGAGGGTGTTATTTAATGGAAGCCTCTCCAACATAGGCCAGGTAGAGTTGGGCAGCTGTCTAGGCCCCTTACTTTTTAATATTTTTACTAATGACCTGCCACTGGCATTGAGTAAAGCCTGTAAGCCTATGTGTGCTGATGACTCAGTCAGTTTTAAAATGGGTGACAAGTAATAAGGTAGTCCGAAATATTTCAAAACTAAAAGTATTGTATTCGGGACAAATCATTCACTAAACCCTAAACCTCAACTAAATCTTGTAATGAATAATGTGAACATTGAGCAAGAAGAGACTTAAACTGCTTGGAGTAACCCTGGATTGTAAACTGTCATAGTCAAAACATATTGATGCAACGGTAGCTAAGATGGGGGAGAAGTCTGTCCGTAATAAAGCACTGCTCTGCTTTCTTGACGTCGCTATCAACAAAACAAGTCCTACAGGCCCTCGTTTTGTCGCACCTGGACTACTGCCCAGTCATATGGTCAGGTGCCACAAAGAGGGACATAGGCAAATTAGAGTTGGCCCAGAACAGAGCAGCACGGCTGGCCCATAAATGTACACAGAGAGCTAACATCAAGTAGAGGAGAGATGGACTGCATCACTATTTGTCATTGTAGATCTGTCTGTTCAAAGAGCTAACACACAGCTCAGACACCCATGCAAACCCACAAGACATGCCACCAGAGGTCTCTTCACAATCCCCAAGTCCAGAACAGACTATGGAGGTGCACAGTACTACATAGAGCCATGACTACATGGAACATATCAAGTAACTCAAGCAAGCAGTAAAATCAGATGTATTTATGGAGCAACGAACAAGAGACACACACAGACACACACTCTACACAAACACACACACAGACACACACTCTACACAAACACACACACAGACACACACTCTACACACACAGACACACAGACACACACTCTGCATACACACACACACACACACACACACACACACACACACACACACACACACACAAACACACACACTCTGCATACACACACACAGACACACACTCTACACACACACACACACACAGACACACACTCTACACAAACACACACACACAAAGACACACACTCTACACACACACACATACACACTACACACACACACAAACACACACACACACACACACACACACACACACACACACACACTCTACACACACACACAGACACACACTCTACACACACACACACACTCTACACACAGACACACACACTACACACACACACACACACACATACACACACACATACACACACACACTCTACACACACACACACATACACAGACACACACTCTACACACACACACACACACACACAGACACACACTCTACACACAGACACACACACTACACACACACACACTCACACAGACACACACACATACACACACACACTCTACACACACACACACATACACAGACACACACACTACACACACACACACACACAGACACACACTCTACAAACACACAGACACACACTCTACACACACACACATACACAGACACACACTCTACACACACACACAGGCACACACACACACAGACACACACTCTACACAAACACACACACACACAGACACACACTCTACACACACACACACATACACACAGACACACACACTACGCACACACACACACAGACACACACTCTACACACAATGAGACCCTTCAGTAAATAAGATTGGGTTGCATTGACAGCCAAATGAAACCTAGAAAACCAGGGAAGTAGAGGGCAACACAACAGAGCTAATCAGTCACCCGCTAGCATGTGTATGACTGTGTGATGTCCTGCGTGACATAGCCATCTGGTCCTGGAGCCCTGAACTGGCCAAGCAGCTCAGTGACAGGGCAGATGCCCCGCTGCAGTAGGTTGTCTAAGCCACACTAGAGGGGTACGCTTACAAGCAGCTCAGTGACAGGGCAGATGCCCCGCTGCAGCAGGTTGTCTCAGCCACGCTAGAGGGGTACGCTTACTCCACCATACTAGAGGCTAGAGGTGAAGTACAGTCTCTCTGCCGCGCTAGAGAGGGCTAGCTTATGTTTTCTCGTACCACACTAGAGGCTGGAGGGAAGTACAGTCTCTCTGCCGCGCTAGAGAGAGCTAGCTTATGTTTTCTCTTTCACACTAGAGGCTAGAGGTGAAGTACAGTCTCTCTGCCGCGCTAGAGAGGGCTAGCTTATGTTTTCTCTTACCACACTAGAGGCTGGAGGGAAGTACAGTCTCTCTGCCGCGCTAGAGAGGGCTAGCTTATGTTTTCTCTGCCACACTAGAGGCTAGAGGTGAAGTACAGTCTCTCTGCCGCGCTAGAGAGAGCTAGCTTATGTTTTCTCTTTCACACTAGAGGGCCTGACCAGGCCAAACAGCCCAGTGATAGGGCCAGATGCCCTGCTGCGGTAGGTTGTCTCAGCCACGCTAGAGGGCCTGACCAGGCCAAACAGCCCAGTGATAGGGCCAGATGCCCCGCTGCGGTAGGTTGTCTCTCCCACGCTAGAGGACGTTACCTCTGCCTTGCTAAAGGTTGGGCAGAACATTTCCAGTAGAATGATAGACTCTCTATCGAGGGGGGGCAATGCAAATAGTCTGAGTAGCCATTTGATTAGATATTCAGGAGTCTTTTGGATTGGGGGTAGAAGCTGTTTAGAAGCCTCTTGGACCTAGACTTGGCGCTCCGGTACCGTTTGCCGTGCGGTAGCAGAGAGAACAGTCTATGACTAGGGTGGCTGGAGTCTTTGACAATTTTTAGGGCCTTCCTCTGACACCACCTGGTATAGAGGTCCTGGATGGCAGGAAGCTTGGCCCCAGTGATGTACTGGGCCGTACGCACTACCCTCTGTAGTGCCTTGCGGTCGGATGCCAAGCAGTTTCCATACCAGGCGGTGATGCAACCAGTCAGGATGCTCTTGATGGTGCAGCTGTAGAACCTTTTGAAGACCTGAGGACCCATGCCAAATCTTTTCAGTCTCCTGCTATCTAAACTTGTAGAAATCATGGTTGAATTACCGACCGAGGGGCCCCCATAGATTTTGTTAGTTACTCTCATTCAGATATGCCCTAGGGCAACGTGTAGATTTGCAGGAATATAGTATGCTTACTTACTGTCTCTTGTTCTTCTTATTTCTTATTTTTATTTCTCGTGTGTTTTTGTTCTACCTTGTGTTATTTTTATTACTACATTGTTATTGATTACTGCATTGTTGGGTTTAGAGCAAGAAAGGCATTTGCACTGTACTTGTGCACGTGACGTTAAAACGTGAAACTATTGTTTTTTTCTCCGCTGTCAAGAGGGGGCCCCAAAAGGCTAGAACTGGCTCTGACTGCATGTGTGGGTATGGATGTGGGTACGAAGACCCACGAGCCACTGCGGCCCCTCATGATGAGTTCTGATATTTTGTGGCCACGCCCCCATTACAGTTGCCCATCCCTGCTCTGCACTATACATTATCACTCATGGAAGAGTGGATGGAGGGTACACTTTCTAGCAAGCCATAAGATATACTGTGAAACTGCCCTAGCCATAAGATGTATTGTATAACTTCCTAAAACATTTTTCAAGGACTATTGGACACAATATATTAGTACTGAACTAGAAATCCATCACTTGTGACCAAGAAAGATGTTTCAGACTGGCCGTCTTTCCCCAGCCCAGGTTTTCCTGAGAGATGAGTGATAAACTTCAAATGTCTTCTTTCTGAATGTCTTTCGTATGTAGAGACATTTCTTCAAGGGATGATAAGAGGTATCTGTAAAGCAACATGTGGAGGCGAACAGAACAGAAGATAACTGCTACTGAGATGGGGCCCCGTGTAGCTCAGTTGGTAGAGCATGGTGCTTGCGACACCAGGGTTGTGGGTTCGATTCCCATGTGGGGCCAGTATGAAAAATGTATGCACTAACTGTAAGTCGCTCTGGATAAGAGCATCTGCTAAATGACTAAAATGTAAAATAGAATGTTCTGGGCTAATGCTTCTCAAGACATTCATCTCTCTCTTCTGCTTGTTATTTGCTTTGGATTCGTGACAGTCTCCTCCCACGCGGTGTGAGGTGCACGCGGCAAGGAGCCCAGCCGAGCCTGAAGGAGGAGGGGATGAGAGGAGGAGATGGCTAGGTGTGAATCGTGCAGCAGATGAGCATGGATATGTGAAGGAGGAAGAGGAAAAAGTAAGGAGGAGACGAGGTAGGAGGGCATGGAGACTGACTGTCGTAAAACGTAAAAGAGAATCCTTTACTGCTGCCTCAGGGAGTGTTCCAGATTTGTGGAGAATTCCACCACACAGTAGCACACTACCCTCATGAAAAAATACTTCTGAATTACTTGACAAAAACTATTAGTGCGGTAGAGACGTCTAGGGGTTCTGTTGTGAATGTGTTGTTTATGCACTACCCAAGATAAACAAGTAGAGTTGTGTAGTTGGTAGCAAATAAGAAGCTTTACTACATAGGTTTTTCAAAAGTAGTCAGGTAGAGTTTTGCAGCTCGTGGTTTCCTGTGTTGAAAATAGCTGAAAATACAATATTTTGGGTTATGGAAAATATACTGTATTTCACAGCGGTTTAGGTGCTACAATGGTTCTCTACACTATACTTACTTGTTTTGACTCATAAACTGAAATTAGGTGAACTATTAGAATTTTAGCAACCAGGAAATGGCGGAGCGATTTCTGCATATTGCACCTTTAATCTTACAGATGGTGCCAGCATAAGGGCTATGAAAGACAGGATGACGAAGGATGGAAGATAATTACATTCGGGATTATCAAACTGTAGCTAGCTAATAACAACCAACTACTTCCTGTTTTGTCTTCTTCTGTGGTCGCGTGATTACACAGTAGTCATTAGGAAGAATTATGTAGTGATTTGAGTAGAAAATATGTAGTGTTCACCAGTAGTGAAACGTCCCAATGTATAACTTATTACTACTTATATTACTATATACATCACTACTGGTTTACTAAAAATCTCAATAGCAATCAAGTAGTAAAACCAGTAGGTTTTGTGTCGATCTTGTGTAGTAAAAATTCAGTAGTACTTTTTCATGAGCTTTAGCAGCCCACAGCACCTCAGTCCTCCTCCTCCTCTGTCTCTCCTCCTTCAACCCCCCCCAAACCCCCTCCCCCCCAACAGCCACAGCACCTCAGTCCTCCTCCTCCTCTGTCTCTCCTCCTTCAACCCCCCAGCCCAAAGCATTGGCTTCCAGCTCACGAAAGGAAGGAATGCGTAGGAGGACTGAGGAGATTCGGACAGCAGGGGAAACCAAAGCACACAAAAAACATTTTGAATGTAAACAGTATACAGTGAGGGAAAAAAAAATTTGGATCCCCCTGCTCATTTTGTACGTTTGCCCACTGACAAAGACATGATATGTCTATAATTGTAATGGTAGGTTTATTTGAACAGTGAGAGACAGAATAACAACGAAAAAAGCCAGAAAAACACATGTCAAAAATGTTATAAATTGATTTGTATTTTAATGAGGGAAATAATTATTTTACCCCTCTGCAAAACATGACTTAGTACTTGGTGGCAAAACCCTTGTTGGCATTCACAGAGGTCAGACGTTTCTTGTAGTTGGCCACCAGGTTTGCACACATCTCAGGAGGGATTTTGTTCGACTCCTCTTTGCAGATCTTCTCCAAGTCATTAAGGTTTCAAGGCTGACGTTTGGCAACTCGAACCTTCAGCTCCCTCCACAGATTTTCTATGGGATTAAGGTCTGGAGACTGGCTAGGCCACTCCAGGACCTTAATGTGCTTCTTCTTGAGCCACTCCTTTGTTGCCTTGGCCGTGTGTTTTGGGTCATTGTCATGCTGGAATACCCATCCACGACCCATTTTCAATGCCCTGGCTGAGGGAAGGAGGTTCTCACCCAAGATTTGACGGTACATGGCCCTGTCCATCGTCCCTTTGATGCGGTGAAGTTGTCCTGTCCCCTTAGCAGAAAAACACCCCCAAAGCATAATGTTTCCACCTCCATGTCTGACGGTGGGGATGGTGTTCTTGGGGTCATAGGCAGCATTCCTCCTCCTCCTCCAAACACGGCGACTTGAGTTGATGCCAAAGAGCTCGAATTTGGTTTCATCTGACCACAACACTTTCACCCAGTTCTCCTCTGAATCATTCAGATGTTCATTGGCAAACTTCAGACCGGCCTGTATATGTGCTTTCTTGAGCAGGGGGACCTTGCGGGCGCTGCAGGTTTTCAGTCCTTCACGGGACAGTGGGTTACCAATTGTTTTCTTGGTGACCATGGTCCCAGCTGCCTTGAGATCATTGACAAGATCCTCCCGTGTAGTTCTGGGATGATTCCTCACCGTTCTCATGATCATTGCAACTCCACGAGGTGAGATCTTGCATGGAGCCCCAGGCCGAGGGAGATTGACAGTTCTTTTGTGGTTTTTTCCATTTGCGAATAATCGCACCAACTGTTGTCACCTTCTAACCAAGCTGCTTGGCGATGGTCTTGTAGCCCATTCCAGCCTTGTGTAGGTCTACAATCTTGTCCCTGACATCCTTGGAGAGCTCTTTGGTCTTGGCCATGGTGGAGAGTTTGGAATCTGATTGATTGATTGCTTCTGTGGACAGGTGTCTTTTATACAGTTAACAAACTGAGATTAGGAGCACTCCCTTTAAGAGTGTGCTCCTAATCTCAGCTCGTTACCTGTATAAAAGACACCTGGGAGCCAGAAATCTTTCTGATTGAGAGGGGGTCAAATACTTATTTCCCTCATTAAAATGCAACTCAATTTATAACATTTTTGACATGAGCTTTTCTGGATTTTTGTTGTTGTTATTCTGTCTCTCACTGTTCAAATAAACCTACCATTAAAATTATAGACTGATCATGTCTTTGTCAGTGGGCAAACGTACAAAATCAGCAGGGGATCAAATACTTTTTTCCCCTCACTGTACCACACTACTGCATGTTGGCAATGACCTACCTCAGCAGAATGTCCTATTAATGTAACTGATAAGGCTAACCTCTATACTGTATTTCACCTACACTTGATTACATAACGGTCACCTATTTCCCTGAGAGGATGGTGGTGCGGTCTGCCGAACGCATTACCGGGGGCACACTGCCTGCCCTCCAGGACACCTACAGCACCCGATGTCACTGGAAGGCCAAAAAGATCATCAAGGACATCAACCACCCAAGCCACGGCCTGTTCACCCCGCTATCATCCAGAAGGTGAGGTCAGTACAGGTGCATCAAAGCTGGGATCGTGAGACTGACAAAGAGCTTCTAGCTCAAGCCCATCAGACTGTTAAATAGCCATCACTAGTCGGCTTCCACCCGGTTACTCAACCCTGCACCTTAGAGGCTGCTGCCCTATGTACATAGACATGGAATCACTGGTCACTTTAATAATTGAACACTACTCACTTTAATAATGTTTACATACTGCTTTACTCATCTCATATGCATATACTGTATTCTATTCTACTGTATTTTAGTCAACGCCACTCCGACATTGCTCGTCCTAATGTTTATATATTTATTAATTCCATTCTTTTACTTTTAGATTTGTGTATTGTTGTGAATTGTTAGACATTACTGCACTGTTGGGAGCTAGAAACACAAGCATTTCTCTATACCCGCAATAACATCTGCTAAATATGTGTATGTGACCAATAACATTTGATTTGATACAAGGCCATACTGTGAATGTTTGTATATGTGTCCGTTGATGACTTTCTTCATCCTCTCAGGGAAATAGGTGACCTTATCAGTTACAGTAATAGGACATTCCACTGAGGTCGATCTTGTGTAGTAAAAATTCAGTAGTTCTCTGTAGCTCAATTGATAGAGCATGGCGCTTGTAACGCCAGGGTAGTGGGTTCGATCCCCGGGACCACCCATACGTAAAAATGTATGCACACATGACTGTAAGTCGCTTTGGATAAAAGCGTCTGCTAAAATGGCATATTATTATATTATATCTGGAGAGCCCTGCGGTTGCGGGCGGTGCAGTTGCCGTACCAGGCGGTAATACAGCCCGACAGGATGCCCTCAATTGTGCATCTGTAAAAGTTTGCGAGGGTCTTAGGGACCAAGCCGAATTTCTTCGGTCTCCTGAGGTTGAAGAGGCGCGGTTGCACCTTCTTCACCACACTGTCTGTGTGGGTGGACCATTTCAGAATGTCAGTGATGTGTACACCGAGGAACATTAAGCTTTTTCACCTTCTCCACTGCAGTCCCGTCGATGGCATCTTGAGGTAAGGTATGCTTTCTTATAGCCTTTGACCCACGTGACTAAACAACGAGACTCACTGGTCTGGTATCTCAGGCTTGTAAAAGAGGAGGTTAGGTGAAATTTTGAGCAACTTTGAGCAAGATAGGCCTATAAGAAATTGAGTAGCCTAAATAATGAACTGCATCATAAATGATTGGGTGACAGGAAGCATAAGGGCTGAAAGAGGAACCACAGAAAATTATTTTACTGGATTGAACTATGGGAAGCCCACACAACATTTTCTTATGCAAAAACTACTAGTATAGTAATCAGATGTGCTGCAATGTCTTTACATTGTTACCAATTATACATGTATTCTGAATGACGATGGGAGTTAAGAATCTATAGCCTACATTTTATCACAGTCAACACTCTAACAACAGTGCATTTCTGTAGGGGTCAGGGCTCAAAAGGAAAACCTGCCTTTCGGGAGAGTTTCAGCAAGCTTGAAAACTGCATTCTTTCGATAAAGAAGATGAAATTACTATATACAGTATGATAATAATAATATATACTATATACAGTATGATAATAATATATACTATATACAGTATGATAATAATATATACTATATACAGTATAATAATAATGATGTTCAAATGGGAATTAGGCAACATTATTTGAGTGAAAGAGAGAGTTAAACATGGGAAGCCATGTTGAGAAGACATCATTTACTATAGATTATAACATGTTGACTGTCAACTTTAATAGGGGCCATCACCACTCATAGATAGTGTCGCGGCGTGACTTTCATTAATATGATGACTGTTATTTATCGAATCAACTAACTATGTTTAATTGTTACTCAATTAAATTCATAATTGAACAATTAACTCATTAGGATTTAGGGCACCATGGAATACGTTTTTTATAGAGTTACCATCTCCCGAATTAAACTCTAAAAGGTCTTTACCTATCAATATGTATAAAACAGTCAACGTATCAATCATTACCTCTTATCAGTCGTCATTCTGAATGGTCACAGAATTCTTGGATCTGCAAGAACACCAGCTTACTTATGATGCAGCACTACACAAATTGGCTTAGTTATTTATTTTCTAGCTAACTAAAAATTAACACAGAAGATATACATACTTGATGCATGAGAATAAGTCCCTAGCGGACTAACAACAGCATGACTGCTTGGTTATCAAAAGAGGGAGGGGTAAATAGGGAGAGGGAGAGGGAGAGACAAAGAGAGAGTCAAACTTATAATATAATATAATATGCCATTTAGCAGACGCTTTTATCCAAAGCGACTTACAGTCATGTGCGCATACATTGTTATGTATGGGTGGTCCCGGGGATCAAACCCACTACCCTGGCGTTACAAGCGCCATGCTCTACCAATTGAGCTACAGAGGACCATTTGGAAGCCATCCTCAAAGTATTCATAATACTTTGCTCATGAACCACCGCCCGTTTGGGGAAAGAAGTCATGAATGTATTTAAGTGTAAATGTCTTTGTTCTTCATCTCTCCGTTGAAACCAATCAATCCTTCTATGGGAAGGGGTAGATTTCACTGTCCCGTTTCGGTGTAAGGCTCTGCTTGTCCACCAGAGGTCACTATGTCCTTCTTAGTTGTCCTGGCTTGGGGTGGAGTGTTCAAATAGAACAGATACTCAGATGCGTTCCAATGATTGTCTGAGATGGGATTTTCCTCTTCCCACCTCGTGTGGTTTAAGTCAAAGATCACTTTACACACACAGCTGAAGACTGGCAATGTTCTGGTCTAGTGAGTTCATCTTCACCTCATGTTGAGATTCGAAGTTGTAACCATTTCAAACGTGTGGACTACCGTCTCCACGCTTTCTGGTCTTTCTGGTTGAACCATTTTAAACCGTGTAACCACAACTCCATGCTTTCTGGTCTTTCTGGTCTAACCATTTTAAGCCGTGTAGCCACAGCTCCATGCTTTCTGGTCTGATGTGAATTTGTCTTTCAAGCCTTTATGCCCTCTGGTAAAAGGGGCGTTCCTACTTGCTGACACGGTCTCTGAGCTAACTCGGGGTGTGGCTAGTCACCGTGCATAGCTTATATGAAAACCTATGATCTTGTTAGAAAATTAAAATCACATTTCTATCTTAACAAATATACTTTCATAATTCTCCATATTACACAATAGCAGTGAAAAGTATTCATCCCCCTTGGCGTATTTCCTGTTTTTTTGCATTACAACCTGTAACTTAAATTGATTTTTATTTGTATTTCATGTAATGGACATACACAAAATAGTCCAAATTGGTGAAGTTTAAAAAACAAAAAAAAACTTTGTGTGCATATGTATTCACCCCCTTTGCTATGAAGCCCCTAAATAAGATCTGGTGCAGCCAATTACCTTCAGAAGTCACATAATTAGTTAAGTAAAGTCCACCTGTGTGCAATCTAAGTGTCACATGAGCTCAGTATATATACATCAGTTCTGAAAGGCCCCAGAGTCTGCAACACCACTAAGCAAGGGGCACCACCAAGAAAGTGGCACCATGAAGACCAAGGAGCTCTCCAAACAGGTCAGGGACAAAGTTGTGGAGAAGTACAGATCAGGGTTGGGTTATAAAAAAATATCTGAAACTTTGAACATCCCACGGAGCACCATTAAATCTATTATTAAAAAATTGAAAGAATATGGCACCACAACAAACCTGCCAAGAGAGGGCCGCCCACCAAAACTCATGGTCCAGGCAAGGGGGCATTATTCAGAGAGGCAACAAAGACACCAAAGATAAGAAGCTGCAAAGTGCCACAGTGGAGATTGGAGTATCTGTCCATAGGACCACATTAAGCCGTACATTCCACAGAGCTGGGCTTTATTGAAGAGTGGCCAGAAAAAAAGCCATTGCTTTAATAAAAAAAATAAGCAAACATGTTTGGCCATCAAGGAAAACGCTATATCTGGCGCAAACCCAACACCTCTCATCACACCGAGAACACCATCCCCACAGTGAAGCATGGTGGTGGCAGCATCATGCTGTGGGGATGTTTTTCATCGGCAGTAACTGGGAAACTTGTCAGAATTGAAGGAATGATGGATGGCGCTAAATACAGGGAAATTCTTGAGGGAAACCTGTTTCAGTCTTCCAGAAATTTGAGACTGGGACGGAGGGTCACCTTCCAGCAGGACAATGACCCTAAGCATACTGCTAAAGCAACACTCAGGTGGTTTAAGGGGAAACATTTAAATGTCTTGGAATGGCCTAGTCAAAGCCCAGACCTCAATCCAATTGAGAATATGTGGTATGACTTAAAGATTGCTATACACCAGCGGAATCCATCCAATTTGAAGGAGCTGGAGCAGTTTTGCCTTGAAGAATGTGCCAAGCTTATAGAGACATACCCCAAGAGATTTGCAGCTGTAATTGCTGCAAAAAGGTGGCTCTACAAAGTATTTGTCACGTACGTTAAGAGACGGGTCGGACCAAGGTGAAGCGTGAAAGGCGTACATGTTTATTTAACTAATAAACACACGACACAGTAACCAAAATAACAAACTTAACCGTGACGGTCCAAAGGGCTAACACACAAGCCTAAACAGGAACACAACAAGATCCCACAACACAGGCAGGAAAACTGGCTGCCTAAGTATGATCCCCAATCAGAGACAACGAGCGACAGCTGCCTCTGATTACGAGCGACAGCTGCCTCTGATTGGGAACCACACCCGGCCAAACATTGAAATACAAACCTAGAATATTCACACCCTGACCAAACTAGCTAGAGTTCTATAGGCGTGACAATATTGACTTTGGGGGGTGAATAGTTATGTACGCTCAATATAGTTATGTACGCTCAAGTTTTCTGTTTTTTTTGTCTTATTTATTGTTTGCTTCACAATAAAAAATATGTTGCATCTTCAAAAGTGGTAGGCATGTTGTATAAATCAAATGATACAAACCCCCAAAAACTTTAATTCCAGGTTGTAAGGCAACAAAATAGGAAAAATGCCAAGGGGGGTGAATACTTTCACAAGCCACTGTACTCATTCAGGGTTTTTCTTTATTTTTACTATTAGTTATATTGTAGAATAATAGTGAAGACATCAAACTTTGAAATAACACATATGGAATCATGTAGTAACCATAAAAGTGTTAAACAAATCCAAATATATTTTAATTTCATATTCTTCAAATAGCCACCCTTTGCCTTGATGACAGGTGAAAGACCAAGTCCATATTATGGCAAGAACAGCTCAAATAAGCAAAGAGAAATGACAGTCCATCATTACTTTAAGACATGAAGGTCAGTCAATACGGAACATTTCAAGAACTTTGAAAGTTTCTTGAAAACAGTCACAAAAACCATCAAGCGCTATGATGAAACTGGCTCTAATGAGTTAATAGCCTCAGAAATTGCAGCCCAAATAAATGCTTCACAGAGTTCAAATAAGAGACACATCTCAACATCAACTGTTCAGAGGGGATTGTGTGGATCAGGCCTTCATGGTCAAATTGCTGCGAAGAAACCACTACTAAAGAACACCAATAAGAAGAAGAGACCTGCTTGGGCCAAGAAACACGAGCAATGGACATTACATTTGAGATTTTTGGTTCAAACCACCATGTCTTTGTGAGATGCGGTGTGGGTGAACGGATGATCTCCGCAGGTGTAGTTGGTGTTATGGTGTGGGGGTGCTTTGCTGGTGACACTGTCTGTGATTTATTTAGAATTCAAGGCACACTTAACTAGCATGGCTACCTCAGCATTCTGCAGCGATACGCCATCCCATCTGGTTTGGGCTTAGTGGGACTATAATTTGTTTTTCAACAGGACAATGACTCAACACACCTCCAGGCTGTGTAAGGGCTATTTTACCAATAAGGAGAGTGATGGAGTGCTGCAACAGATGACATTGCCTCCACAATCCAATTCAAGATTGTTGGAAAAGCATTCCAGGTGAAGCTGGTTGAGAGAATGCCAATAGTGTGCAAAAGCTGTCATCAAGGCAAAGGGTGGCTATTTGAAGAATCTCAAATATAAAATATATTTTGATTTGTTTAACACTTTTTTGGTTACTACATGATTCCATATGTGTTATTTCATAGTTTTTATGTCTTCACTATTATTCTACAATGTAGAAAATAGTAAAAATAAAGAAAAACCCTTGAATGAGTAGGTGTGTCCAAACTTTTGACTGGTACTGTACATATATATATGAGAGAGAGAGAGAGAGAGAGAGAGAGAGAGAGAGAGAGAGAGAGAGAGAAGAGAGAGAGAGAGAGAGAGAGAGAGAGAGAGAGAGAGAGAGAGAGAGAGAGAGAGAGAGAGAGAGAGAGAGAGAGAGAGAGAGAGAGAGAGAGAGAGAGAGAGAGAGAGAGAGAGAGAGAGAGAGAGAGAGAGAGAGACTATATAGTCTGGTTTAGGAATGGAATGTTTACGGTTTGGTTTATTGAAATGTGGTTTTCCTCAAGTATGGCAAGAAGTAGTGGTCATTTAACTAACAACAGAGTTTAACTAACAACAGATGCCAATGTAGGTGTCTGCGGCCCACTTGCCCTTCAGCATCAGGTATCATGACCCCCAGCATGGCCTGTAATTTGTAACACCCCTCCCTCTTTTTTCCCCCCTCTCTCTCTCTCTTCTCTCCACTTCTCTCTCTCTGCTGTAGGAGGCAGAGAAGATGAAGAAGGTAGTACCTGCAAGAGGGTGTTGTGGATGACAACAGTCAACGGAAAAGCGCAGAGACCCAAGCCAGCCATCCACCACTGACATACAAAATGTGCCACAAATGCACTGGCTGGCAAGGCTACCTTTTTTATTCCAAATGATTGACTGAAATTAACCTATCAACATAGTGATGACATACTGATGCACTATTATAAAACAAGCTCAGCTCTATTTTGTTCTATTGCAGTTGTTGTCTCTGTGTCTGTGTACAACTTCACATTCCACAGTCATTCCATGTTTGCTTCATGCATTATATCATCCTGTAAAAGAAAGTTAATTTTGTACACGCTTGTCTGTTTTCTTCAACTTTACATTAGTACATGTTGCATTAGATAGACATGTTTTAGGTTGAATTTGATTAAAGATTATTCAACTCTTTTGGTTTTGTTGGTCCTACTTGTTGTAGTATGATCTTTTTGGGCCAGACTATAATCTATTCATGTTTAGGGTACTTCATGTTCATACATGGCCAAAATTAGGGGGTAGGTTGGAAACTTGCCAGAAGTGAACATGGGTAGTACAGTAGCTAGCTAGCTAGAATGCATGGGTGATTCACATCATGGGTAGTACAGTAGTAGCTAGCTAGCTAGAATGCATGGGTGATTCACATCATGGGTAGTACAGTAGTAGCTAGCTAGCTAGAATGCATGGGTGATTCACATCATGGGTAGTACAGTAGTATCTAGCTAGCTAGAATGCATGGGTGATTCACATCATGGGTAGTACAGTAGTAGCTAGCTAGCTAGAATGCATGGGTGATTCACATCATTGCCCTACTTTGTAAACAGAGGTCATCCAAGAATGAAAATGAATAACTTCAGTGGGGTAAGGAAACGTTCAGCCTACAATTAGCAAACGAGTTACTTTATAACTAAAACATAGATTAGATTAGCTAGCCGATTTCGAGTTGATAGCAAGTAAGCTAAAGTTATTAGTTGTCTGGCTTTCCATGGCTGAACAATGCTAGCTACCATGAGTTGCTGCTTGCTAGCCACAAGATTGTCTAATATGTCACTTGTTTTACTGTATAAGTGTTGTTATAACGTTTTGAAAATGTGTGTGATGATTTATGTACCCTATCCGAAGGTTTGTGCTAGCTAGCTAGCTACTGTGTGTGATTGCTTATCCAAGAAGGGCTGCTGTAAACGGAAGGGCTGGGGAGGGTCCCAGGTAAAACAATAGAACATGATTAGTTCAATTCGAAGCGGTGATATCCAACCAGCGTAGGGTGCCGCCTTGAAGTCTGAGGGCACAGCCCCTTCATTATGGTCGCTTCGTGCTGACACATCAAAGCAGCCGTTCCAGACTCTCAAGTCAAGGAGTCATAGAGAGGCTGGTGTTAGCAAGAATATGCTTCTCAGTGAAAGAACTAGCAAATGCGAGGGACTGAGTTCAAAGCCGGGAAGTTAGCTGGGAAGCTAACACTAACATCTTCAGTTCTAAGGGGAGGTTTATCACAGAACCACCTCTGTTACAAAATCATAATGAATTAACAACGAAAACTCATGGTACAGTAGTCAAGTTGTTGTCCAGTACTTGACAGGTTTGTCTGGCCAGCAGCCCAGCTGTCACTGAAGGCAGAACGGTCTCAGAACAGCATGTTTTATATGCACATTCTTCTCCTACACTGAAATCAAATCAAATCAAAGGTTATTTGCCACATGCGCCGAATACAACAGGTCACTTGTTTCACCTTACAGTGAAATACTGACTGACAAGCCCTTAAACAACAACAAGTTTTTAAGAAGAAAAAGTTTTATGTAACAAATAGATAAGTAAAAGCAAATAATTAAAGAGCAGTAAAATCAAATAACAGTAGGGAGGCTATATACAGGGGGACCGGTGCAGAGTCAATGTGCGAGGGCACCGGTTAGTCCAGGTAATTGAGTTAATATGTACATGTGAGTAGAGTTAAAGTGACTATGCATAAATAATAAACAGAGTAGCAGCAGCGTAAAAGAGGGGGTTGTGGAGGGGGGGGGGGGGGCAATGCAAATAGTCCGGGTAGCCATGATTAGCTGTTTAGGAGTCTTTTGGCTTGGGGGTAGAACCTGTTAAGAAGCCTTTTGGACCTAGACTTGGCGCTCCGGTACCGCTTGCCGTGCGGTAGCAGAGAGAACAGTCTATGACTAGGGTGGCTGGAGTCTTTGACAATTTTTAGGGCCTTCCTCTGACACCGCCTGGTATAGAGGTCCTGGACGGCAGGAAGCTTGGCCTCAGTGATGTACTGGGCCTTACGCACTACCCTCTGTAGTGCCGTGCGGTCGGAGGCCAAGCAGTTGCCATGACAGGGGGTGATGCAACCAGTCAGGATGCTCTCGATGGTGCAGCTGTAGAATCTTTTGAGGATCTGAGGACCCATGCCAAATCTTTTTAGTCTCCCGAAGGGAAATAGGCTTTGTCGTGCCCTCTTCACGACTGTCTTGTTGTGTTTGGACCATGATAGTTTGTTGGTGATGTCAAGCCCCGTTGTACAGCCCCGTTGATGAGAATGGGGGCGTGCTCAGTCCTTTTTTTTTCCTGTAGTCCACAATAATCTCCTTTGTCTTGGTCACATTGAGGGAGAGGTTGTTATCCTGGCACCACACGGCCAGTTCTCTGACCTCCTCCCTATAGGCTGTCTCATCGTTGTCGGTGATCAGGCCTACCACTGTTGTGTCGTCTGCAAACTTAATGATCCAAGATGGCGTAGCAGTGCGGTCGTGTACTCTGTGTGTGTCCGTGTAAATAGCCTGTTTTTTTTTGTTTTGTTTTTTTCGCACATATTTCCCTATCACACTTTTCATCCTTCTACTAAATATACTCTCCTGCAACCCACCTCACTCAATGTGGAATGGATTCTATTATTGACTTACCTTTTATCTAGAATCTCCAGTTGAAACAAGCTAGCAGGCTAACTAGCTACTTGCTATTAGCCACCGTTAGCGGTTTTCACCCAGAACATCGGATTTTCTGCCGGAATAACTGAATCACTGGACATTAACACCGGATCGCAACTAGCTAGCCGCAATCAAATGGATGTTGCTGTTGGCTAATCACCACTGCCCCCGAAGCAAGCACCAGTAAGCCTTGAGCTAGCCTCGAGCCAGGCCCATATCCCGACTATCTACCTCTCTTTCAACCAGATGGGACCTCCTAGAGTCGACACGGAGTCCCGCCGATCCATCACGACTGGTCTGTCAACGTAATCGTCTGTGGTTTCAACAAGCTTCCCGTTGCGACGACCACGAAGATCCATCTGCTAGCCCCGGCCCGCTAGCACACGCAAACAACAGCCATGCTTCATGCTAGCCTGTGCTGTAGCACCAATTCAAACTGCTCTTGGACATTGCTGTTCACTGGACCTTATGATCACTCAGCTGCACAGCTGATGCCTGCTAGACTGTTCCTTTACACAGTACCCTGTCCCGTTTATCTGTTTAGCCTCAGCCCAAACTTTCATCGCCATTACCAGTTGTTGTCTTAGCTCTCTCGAATAACACCTGTGATTGCTTTATGCCTCTCTCCCATGTCAATATACCTTGCCTATTGCTGTTCCAGTTAGTTTTTATTATACAATTTCACTGTAAAGCCCCAAGTCCCTCTCAAACTGCCTCAAATAGCTCCTTTGTTCCATCCCCCATACACGTGGAGACCGGCTCAATCGGTGCCTCCAGTGATGCTATCTCTTTCATTGTTACCCAACGCTTAGGTTTACCTCCACTGTACTCATATCCTTCCATATCATTGTCTGTACATAATGCCCTGAATCTATTCTACAACGCCCGGAAATCTGCCCCATTTACTCTCTGTACTGAATTCACTAGAAGACCAGTTCTTAAAACCTTTAGCCGTATCCTTATTCTAGTCCTCCTCTGTTCCTCTGGTGATGTAGAGGTTAACCCAGGCCCTGCAGCCCCCAGTATCACTCCTACTCCCCATGAGCTATCATTTGTTGACTTCTGTAACCGTAAAAGCATTGTTTTTTTGCATGTTAACATCAGAAGCCTCCTCCCTAAGTTTGAGTTATTCACTGCGTTAGCACACTCCGCCAACCCTGATGTTCTAGCAGTGTCTGAATCCTGGCTTAGGATGGCCACCAAAAATTCAGAAATGTCCATCCCCAACTACAACATTTTCCGTCTAGATTAACTGCCAAAAGGGGTGGAGTTGCAATCTACTGTAGAGATAGCCTGCAGAGCTCTATCATACTATCCAGGTCTGTGCCCAAACAGTTTGAGCTCCTACTTCTAAAAATCCACCTTTCCAGAAATTAGTCTCTCACTGTTGCCGCTTGCTACAGACCCCCCTCAGCCCCCAGCTGTGCCCTGGACACCATATGTGAATTGATTGCCCCCCATCTATCCTCAGAGTTCGTAATGCTTGGTGACCTAAACTGGGATATGCTTAACACCCCGGCCATCCTACAATCCAAACTAGATGCCGTCAATCTCACACAAATTATCAAGGAACCTACCAGGTACAACCCTAAATCCGTAAACACGGGCACCCTTATAGATATCATCCTGACTAACTTACCCTCTAAATACACCTCCGCTGTCTTCAACCAGGATCTCAGCGATCACTGCCTTATTGCCTGTGTCCGTAACGGGTCCGCGGTCAAACGACCACCCTCATCACTGTCAAACGCTCCCTAAAACACTTTAGCGAGCAGGCCTTCCTAATTGACCTGGCCCAGGTATCCTGGATGGATGTCGATCTCATTCCGTCAGTAGAGGATGCCTGGCTGTTCTTAAAAAGTGCTTTCCTCTCAATCTTAAATAAGCATGCCCCATTCAAAAAATTCAGAACTAAGAACAGATATAGCCCCTGGTTCTCCTCAGACTTGACTGCCCTTGACCAGCACAAAAACATTCTGTGGCGTACTGCATTAGCATCGAATAGCCCCCGTGATATGCAACTTTTCAGGGAAGTTAGGAAAGCAAAGGCTAGTTTTTCAAACAGAAATTTGCATCCTGTAGCACTAACTCCAAAAGGTTTTGGGACACTGTAAAGTCCATGGAGAATAAGAGCACCTCCTCCCAGCTGCCCACTGCACTGAGGCTAGGAAACACTATCACTACCGATAAATCTACAATAATCGAGAATTTCAACAAGCATTTTGCTACGTCTGGCCATGCTTTCCACCTGGCTACCACTACCCCGGTCACCAGCTCTGCACCCTCCGCTGCAACTTGCCCATGCCCCCCCCCCCGCTTCTCCTTCACACAAATTCAGACAGCTGATGTTCTGAAAGAGCTGCAAAATCTGGACTCCTACAAATCATCTGGGCTAGAAAATCTGGACCCTTTCTTTCTAAATTTAGCCACCGAAATTGTCGAAACCCCTATTACTAGCCTGTTCAACCTCTCTTTTATAACCTCTGAGATCCCCAGAGATTGGAAAACTGCCGCGGTCATCCCCCTCAGCAAAGGGGGTGACACTCTAGATCCAAACTGTTACAGACCTATATCCATCCTGCCCTGCCCTTCGAAAGTTTTTGAAAGCCAAGTTAACAAACAGATCACCGACCATTTCGAATCACACCGTACCTTCTCCGCTATGCAATCCGGTTTCCGAGCTGGTCATAGGTGCACCTCAGCTACGCTCAATGTCCTAAACGATAATATAACCGCAATCGATAATAGACAGTACTGTGCAGCCGTCTTCATCATCCTGGCCAAGGCTTTCGACTCTGTCAACCACCGCATTCTTATCGGCAGACTAAATAGCCTTGGTTTCTCAAATGACTGCCTCGCCTGGTTCACCAACTACTTCTCAGATAGAGTTCAATGTGTCAAATCGGAGGGCCTGTTGTCTGGACCTATGGCATTCTCTATGGGGGTGCCACAGTGTTCAAATCTTGGGCCGACTCTTTTCTCTGTGTATATCAATGATGTCACTCTTGCTGCCGGTGATTCTCAGATCCACCTCTACGCAGATGACACCATTTTGTATACATCTGGCCCTTCATTGGACACAGTGTTAACAAACCTCCAAACGAGCTTCAATGCCATACAACACTCCTTCCGTAGCCTCCAACTGCTCTTAAACACTAGTAAAACTAAATGCATGCTCTTCAATCGAACGCTGCTGGCACCCTCCCACCCGACTAGAATCACTACTCTCGACGGGTCTGACCTAGAGTATGTGGACAACTACAAATACTTAGGTGTCTGGTTAGTCTGTAAACTCTCCTTCCAGACTCACATTAAGCATCTCCAATCAAAAGTTAAATCCAGAATCGGCTTCCTATTTTGCAAAAAAGCCTCCTTCACTCATGCTGCCAAACATGCCCTCGTAAAACGGACTATCCTACCGATCCCTGACTTCGCCTCCAACACTCTACTCAGCAAATTGGATGTAGTCTATCTCAGTGCCATCCGTTTTGTCACCAAAGCCCCATATACTACCCACCACAGTGACCTGTACGCTCTTGTTGGCTGGTCCTCACTACATATTCGTCGCCAAACCCACTGGCTCCAGGCCATCTATAAATCACTGCTAGGCAAATCCCCGCCTTATCTTAGATTTTTGGTCACCATAGCAACACCCACCTGTAGTATGCGCTCCAGTAGGTATATCTCACTGGTCATCCCCAAAGCCAACACCTCCTTTGGCTGCCATTCCTTCCAGTTCTCTGCTTCCAATGACTGGAACGAACTGAAAAAATCTCTGAAGCTGGAGACTCTTATCTCCCTCACTAACTTTAAGCATCAGTTGTCAGAGCACCTTACCAATCACTACACCTGTACACAGCCCATCTGAAATTAGCCCACCCAACTACCTCATCCCCATGTTGTTATTTATTTTGCTAATTTGCACCCGAGTATCTCTATTTGCACATCATCTCTTGCACATCTATCATTCCAGTGTTAATACTAATTGTAATTATTTAGCACTATAGCCTATTTATTGCCTTACCTCCATAACTTGCTACATTTGCACACACTGTATATATATGTATTTCTGTTGTATTTTTGACTTTGTTTTGTTTTACCCCATATGTAACTCTGTGTCGTTGTTTTTATCGCACTGCTTTGTTTATCTTGGCCAGGTCGCAGTTGTATATGAGAACTTGTTCTCAACTGGCTTACCTGGTTAAATAAAGGTGAAATAAATATGAAGGTGTTGGTTTCGTGCCTGGCCATGCAGTCATGGGTGAACAGGGAGTACAGGAGGGGACTGAGCACGCACCCCTGAGGGGCCCCCGTGTTGAGGATCAGTGTGGCAGACGTGTTGTTACCTACCCTTACCACCTGGGGGCGGCCCGTCAGGGTGTCCAGGATCCAGTTGCAGAAGTCCCAGGGTCCTTAGCTTAGTGATGAGCTTTGAGGGCACTATGGTGTTGAACGCTGAGCTGTAGTCAATGAATAGCATTCTCATGTAGGTGTTCCTCTTGTCCAGGTGGGAAAGGGCAGTGTGGAGTGCAATAGAGATTTCATCATCTGTGGATCTGTTGGGGCTGTATGCAAATTGATGTGAACCATGACCAGCCTTTCAAAGCACTTCATGGCTACAGACGTCAGGCTACGGGTCGGTAGTCATTTAGGCAGGTTACCTTAGTGTTCTTGGGCACGGGGACTACGGTGGTCTGCTTGAAACATGTTGGTATTACAGACTCAGTCAGGGGACATGTTGAAAATGTCAGTGAAGACACTTGCCAGTTGGTCAGCGCATGCTCAGAGTACACGTCCCGGTAATCCGTCTGGCCCTGCGGCCTTGTGAATGTTGACATGGAGACAGAGTAATAAGTACTGACACACTGCAGACTGTGTCCCAAATGGCATTCTAGTCACTATATAGTGCACTACATTTGACCAGAGACTCATGCACAACCTTCTCGGTAGATGGCTTGTCCAAGCGGTTTACTTTGAAGAACCTATTTGAATGACAAAAAAGTGTTGTCAAACACACAAACTATAATTACAATCATTAATATAATTACTATGCTCTAAGCAGATCATGGAAGCTAAAACACAAAGGAAGTAAATTACAGTTTACATCATCTTGTCAAGGGGAAGATGATCAGAGGGAAGTTGCAATGGGTCCTGAACTCACATGGGTGCTAGTGTGGGGTCCTGAACTCACATGGGTGCTAGTGTGGGGTCCTGAACTCACATGGGTGCTAGTGTGGGGTCCTGAACTCACATGGGTGCTAGTGTGGGGTCCTGAACTCACATGGGTGCTAGTGTGGGGTCCTGAACTCACATGGGTGCTAGTGTGGGGGCCTGAACTCACATGGGTGCTAGTGTGGGGGCCTGAACTCACATGGGTGCTAGTGTGGGGGCCTGAACTCACATGGGTGCTAGTGTGGTGGCCTGAACTCACATGGGTGCTAGTGTGGGGGCCTGAACTCACATGGGTGCTAGTGTGGGGGCCTGATCTCACATGGGTGCTAGTGTGGAGTGCTGAACTCACATGGGTGCTAGTGTGGGGTCCTGAACTCACATGGGTGCTAGTGTGGGGGCCTGAACTCACATGGGTGCTAGTGTGGAGTGCTGAACTCACATGGGTGCTAGTGTGGGGGCCTGAACTCACATGGGTGCTAGTGTGGGGTCCTGAACTCACATGGGTGCTAGTGTGGAGTGCTGAACTCACATGGGTGCTAGTGTGGAGTGCTGAACTCACATGGGTGCTAGTGTGGGGGCCTGAACTCACATGGGTGCTAGTGTGGGGGCCTGAACTCACATGGGTGCTAGTGTGGAGTGCTGAACTCACATGGGTGCTAGTGTGGAGTGCTGAACTCACATGGGTGCTAGTGTGGGGGCTATATTGCTTAACGCTTTGTGCTCCACTAGATGGATGCTTTGGATGCAGTGAATGTTTTGGGGCTTTTCTGTACAGTATATATCTTCTATATCCCTCTTTCTAAAAAACTGAGTTGACATTCATTACGCAATGTTAAATTACATTCACATTTTAGTAATTTAGCAGATGGCGTTATCTTATTCCCGGAGCAACTTCCCCTCATAAAATATCTTCATCTCACTTGTGATTTGAAGCAACAACCTCTGATTTGTGGTGCAAAAGGGAGGTGTGTTATTATGAATGCTTAGTCTTAGATTAAGGGAAAACCACATGGCATAAAACAGCTGGGATGTATAGGCTTGATTTAGGAGGGGAAAATAATCATGTGTGATTGGGTCGCATCAGTCTATGCCTGAGAACACCTCAGCAAACACAAGCTGCATCCATTAAGGTGCAGCAACCTGCAATAATGATGTTTAATCTATTCTAATGCACTCTGCATTGTATTATACTGTCAGTTCTAGCACGACTACATATCAGTCATTGCATCCAGCTAAGGCAGGTAAAAACAACATGCACATATCAGTCATTGCAAGTAAAAACCTTCTTCAAACCTCTCCCCATGCAAGACTCTCCTCTGCTCTCCCCTTCCTAGCAGTGTCATTGATGTGACTTTGATGTGCCCTGGCAGTGGTGCCAAGAAATTCACATCTCACTCATCCTCCACAAAACGAAGGAGATGATCGTGGACTTCAGGAGACAGCAGTGGAAGCACACCTCACAAAACTTTTACAGATGAAACAGGTTTCCCTCGAGAATTTCGCTGTATTTAGCGCCATTCATCATTCCTTCAATTCCGACCAGTTTCCCAGTCCCTGCCGATGAAAAACATCCCCACAGCATGATGCTGCCACCACCTCTGGTCAGATGGTGTTCTCGGGATGATGAGAGGTGCTGGGTTTGCGCCAGACAAAGCGTTTTCTTGTTGGCCAAAAAGCTCAATTTTAGTTTCATCTGACCAGAGCACCTTCTTCCATATGTTTGGGGAGTCTCCCACATTCCTTTTGGCGAACAACAAACGTGTTTGCTTATTTATTTCTTTAAGTAATGGCATTTTTTTTGGCCACTCTTCCGTAAAGCCCAGCTCTGTGGAGTGTACGGCTTAAAGTGGTCCTATGGACAGATACTCCAATCTCCACTGTGGAGCTTTGCAGCTCCTTCAGGGTTATCTTTGTTGCCTCTGATTAATGCCCTCCTTGCCTGGTCTGTGAGTTTTGGTGGGCGGCCCTCTCTTGGCAGGTTTGTTGTGGTGCCATATTCTTTCCATTTTTTAATAATGGATTTAATGGTGCTCCGTGGGATGTTCAAAGTTTCTGATATTTTTTATAACCCAACCCTGATCTGTACTTCTCCACAACTTTGTCCCTGACCTGTTTGGAGAGCTCCTTGATCTTCATGGTGCCGCTTGCTTGGTGGTGCCCCTTGCTTAGTGGTGTTGCAGACTCTGGGGCCTTTCAGAATAGGTGTATATATACTGAGATCATGTGACAGGTCATGTGAAACTTAGATTGCACACAGGTGGACTTTTTTAACTAATTATGTGACTTCTAAAGGTAATTGGTTGCACCAGATCTTATTTTGTGGCTTCATAGCAAAGGGTGTGAATACATACAGTGAGGGAAAAAAGCATTTGATCCCCTGCTGATTTTGTACGTTTGCCCACTGACAAAGAGATGATCAGTCTATAATTTTAATGGTAGGTTTATTTGAACAGTGAGAGACAGAATAACAACAACAAAATCCAGAAAAACGCATGTCAAAATTGTTATAAATTGATCTGCATTTTAATGAGGGAAGTATGTATTTGACCCTTCTGCAAAACATGACTTAGTACTTGGTGGCAAAACCCTTGTTGGCAATCACAGAGGTCAGACGTGTATTGTAGTTGGCCACCAGGTTTGCACACATCTCAGGAGGGATTTTGTCCCACTCCTCTTTGTAGATCTTCTCCAAGTCATTAAGGTTTCGAGGCTGACGTTTGGCAACTCAAACCTTCAGCTCCCTCTACAGATTTTCTATGGGATTAAGGTCTGGAGACTGGCTAGGCCACTCCAGGACCTTAATGTGCTTCTTCTTGAGCCACTCCTTTGTTGCCTTGGCCGTGTGTTTTGGGTCATTGTCATGCTGGAATACCCATCCACGACCCATTTTCAATGCCCTGGCTGAGGGAAGGAGGTTCTCACCCAAGATTTGATGGTACATGGCCCCATCCATCGTCCCTTTGATGCGGTGAAGTTGTCCTGTCCCCTTAGCAGAAAAACACCCCCAAAGCATAATGTTTCCACCTCCATGTTTGACGGTGGGGATGGCGTTCTTGGGGTCATTGGCAGCATTCCTCCTCCTCTAAACACGGCGAGTTGAGTTGATGCCAAAGAGCTCGAATTTGGTCTCATCTGACCACAACACTTTCACCCAGTTCTCCTCTGAATCATTCAGATGTTCATTGGCAAACTTCAGACCGGCTTGTATATGTGCTTTCTTGAGCAGGGGGACCTTGCAGGCGCTGCAGGATTTCAGTCCTTCACGGCGTAGTGTGTTACCAATTGTTTTCTTGGTGACTATGGTTCCAGCTGCCTTGAGATCATTGACAAGATCCTCCCGTGTAGTTCTGGGCTGATTCCTCACCGTTCTCATGATCATTGCAACTCCACGAGGTGAGATCTTTCATGGAGCCCCAGGCCGAGGGAGATTGACAGTTCTTTTGTGTTTCTTCCATTTGCGAATATCCACACCAACTGTTGTGACCTTCTCACCAAGCTGCTTGGCGATGGTCTTGTAGCCCATTCCAGCCTTGTGTAGGTCTACAATCTTGTCCCTGACATCCTTGGAGAGCTCTTTGGTCTTGGCCATGGTGGAGAGTTTGGAATCTGATTGATTGATTGCTTCTGTGGACAGGTGTCTTTTATACAGGTAACAAACTGAGATTAGGAGCATTCCCTTTAAGAGTGTGCTCCTAATCTCAGCTCGTTACCTGTATAAAAGACACCTGGGTGCCAGAAATCTTTCTGATTGACAGGTGGTCAAATACTTATTTCCCTCATTATAATGCAAATCAATTTATAACATTTTTGACATGCGTTTTTCTGGATTATTTTGTTGTTATTCTGTCTCTCACTGTTCAAATGAACCTACCATTAAAATTATAGACAGATCATGTCTTTGTCAGTGGGCAAACGTACAAAATCAGCAGGGGATCAAATACTTTTTTCCCTCACTTTATACAGTGTTATGAAAAAGTATTTCCCTTTCAAATCTTCTCTACTTTTGCATATTTGTGATACTGAATGTTATCAGATCTTCAACCAAAACATAATATTAGATGAAGGGAACATAAGTGAACAAATAACACAACAATTACATATTTATTTCATCAACAAAGTTATGCAACACCCAATTCCCCTGTGTGAAAAAGTAATTTCCCCCTTACACTCAATAACTGGTTGTGCCACCTTTAGCTGCAATGACTCCAACCAAATGCTTCCTGTAGTTGTTGATCAGTCTCTCACGTCGCTGTGGAGGAGTTTTGGCCCACTCTTCCATGCAGAAGAGCTTTAACTCAGTGACCTGTGGGTTTTCAAGCATGAACTGCTCATTTCAATTCCTGCCACAATATCTCAATTGGGATTAGGTCTGGACTTTGACTAGGCCATTCCAAAACTTCCAATTTGTTGCTTTTTAGCAATTTTCATGTAGACTTGATTGTGTGTTTTGGATCATTGTCTTGCTGCATGACCCAGCTGCGCTTCAGCTTCAGCTCACAGACGGATGGTCTGACATTCTCCTGTAGAATTATCTGATACAGAGCAGAATTCATGGTTCCTTCTATTAAGGCAAGTCGTCCAGGTCCTGAGGCATCAAAGCATCCCCAAACCATCACACCACCACCACCATGCTTGACCTTTGGTATGATGTTCTTACTGTGGAATGCAGAGTTTGGTTTTCGCCAGGCATTACTGGAACCATCTCGTCCAACTGATCCTGTATATAGCTACTGACACTGGAACTGATCCTGTATATAGCTACTGACCCTGGAACTGTCCCTGTATATAGCTACTGACCCTGGAACTGTCCCTGTATATAGCTACTGACCCTGGAACTGATCCTGTATATAACTACTGACCCTGGAACTGTCCCTGTATATAGCTACTGACCCTGGAACGTACTTACTTGTAGCTTATTATTTTCTTGTGTTCTTCTTATTTCTATTTCTCATGTGTTTTTGTTCTACTTAGAGTATCTTATGATAAGCTGTAGATCACACTATTTACCAAGAGAGTTTTCATCTATATTTTTCATAGCTGTCTATTTACCACCACAAACCAATGCTGGCATTAAGATTGCAATGAATGAGCTGTATAAGGCCATAACTAAACAGGAAAATGCTCATCCAGAGGCAGCGCTCCTAGTGGCCGGGGACTTTAATGCAGGGAAACTTAAATCAGTTTACCTCATTTCTACCAGCATGTTAAATGTGCAACCAGAGGAAAAAAAACTCTAGACCACATTTACTCCACACAGAGATGCATACAAAGCTCTCCCTCGCCCTCCATTTGGCAAATCTGACCATAACTCTATCCTCCTGATTCCTGCTTATAAGCAAAAACTAAAGCAGGAAGCACCAGTGACTTGGTTAATAAAAAAGTGGTCAGATGACGCAGATGCTAAGCTACAGGACTGTTTTGCTAGCACAGACTGGAACATGTTCCGGGATTCTTCAGATAGCATTGAGGAGAACACCACATCAGTCACTGGCTTCATCAATAAGTGCATTTATGATGTCGTCCCCACAGTGACCGTACGTACATACCCCAACCAGAAGCCATGGATTACAGGAAACATCCGCACTGAGCTAAAGGGTAGAGCTGCCGCTTTCAATGAGCGGGACTCTAACCCGGACACTTATAAGAAATCCCGCTATGCCCTCCGACAAACCATCAAACAGGCAAAGAGTCAATACAGGACTAAGATTGAATCGTACTACACCGGCTCTGATGCTCGTCGGATGTGGCAGGGCTTGAAAACTATTACAGACTACAAAGGGAAGCACAGCCGCGAGCTGCCCAGTCACACAAGACTTCCAGACGAGCTAAACCACTTCTTTGCTCGCTTCGAGGCAAGCAAAACTGAAGCATGCATGAGAGCACCAGCTATTCCAGATGACTATGTGATCACGCTCTCCGTAGCCGATGTGAGTAAGACTTTTAAGCAGGTCAACATTCACAAGGCCGCAAGGCCAGACGGATTACCGGGACGTGTACTCCGAGGATATGCTGACCAACTGGCAAGTGTCTTCACTGACATTTTCAACATGTCCCTGACTGAGTCTGTAATACCTACATGTTTCAAGCAGACCACCATAGTCCCCGTGCCCAAAGAGACTAAGATAACCTGCCTAAATGACTACCGACCCGTAGCACTGACGTCTGTAGCCATGAAGTGCTTTGAAAGGCTGGTCATGGCTCACATCAGCACCATTATCCCAGAAACCCTAGACCCAGTCCAATTTGCATACCGCCCCAACAGATCCACAGATGATGCAATCTCTATTGCACTCCACACTGCCCTTTCCCACCTGGACAAGAGAAACACCTACGTGAGAATGCTATTCATTGATTACAGCTCAGCATTCAACACATTTACATTACATTTACATTTTAGTCATTTAGCAGCACCATAGTGTCCTCAAAGCTCATTACTAAGCTAAGGATCCTGGGACTAAACACCTCCCTCTGCAACTGGATCCTGGACACCCTGACGGGCCGCCCCCAGGTGGTAAGGGTAGGTAACAACACAACTGCCACACTGATCCTCAACACGGGAGCCCCTCAGGGGTGCGTGCTCAGTCCCCTCCTGTACTCCCTGTTCACCCATGACTGCATGGCCAGGCACGACTCCAACACCATCATTAAGTTTGCCGACGACACAACAGTGGTAGGCTTGATCACCGACAACGATGAGACAGCCTATAGGGAGGAGGTCAGAGACCTGGCCGTGTGGTGCCAGGATAACAACCTCTCCCTCAACGTGACCAAGACAAAGGAGATGATTGTGGACTACAGGAAAAAAAAAGAGGACTGAGCACGCCCCCCATTCTCATCGACGGGGCTGTAGTGGAACAGGTTGAGAGCTTCAAGTTCCTTGGTGTCCACATCACCAACAAACTATCATGGTCCAAACACACCAAGACAGTCCTGAAGAGGGCACGACAAAGCCTATTTCCCCTCAGGAGACTGAAAAGATTTGGCATGGGTCCTCAGATCCTCAAAAAATTCTACAGCTGCACCATCGAGAGCATCCTGACTGGTTGCATCACCGCCTGGTATGGCAACTGCTTGGCCTCCGACCGCAAGGCCCTACAGAGGGTAGTGCGTACGGCCCAGTACATCACTGGGGCCAAGCTTTCTGACATCCAGGATCTCTATACCAGGCGGTGTCAGAGGAAGGCCCTCAAAATTGTCAAAGACTCCAGCCACCCTAGTCATAGACTGTTCTCTATGCTACCGCATGGCAAGCGGTACCGGAGTGCCAAGTCTAGGTCCAAAAGACTTCTCAACAGCTTCTACCCCCAAGCCATAAGACTCCTGAACAGCTAATCATGGCTACCCGGACAATTTGCACTGCCCCCCCACCCCCCACCCCATCTTTTTACGCTGCTGCTACTCTGTTAATTATTTATGCATAGTCACTTTAACTCTACCCACATGTACATATTACTTCAACTACCTCAACTAGTCGGTGCCCCTGCACATTGACTCTGCACCGGTACCCCCCTGTATATAGCCTCCCTACTGTTATTTTATTTTACTTCTGCTTTTTTTTTTTTTTCTTAACATTTTTTTGTTGTTGTTTTATTTTACTTTTTTATAAAAAATAAATGCGCTGTTGGTTAAGGGCTGTAAGGAAGCATTTCACTGTAATGTCTGCACCTGTTGTATTCGGCGCATGTGGCCAATACAATTTGATTTGATTTGATTTGATTTGATACTTAACTTCATTTTATAGTATAATATTTTTTGTACTGTAAGAAAGGCTTTTCACTGTACTTGTTCGTTGACAATAAAACTTGACATTCGACAGTAGCCTATGAGTTTTAAATGTTCTACTGTACCGCAGTGTTTCCCAACCCTGGTCCTCCCGTACCCCCAACTGTCACGACTTCCGCCGAGGCTGCCTCCTCTCCTTGTTCGGGCAGCGTTCGGCGTTCGTCGTCACCAGCTTACTAGCCACTGCCGCTCCATATTTCATCATTCCATTTGTCTTGTCTTGTCAATCACACACACCTGGTTCTCATCCCCTCATTAGTCTGTGTATAAGTGTTCCCTCTGCCCCCCTTGTCCTTGTGGGTGATTGTTTATTTGTGAGAGTAGTGTAGCTCGGTGGAGCTACTCGTACCTTGTTATTGCCAGGGTAGATATTTCCCCTGTGCCTTTTTCGTTTGTCGCTATTCCAGCGCTATTTGTGTACGACGAAATAAACTCTGCATTCGGTGATTACCCTCCTGCGCCTGACTCCTTCTATCACACCCATCACACCAACAGCCCAACCCTGGTCCTCCAGTATCCCCAACAACCCAACCCTGGTCCTCCATTACCCCCAACAACCCAACCCTGGTCCTCCAGTATCCCCAACAGCCCAACCCTGGTCCTCCAGTATTCCCAACAAATTTTATGCGAGGAAAGTCATACCGTATAAAAAAACGTATCAAGGCTGTGATGGAAACAGGAAGTTTGCTGCAGATAATTTGTTCGTTTGACATGGTGGGATCATTTTGTTTTGGTGAAATTAATTATGTGAGAAACGGAGGTGGAAACGCCTTTAAGTGAAAATATATGATAATTTTTAATAATAATAATAACCATCATATCAAATTAAACTTGGAGTCACGTGAGGATATGGTGTGTGTGTCTCCCACTATGACTCAGGAAACCATGCAGTTCATTAGGCTACAGATGAAATAAGTTATGATGAACTTCACAGGGTGGTGAAAGTGTAGTTATCTTGATACTGCTTTCCAATAAATATCAAGGGTCTTATTCTGGGGACATGATAATCGATGCTTGACTGCCGTTTGACAAATACAAATATTATCATACTTATCCATAATAATCTCCTCATGATAGACTATCCATCCCCATTTAATTTCCATTTTCAAAGAGCGCCCCTCGTCTGATGACCAAACAGGCTCCGAGCTCCTCCAAACGATTCAATCCTCCTATAACGCTATATCAACTGCAGATTGTTTTTTGAGAATCTGCCTCGCACATAGGCAATGATATAATTGACAGGAGCCTAGTATTTTGTACAGACGTGCAAATGTTTTGCATAAAGTATAGGCCCTGGAAGGAGAGAAGTGCCCTGGAAGGAGAGAAGTGATTTATGATATTATGCTTCTGACCCCATCCCATTTAGAAGTATTGTTGTTTTCAGTTTCCTCCCACTGGGCACACAACGTTGTTTCCACGTTTCAATAAAATGACGTTGAACCAACGTGAATTGACGTCTGTGTCCAGCGGGATATGATTAGAAACCAAGCCCTCCATAGGCTACCTTTTCCCTTGCCTACTATAATGAAGGCTGGTTCCACAGCAATGCGTTGTGCCTTTTTGTTATCCTGGCCTTGCAAAGTAACCTATCAATGAAAGTGTTTAAATGGTCTATTCATCAAAGTGACTTGAATTAAAAAATATACTGCACATCCTAAAACATACACACATATGCCTACCTGCTTGCTTCATTTAGCTGTTCAAGTATCCGTCCCCATCTCCAAAGAGCGCCTCTCATCCGGTTACCAAAGACTGGCTCCTCCAAACATTATTAAATGATTCAGTCCTGTAATGCAGTATCAGCGGTAGGCTATATTTTGCTTATTGAGAACGTGCGTCACACGTACAATACAATTTAGAGGAGCCTAGTATTTTATATTTTAGGAGAAGTGCGATGCGTAAAGGCATGTAGGTTTAGTGGCTCTCACACCCCAACTGACTTGATGTTTAAGCTCAATAAAAAATACACACGATGGCCTTATATCTGGAGCTTAACCTGTTATATCCTTTTCTGTTTCAGATCGCTTCTTTTTTCATTTTTTTTTTTTTTGACAGCTTGTGAGTTTATTCATTAAAAGCATTCGGTGATTACATGGCAGTTTAGAGAGCAACAGGTATTTGTCTGGAAAGAAAGGATACATAACATCACTTATGTCATCATCAAAATCATAACATTTATAATCAAATATCATCCTGAGACGACAACAACAACAAAACAAACTTCAACAACCAACATAAATTGGTATGTGAACGGGTGATTGGACTAATAAGACCTAAATATGAAGAATCTAAGACTATGCGAAATAAGACATACAAAAGAAAGAGGAAAGCTACAAAGCAGTAGCGGTTAAGACGTTTGAATGCAACGTATAGAACGAACAACTGGTGTTATCGAGCTAGTCTTTAAAAAGTACACAAAAAGGAATACCGGTGTTGCAGTCACTCCTGTCCCATGGATTACTTAGATTTTTAAAAAAATCTGAAATTGTGCAATTAAAATGAGAAATAAAACTAGCACTTAACCCTCAAGCTACCGACTGGGGTCATTTTGAACCCAGGGGCATATTTTTTATCATAGCCCAATGGTAGTTTATTAGATTCTTCCAATTTGTCATGACTTTGTCAATAAACTTGTTCTTAACAAATCAAAATTATTATTTAGTGTTTCTGTACCAATATGGATTTTTTAATTTTTTTATTCAAGTCCTTTGGGGTCATTTTGACCCCAGACAAAAACATCTAATTCCGACTACTGTAATTTAAGAAATAGGACCTTTATTTGAATCTAGGTTTCTCTGTAGACATAATAACAAGTTATCCATACCACTAGAGCATGGAGGGGGACCTGTATCAGCATCAGAGCATGGAGGGGGACCTGGTATCAGCATCAGAGCATGGAGGGGGACCTGGTATCAGCATCAGAGCATGGAGGGGGACCTAGTATCAGCATCAGAACATGGAGGGGGACCTGTATCAGCATCAGAACATGGAGGGGGACCTGTATCAGCATCAGAACATGGAGGGGGACCTGGTATCAGCATCAGAGCATGGAGGGGGACCTGGTATCAGCATCAGAGCATGGAGGGGGACCTAGTATCAGCATCAGAACATGGAGGGGGACCTGTATCAGCATCAGAGCATGGAGGGGGACCTGGTATCAGCATCAGAGCATGGAGGGGGACCTGTATCAGCATCAGAGCATGGAGGGGGACCTGTATCAGCGCATGGAGGGGGACCTGTATCAGCATCAGAGCATGGAGGGGGACCTGTATCAGCATCAGAGCATGGAGGGGGACCTGTATCAGCATCAGAGCATGGAGGGGGACCTGGTATCAGCATCAGAGCATGGAGGGGAACCTGGTATCAGCATCAGAGCATGGAGGGGGACCTGGTATCAGCATCAGAGCATGGAGGGGGACCTGTATCAGCATCAGAGCATGGAGGGGGACCTGGTATCAGTGATTTTGACCAGATAGACAGATAATAATAATAATACGTCAATTCGCCGACGCTTTTATCCAAAGCGACTTACAGTCATGTGTGCGTACATTTTTACGTATGGGTGGTCCCGGGGATCGAACCCACTACCTCTGGCGTTACAAGCGCCATGCTCTACCAATTGAGCTACAGAGGACCATGCTCTACCAGCTGAGAACCAGAGGACCAGAGGACCAGAGATCATCTGCCTAGATATAGCTCCCCATGTACTCACCTAAGATTGTACTTTTTTATACCACGTATCGTATGACTGTGTACAAAACCAAAATGACCGTATTTTTGTGCATATAAAAATCTGCGAACGGTATGTAAAGTCTACCAATGGCATAAAAACTTGATAGAACCGCAATAGAGAACTCTGAATCCACATAGAGAGCTGTATTGGTGTGTATTGTCTGAAAAGTAGATATTCTAGAGCATATCTAAACAAGTCTTTATTTTAATCCAGGATTCCCTGGAGACATAACATTTAGTTATACATATCCTCAGAGGGTGGAGGGGGACCTGTATCCGTGATTTTGAACAGATAAACAGATCACCTGCAGAAATGGAGCAAGCCCCTTATGTACTCGGCTATGGTTACACCCGGTTTTAACTAGGTATGACCTTAAATATATGATTAGATACAGTTACAGTGGGGGAAAAAAGTATTTAGTCAGCCACCAATTGTGCAAGTTCTCCCACTTAAAAAGATGAGAGAGGCCTGTAATTTTCATCATAGGTACACGTCAACTATGACAGACAAATTGAGGAAAAAAAATCCAGAAAATCACATTGTAGGATTTTTAATGAATTTATTTGCAAATTATGGTGGAAAATAAGTATTTGGTCACCTACAAACAAGCAAGATTTCTGGCTCTCACAGACCTGTAACTTCTTCTTTAAGAGGCTCCTCTGTCCTCCACTCCTTACCTGTATTAATGGCACCTGTTTGAACTTGTTATCAGTATAAAAGACACCTGTCCACAACCTCAAACAGTCACACTCCAAACTCCACTATGGCCAAGACCAAAGAGCTGTCAAAGGACACCAGAAACAAAATTGTAGACCTGCCCCAGGCTGGGAAGACTGAATCTGCAATAGGTAAGCAGCTTGGTTTGAAGACATCAACTGTGGGAGCAATTATTAGGAAATGGAAGACATACAAGACCACTGATAATCTCCCTCGATCTGGGGCTCCACGCAAGATCTCACCCCGTGGGGTCAAAATGATCACAAGAACGGTGAGCAAAAATCCCAGAACCACACGGGGGGACCTAGTGAATGACCTGCAGAGAGCTGGGACCAAAGTAACAAAGCCTACCATCAGTAACACACTACGCCGCCAGGGACTCAAATCCTGCAGTGCCAGACGTGTCCCCCTGCTTAAGCCAGTACATGTCCAGGCCCGTCTGAAGTTTGCTAGAGTGCATTTGGATGATCCAGAAGAGGATTGGGATAATGTCATATGGTCAGTTGAAACCAAAATAGAACTTTTTGGTAAAAACTCAACTCGTCGTGTTTGGAGGACAAAGAATGTTGAGTTGCATCCAAAGAACACCATACCTACTGTGAAGCATGGGGGTGGAAACATCATGCTTTGGGGCTGTTTTTCTGCAAAGGGACCAGGACGACTGATCCGTGTAAAGGAAAGAATGAATGGGGCCATGTATCGTGAGATTTTGAGTGAAAACCTCCTTCCATCAGCAAGGGCATTGAAGATGAAACGTGGCTGGGTCTTTCAGCATGACAATGATCCCAAACACACCGCCCGGGCAACGAAGGAGTGGCTTCGTAAGAAGCATTTCAAGGTCCTGGAGTGGCCTAGCCAGTCTCCAGATCTCAAATCTTTGGAGGGAGTTGAAAGTCTGTGTTGCCCAGCGACAGCCCCAAAACATCACTGCTCTAGAGGAGATCTGCATGGAGGAATGGGCCAAAATACTAGCAACAGTGTGTGAAAACCTTGTGAAGACTTACAGAAAACGTTTGACCTGTGTCATTGCCATCAAAGGGTATATAACAAAGTATTGAGTAACTTTTGTTATTGACCAAATACTTATTTTCCACCATAATTTGCAAATAAATTCATAAAAAATCCTACAATGTGATTTTCTGGATTTTTTTCTTCTCATTTTGTCTGTCATAGTTGACGTGTACCTATGATGAAAATTACAGGCCTCTCTCATCTTTTTAAGTGGGAGAACTTGCACAATTGGTGGCTGACTAAATACTTTTTTTCCCCACTGTAAAACAGCTCAAAACATCTCATAAAAGTCTGCTAGTCGCATTTGGCAGGGGTGAAAGTAAAATTTGGCACTGGTAAAAGATATGCCTGTCACAATAATAGCAGCCCTTAGTTTGTGTTCAGATGAGAACAGTAATAGTTGGAATAGAAACTGAAGTCTGGACACTGACTGTAGGCCTCACATGTAGCCTATATTAAGTGTTTCTTGCAGTAAAATGGTAGATCAAATGTTCGTTTTGTCTTGGGAACAGGAGTGGAGAATTATTCTTTATTTTGGTCCATTAAATATGAGTATTAAAACATATATGTAAATGTCAAAAAATTTGATGAAGATATATATTTTTGTTAGTTTATCATACTACCATCATAAAAATTTCATGAATTGTAACCACTTTTAAATTGACATACATCCATAATTTCAAAGCTCACTACATTGAATCACACATCATTTAAAGTAACTTAAAGGATTTGGACATGCTTTTCGAAGCATGCTGCCACTCCCATTGTTACACTGACTACAATGCTAATGCTGGCTTTGGGGTAAGTACATAAAGAAAACTAAGCCATATTTTTGGTCAATGTATTTCAGGATCATTTTTTTAAGTGAATTTAATCACTTTTTGAAAATAAAATAAGTAGTATATTTCACATTTTTATCTAATGCCCCTTCAAATGTCCCCGTCCACAACACCCTAGCAAAACCAAAACCTACTTGAAGGTAACAGCACTCACTGTTGCCCCTAGTGGCCGGTTCCCACATCATCTCCCGACATCCTCAGACATGGATGGACGTCGAATACTGACTTTTATCACGGGTGACCATGGCATATTTTGCTATAGTTGTTGCTTTTTCCAATCATTTCTTCTTGGGGACAGATCAACATTTTCTGTGGGGGGAGGAGCTGGTCCAACTCAAGGTGTAATGTTTTTTAAAGTGCACCCCCCTCCCAAAGTTCAAAATATTTTTACATAACCCTCCCCTTTTACTGTAAAATAAATTAAACACCCTCCCCCCTCATAGAATTAACTACAAATAATGTTTACGACCACAAATAACAATAACTGTAGCGACCCTGTATTTATAAACGTGGATGTCGACTTCAGCATGCTTTTGTGGCACAGTTGATGCCACGCAGGACTACGAGCCAGAAGGCCAACCACTACAGAAGAGCTCACTCTCTCTGCCTTTTTCATTACACTGCAGACAATCATCAGCTAGGGGGAAATCAGATTTTCAACAATTTGATGCCATATGCCAACAGATTTTCCACCAAAAGGTTTCTGTGCCAATGCACCACACAACCAATAAACAAAGCATATCGACTTCGGGGACTTCAATATCATGGTTTGAATTTTCAACACCACAATAAATAGACTATGTCAATCTGGACAAACAGAAAAGATATCCCTCCCTGTCCTTGTAGACCTACCCTGTATAGAAGGCTTGGCTTGACCATCTCCGAATGTCATTACAGTTTGGGTGTTTTGTAACAGATGTCTCTTTCCATTCATCCAATGGCCGCTGGACAGTTTGGATTGATTAATTTTATTTGTCAGTAAAATAATATATACAGTGGGGAGGACAAGTATTTGATACACTGCCAATTTTGCAGGTTTTCCTACTTACAAAGCATGTAGAGGTTTGTAATTTTGATCATCGGTACACTTCAACTGTGAGAGACGGAATCTAAAACAAAAATCGAGAAAATAACATTGTATGATTTTTAAGTAATTAATTTTCATTTTATTGCATGACATGAGTATTTGATACATCAGAAAAGCAGAACTTAATATTTGTTACAGAAACCTTTGTTTGCAATTACAGAGATCATATGTTTCCTGTAGGTCTTGACCAGGTTTGCACACACTGCAGCAGGGATTTTGGCCCACTCCTCCATACAGACCTTCTCCAGATTCTTCAGGTTTCGGCGCTGTCACTGGCAATACGGACTTTCAGCTCCCTCCAAAGCGTTTCTATTTGGTTCAGGTCTGGAGACTGGCTAGGCCACTCCAGGACCTTGAGATGCTTCTTATGGAGCCACTCCTTAGTTGCCCTGGCTGTGTGTTTCGGGTCGTTGTCATGCTGGAAGACCCAACCACGACCCATCTTCAATGCTCTTACTGAGGGAAGGAGGTTGTTGGCCAAGATCTCGCGATACATGGCCCCATCCATCCTCCCCTCAATACGGTGCAGTTGTCCTGTCCCCTTTGCAGAAAAGCATCCCCAAAGAATGATGTTTCCACCTCCATGCTTCACGGTTGGGATGGTGTTCTTGGGGTTGTACTCATCCTTCTTCTTCCTCCAAACACGGCGAGTGGAGTTTAGACCAAAAAGCACTATTTTTGTCTCATCAGACCACATGACCTTCTCCCATTCCTCCTCTGGATCATCCAGATGGTCATTGGCAAACTTCAGACGGGCCTGGACATGCGCTGGCTTGAGCAGGGGGACCTTGCATGCGCTGCAGGATTTAAATCCATGACGGCGTAGTGTTTTACCAATGGTTTTCTTTGAGACTGTGGTCCCAGCTCTCTTCAGGTCATTGACCAGGTCCTGCCGTGTAGTTATGGGCTGATCCCTCACCTTCCTCATGATCATTGATGCCCCACAAGGTGAGATCTTGCACCAGACCAAGGGTGATTGACCGTCATCTTGAACTTCTTCCATTTTCTAATAATTGCGCCAACAGTTGTTGCCTTCTCACCAAGCTGCTTGCCTATTGTCCTGTAGCCCATCCCAGCCTTGTGCAGGTCTACAATTTTATCCCTGATGTCCTTACACAGCTCTCTGGTCTTGGCCATTGTGGAGAGGTTGGAGTCTGTTTGATTGAGTGTGTGGACAGGTGTCTTTTATACAGGTAACAAGTTTAAACAGGTGCAGTTAATACAGGTAATGAGTGGAGAACAGGAGGGCTTCTTAAAGAAAAACTAACAGGTCTGTGAGAGCCAGAATTCTTACTGGTTGGTAGGTGATCAAATACTTAAGTCATGCAATAAAATGCAAATGAATTACTTAAAAATCATACAATGTAATTTTCTGGATTTTTGTTTTAGATTCCGTCTCTCACAGTTGAAGTGTACCTATGATAAAAATTACAGACCTCTACATGCTTTGTAAGTAGGAAAACCTGCAAAATCGGCAGTGTATCAAATACACTGTACACCAAGATTTTTTAAAGTGACTGGGATTGCACAATAAAGTCGGGGACTTATTTCCATTGTGGGCCTTATTTTGTACATAAATACATATACCAATTACATAGATACAGACGCATTACAGAGATAGAGACTAAAAAATACTCAACCTCCAGATGAGTATGAGGGGGGAGTTTAAGTGCAATTCTTACAAGCTTGTTTGGCTAGTAGCTTATTCTTTAGATGTTTGGGGCTGCTGGTGAACCATGATGTGCAGGCATAATCAAAGTGACACTGGACTAGCGCACTTGCCAGAGTCTTTAGTGTGTTTATAGCTAGGTTTCCATTGGCGACAGATTTTCATGTGAATATTCTAAAATCTTCATAAAAACAATATACCATTTCAGATTTTCCTTTAGGAAAAATGTGGTGCCGGACAACATGACAGGGATGATTTTTAATGTAACGGACATTTGAGAAATTTTATGGACGTCCGTATGCATTCACATCCAACATGGCGCAGCCAGCGTCATCAATAAATGAGGGATGTTGGCCAAATGAGCCACATTTACGTGTCCTGAAAACCACCCTATAAGAAATAACAAAATCCCTATTCCTTGTGTTTCCATGTGTAGCATATGCAAAACTTTAGAGCCATTTTTTTTGGGGGGGGGGTTTAGGCTACTTTCCTAAAACAATAATTTGTCCACCTCACGGTTCAGCTGTCAGAGATTTGAGCACTAAATGTATCAGGGCATTGCATGCATAGACCTATAGGCTTAGGTGTCCACTGTATGATGTTCATATTTTAATAAATAAATATAGATATAGACATACAAGGTAATTCGTTAATTTTCTATCCTAATATTTTGTATAAATATAAGCATCATATTGTTAGATTATAGGAGTAACTCTGGTAGGCCTGAAACAGTCTTCCTCACGTCAAGTTCAACTGTCGGGAGTCAGTTGAAGTTGGGAGTCACACAACCACACAACCCTCCCCTGTGCCCCCCATAAAACCACACAACCCTCCCCTGTGCCCCCCATAAAACCACACAACCCTCTCCTGTGCCCCCCATAAAACCACATAACCCTCTCCTGTGCCCCCTATAAAACCACACAACCATCCCCTGTGCCCCCCAAGACCACACAACCCTCCCCTGTGCCCCCCATAAAACCACACAACCCTCCCCTGTGCCCCCCATAAAACCACACAACCCTCCCCTGTGCCCCCCATAAAACCACACAACCCTCCCCTGTGCCCCCCATAAAACCACATAACCCTGCCCAAAGCAAAAAAATATGTTTGGCAACCCTCCCCTATTTTGGACCACCCCTCCCCTCCAGTAAATTTCGATTTGTCCCTTGGTAATTGATTAATGTAAACTATGTTGGTACCTTGAGGGTTAAGGTTTGCCACAACATTGTATACACCATGCACCAAGACACTAAACTGGGTCAGCGTCATCCTACTCCCACTCCGTCCCCGGGGGCTGCTCAATTCAGTACCGGTCCAGCTTCAGCTCTGGAGCGTAGAGAGACCATCTCCGTGGAATTGGCATTAACATAAAGCATTGGCATTAACATAAAGCATTTGTATTAACATAAAGCATTGGCATTAACATAAAGCATTAACATAAATCATTGTCATTAACATAAAGAGGGCTGAAGAAGGGTTAGATATCAGGACAGGGCGGGGCTGTAGAAGGGTTAGATATCAGGACAGGGCGGGGCTGTAGAAGGGTTAGATATCAGGACAGGGTGGGGCTGTAGAAGGGTTAGATATCAGGACAGGGCGGGGCTGAAGAAGGGTTAGATATCAGGACAGGGTGGGGCTGAAGAAGGGTTAGATATCAGGACAGGGTGGGGCTGTAAAAGGGTTAGATATCAGGACAGGGCGGGTTGTAGAAGGGTTAGATATCAGGACAGGGCGGGGCTGAAGAAGGGTTAGATATCAGGACAGGGTGGGGCTGAAGAAGGGTTAGATATCAGGACAGGGTGGGGCTGTAAAAGGGTTAGATATCAGGACAGGGCGGGGCTGTAGAAGGGTTAGATATCAGGACAGGGCGGGGCTGTAGAAGGGTTAGATATCAGGACAGGGCGGGGCTGTAGAAGGGTTAGATATCAGGACAGGGCGGGTTGTAGAAGGGTTAGATATCAGGACAGGACGGGGCTGTAGAAGGGTTAGATATCAGGACAGAGTGAGGCTGTAGAAGCGAGATGGCCCCATCCTTAAAGGGGCAATCTGCGGTTGATGCATATAAATTAATGATATGTACCCATTGATTCTTGAAGAATATAACGTATAAATAGTTCAACTGTCATACCCCATCAGAACGCAAAATACAAACTGGTTTTACTCCAATAAAAATCCAAACAATCACAATGCATACTGAAATCATGGTTAATGGATGGTCAGTCCTCCATGGTTAATGGATGGTCAGTCCTCCATGGTTAAAACTATGATTTAGATCTCATGGATGGTCAGTCCTCCATGGTTAATGGATGTTCTGTCCTCCATGGTTAATGGATGGTCAGTCCTCCATGGTTAATGGATGGTCAGTCCTCCATGGTTAAAACTATGATTTAGATCTCATGGCTGGTCAGTCCCTGCATCCATATCTCTGTCTATGAATTTGAGAGTGGTTACATTTCTCCAGCCCCTGACCTTCCGCTAAAGGGCGAAAAATATTGTTGGTATCTCAAATTGTTCTGCCCATTTTCACATAGAAACTTCAATAGGAGGAAGATGTTTGACATTCTGTTGACATTTGTATCCATTTTCCTTTTGTAAAATAAAATCATGATGAAAGTGGCCATTTTAGGCCTTTTTCTAGACGTATACATGTCTCCTGTACGACCCTATGATCTGTGAACCGTACATGATACAGACAACATCTTGACGTCATTATACTCCTTATAGTGTGCACTAAAATAAGGACTACAGTATGTCTAGATTCAGAAATATTGTTTGTAGATTCATTTATTCAAGATACAAATATTAATATTAATATTTCAAAAGTACCCTTTTTGATTTAGCTTATTTTTTAGATATTGTTTGGAACAATATACTCTACAAGTACGTCACATTTCCATAGTGGGAACTCTGCTACTTTTGAGGTTATTATCAACTTTATGAGCACCACCAACACAGTGAATTGGGAAAATTGATTAAAATGGAATGCTGGTGATTTTCTGAGTCTACAATCCTAAAGGAGGGCTGTGATTGGGTAAAGGGAGTGTAGTTAAAAACGTGATTTGACTGTTTAAAAATATATTTTGCCACCCTATGAGGTGGAAATAACACTCTTGAAATGTTGAGAATTATGATAATGTCCTTTTTGTGTGAGAGCTGTTTGAATTTCAGCCTGTTCATGGGGGATGGAACTTTTGCCCCACTTTATGACCTCACAAGGCGATCTGATTATAATAGACCAATGACTATTCATCTGGGTAAGGGGGAGGGCTGTATACCATCCTATCAGCCAATCAGGACTGTGTATGTAAATATCTTCAAATTAGTTTCCTAATGCCCACACGATCAGACTGATCATTTCAAGGGCCAAAGGAGGGCTCAGGGAAATAAATTATACCAAATATTTTTGGAGTTCTTTTCAATAAATAAACAATAAATAAACACACAGTGATTTATTAGACATACAGTGTCGATTTAAAAAATAACAAAGACTGCATGGGGGCTTTAATGACCTATGATGTCAGCTAAAATGGGTCATATCTACAAAACTACCAGAGAAAATTTGATGTGTTTAAAGAGTATATTGTTCCAAACAATATGTGTAAAAAATAAGCAAAAAAATTAAAATATTATGTTTAATCTTGAACAAATTAATGTGGAAAATTATATTTCAGAATCTAGAAATAGTCCTTACTTTAGAGCACACTATGGGAGGTCTATAATTTAACCATTCTCCTATTTGTTTAAAATGCAATTATGTACTGACACAGTGGTAAATATAAAAATGAAAGCTTATTCCACTTTTTTTTTTAAACACCCCCACCTCTCTGTCATGGTTTAAACCAGTGAATTGGTTCAGGTTCTTTCAATCTTATTCATCTCTACTCCGCCTGTCTGCCTCTCTCTTTCTCTGTCTGTCTGAGCTTTCGCTACCAAACTTGCAACATTATCAACTGGGCACAGTTTCCTGCCGAGCCACAGCTGTATTTGCCTCCCGCATTTTAGCCCCTTTTCAGGTGTCCAGACTTTTCTTTGTACAAAAAGGAAACATTTTCAGCAAGACAAATTAATTATTTCAGGCTACAAGAGTTTAGGCCTAGTGACAGTCACATAACGCCATTACACTTTTTGGTGTTGTGTAACAGAAATCTATTTCCCTTCAACCAATGGCTGGTGTACAGGACACTGTTTGATTGCTGTGAATTATTTTGAAGTGGAAATATATGCACAGGTAGCCTACTTTTTGAAGTAAATTCATTGACAATCAAATGAAAACATAATGACTGGATGTGCTCATGCCACATTACAAAGTAATAAATCAAATCAAATAAAATTTTATTGGCCACATGCGCCGAATTCAACAGGTGCAGACATTACAGTGAAATGCTTACTTACAGCCCTTAACCAACAGTGCAATTTATTTTTAATAAAAAAGTAGAATAAAACAAAAAAGTGTTGAGAAAAAAAGAGCAGAAGTAAAATAAAATAGTAGGGAGGCTATATATACAGGGGGGTACCGGTGCAGAGTCAATGTGCATGGGGGCACCGGCTAGTTGAGGTAGTTGAAGTAATATGTACATGTGGGTAGAGTTAAAGTGACTATGCATAAACAATTAACAGAGTAGCAGCAGCGTAAAAATATGGGGTGGGGGGGGGCAGTGCAAATAGTCCGGGTAGCCATGATTAGCTGTTTAGGAGTCTTATGGCTTGGGGGTAGAAGCTGTTGAGAAGTCTTTTGGACCTAGACTTGGCACTCCGGTACCGCTTGCCGTGCGGTAGCAGAGAGAACAGTCTATGACTAGGGTGGCTGGAGTCTTTGACAATTTTGAGGGCCTTCCTCTGACACCGCCTGGTATAGAGGTCCTGGATGGCAGGAAGCTTGGCCCCAGTGATGTACTGGGCCGTACGCACTACCCTCTTTATTGCCTTACGGTCGGAGGCCAAGCAGTTGCCATACCAGGCGGTGGTGCAACCAGTCAGGATGCTCTCGATGGTGCAGCTGTATAATTTTTTGAGGATCTGAGGACCCATGCCAAATCTTTTCAGTCTCCTGAGGGGGAATAGGCTTTGTCGTGCCCTCTTCACAACTGTCTTGGTGTGTTTGGACCATGATAGTTCGTTGGTGATGTGGACACCAAGGAACTTGAAGCGCTCAACCTGTTCCACTACAGCCCCGTCGATGAGAATGGGGGCGTGCTCAGTCCTCTTTTTTAACCTGTAGTCCACAATCATCTCCTTTGTCTTGGTCACGTTGACAGAGAGGTTGTTAGCCTGGCACCACATGGCCAGGTCTCTAACCTCCTCCCTATAGGCTGTCTCATCGTTGTCGGTGATCAAGCCTACCACTGTTGTGTCGTTGGCAAACTTAATGATGGTGTTGGAGTCGTGCCTGGGCATGCAGGGGACTGAGCACGCACCCCTGAGGGGCCCCCGTGTTGAGGATCAGTGTGGCAGATGTGTTGTTACCTACCCTTACCACCTGGGGGCGGCCCGTCAGGAAGTCCAGGATCCAGTTGCAGAGGGAGGTGTTTAGTCCCAGGATCCTTAGCTTAGTGATGAGCTTTGAGGGCACTATGGTGTTGAATGCTGAGCTGTAGTCAATGAATAGCATTCTCACGTAGGTGTTCCTCTTGTCCAGGTGGGAAAGGGCAGTGTGGAGTGCAATAGAGATTGCATCATTTGTGGATCTGTTGGGGCGGTATGCAAATTGGAGTGGGTCTAGGGTTTCTGGGACAATGGTGTTGATGTGAGCCATGACCAGCCTTTCAAAGCACTTCATGGCTACAGACGTCAGTGCTACGGGTCGGTAGTCATTTAGGCAGGTTATCTTAGAGTCCTTCTAATACCGGACATGTTTACAGTTAAAATAATCATAATGACTGGATGTGCTCATGCCACATTACAAAGTAATACCGGACATGTTTACCGTTAAAATACATGGCTTTATTATTAGGCCATCAAAACAATTCTAATAGGAAGTCCCGTGAAAAAAATGTGGACCCCCTGAATATCACGGTATAATTCACACTCCGGTATCATGTACGGTTCTCCATCCCTCCATCCCTCCATCCCTCCATCCCTCCATCCCTCCATCCCTCCATCCCTCCATCCTTCCAACCCTCCATCCCTCCCTCCATCCCTCCATCCCTCCATCCCTGCATCCTTCCATCCTTCCAACCCTCCATCCCTCCAACCCTCCATCCCTCCATCCCTCCATCCCTCCATCCCTCCATCCCTCCATCCTTCCATCCTTCCAACCCTCCATCCCTCCATCCCTCCATCCCTCCATCCCTCCATCCTTCCAACCCTCCATCCCTCCATCCCTCCCTCGCTCCCTCCCTCCATCCCTCCATCCCTCCAACCCTCCATCCCTCCATCCCTCCATCCCTCCATCCTTCCATCCTTCCAACCCTACATCCCTCCATACCTCATCCCTCCATCCCTCCATCCCTCCATCCCTCCATCCCTCCATCCCTCCATCCCTCCATCCCTCCATCCCTCCATCCCTCCATCCTTCCATCCCTCCATCCCTCCATCCCTCCATCCCTCCATCCTTCCATCCTTCCAACCCTCCATCCCTCCATCCCTCCATCCCTCCATCCCTCCATCCTTCCATCCTTCCAACCCTCCATCCATCCAAATCTCCATCTCTCCATCCTTGCAACCCTCCAACTCTGGGGTTCACTGTGTAAATGTGTACATGCTGCAGTCACTCGGAGAACCATCCTCACAGAGACGTCCCTAAAAGGACACTGGGTAAACACATTACTTAAAACCTGAAGCTACAATGCTTCATAAATTGTAATAAGCAAATATGGGCCTTTCTAATGTTTTATAATAAGACATATTTATAATGGTATGTCTCTGCAGGCTGTGGATCACAAGTACTGCAACCTCTGGAAGCTGTTTACTGTAAAGTCAATTCATCTTTTGGGGAAAATCATCAAGATGGGTAAGTCGACAAAGCATTGCCAGGGACGACAGACAAAACTAGATTATGCTTCTGTTTTTAATTACAAAGATTCTAATTAACTTTCCTCCTCAACTGCCTGGAGATTAACTAACAAGTTTATTAATTTATTTATCTCCTCAAATCATCCATTTGCAGTACGCAGGATTTCTTCTTATCAATGTTCGCCTAATCAAATTGACAAAAATTATGTTTGAACGTGTGTTAACTTTAAAGTACTATGTGATTCCAATGAAGAAAACAATTTTACATTTCTCATTTCTTTATCTATATAATACTGTTTCTTTCAAGTTTGGGTTGTGTGTATCACCTTCAATACACAGTACATTGTACCTAGCCACATTGTAGACTACTTTTGAAGGAGAAGTATGGAAGATGGGTGTGAGAGAGAGAGAGAGAGAGAGAGAGAGAGAGAGAGAGAGAGAGAGAGAGAGAGAGAGAGAGAGAGAGAGAGAGGCCAGAGTTGAGGTCAAAGGTTAGGCAACAGGAAGAGATCACTGCCACTTTCTTCAAATGCAATTCTTCAACTGCCACTTTTCAACTGCCAGTCTTTCCTCCTCTGGGTTCAGAGACCGGGTTTATAGGCATAGCCGCGGGAAGTAGAGGTGCTGGAGGTGCTGCTGCAAAATTAGGCTATACAAAATTTTTTTTGCCCTAAATTATATTACTCCTGTCTGAACAGAAATAAATAGAAATATTCAAAATACTACACCAGAGAGCATAATTTAGCTACAGAGGATCAATAGCTTCTATTTTTTTTGTTGCTGTGGATTCTGTTTTATCACAAGCACTTAAAGTTGGGAAGGTCGCAATTTGGGCAGCACGCGCGCCAAATATAGAACAGATTGTTGCGTTGTGGCCATAGATATCATCAGTAGAAGGATTTTGGAACCTCTAAACCTGGCACTGTTAAACTCATGGGTACACTAGCAATGGCTGCCAGTCCTGACTTGAATGGGAACTGCCATCTATTGATTATATTTCTATGGTTGGTTGCAGCTGTCAGTTTGCCTTTCACAAACTTCTAAATACAATCGTGAGAAACATTTTGACCTACCGTTTGGAAAGCAAATACCTACTGCTGAAAAGAGAAGACTGATCTGTCTGTAAAAGCTAAAAAAAAATGAAAACATTCTCAACAACTTTTGAGAGGTTTTTCAAAGTTTATCTTGAGATATTGGCACGAGCACCTCGGCCATTTCCCCCACCCCCCTCCAGCACCCCCGTGGCTATGTTCATAGGCTCTATAGTCCCACTGTAATGCTCTACATTTGAGAGATACAGAAGGTATGAGAGGAAGAGGACAGAGAGGAAGAATACAGCAGAAAACGATCAACTGCCACTTTCTTCAACTGCCACTTCTCAACTGCCACATTCTTCCTCTGTCTTTCTTCCTGTGTTCAGAGACAGGGTTCACAAACTGTCTAAGTCTCACTCTGACGTCTGTCTGGAAAATCATTACTTCTTCAATTGACTGCTCAGGGATTTAGTTTTGCCACATCAAACAAACACATCAGTAGCAACACAAAGCGCTCTTAGAAAAGCTGTTCCTCCTGGACAATGCAGCCCAATTGCCCACACAAAAAAATGTTGGTTCTTGCCCCAGTTCTGAACAGTTACTGTCGTCTTTTAATCTTAAGTGGGTGGTGTCATCATATTCGTTGGAACTCTGCCTTTGACTCTAATCAAGAGAGTTTTGTGCTTAACCCTTGTGATAGAAATACTAGTAGATATTAATATAATAGAATGGAGAACTGTGTCAGACGAATGTTCACCATCTGTAGTGTCAAACTGTTGAGACTACTGTGTTGTGGTGGAGTACTGCAGAACAAAATTCTCCCAGCCATAAACTTCTGACCCCTAAAAACGGAGCATGACTACACCCTCATAGAAAATACAGTAAATACAGTGTCTTACTATTTCACTCTCAGTGAGCTTCTCTTCTCGCACTCTCTCTTTCTCTTTCTATCTTTCTCTCTCTCCATCTCTCTCTCTCTCTCCATCTCTCCCTCGCTCCATCTCTCTATCTTTCCAGAGAACACTCAGGACAGATGGAAACGTTAATACCCCCATTAAAACATTATGCGGTAATGGGGCTGACACAGGAGAAAAAGGTTTTATTGGAGAGGAGAAAAAGCTGATTTGTTTCTATAGCAGGGGTGTGTGTGTGTGTTTGTGTGTGTGTTTGTGTTTGTGTTTGTGTGTGTGCTTGTGTTTGTGTGTGTGTGTGTTTGTGTGTGTGTGTGTGTGGTCATGCTTTCCTGGCTTCCCTGTTGTTTCCTAATCTTTCTTTGTTCTCTCACTCCAAACAAAGAGGGAAAAGAGAAACTTGTGAATTTGTCGAACGGACCTTGAACAGGAACGGACCTTGGACAGAAACAGACCATGGACAGGAAAGGACCTTGGACAGGAAAGGACCTTGGACAGGAACAGACCTTGGACAGGAAAGGACCTTGGACAGGAAAGGACCTTGGACAGGAAAGGACCTTGGACATGAACAGACCTTGGACAGGAAAGGACCTTGGACAGGAATGGACCTTGGACATGAACAGACCTTGGACAGGAAAGGACCTTGGACAGGAACAGACCTTGGACAGGAACAGACCTTGGACAGGAAAGGACCTTGGACAGGAAAGGACCTTGGACAGGAACAGGCCTTGGACAGGAAAGAAACTTGGACAGGAACAGACCTTGGACAGGAAAGGACCTTGGGCAGGAACGGACCTTGGGCTGGGTGGAGATAGCTTTTGGCAGCGTCAATTAATTAGAATGAACTAAAAACAGATGCCGCTGCATTGAGGATTCTGCTAAATTTGCCCACAATGCTAACATTTGGCAAGAGATGACAGACCGACTGTTTACAAGTTGGAAGATAGTCAACAGTATTTATCTTTGATGATTGATACAAAACATCTCTGAGCCCTGTGTGCATCTCTCCTTAACTTGGCAGGTTCAAATGGAAGCCTCCCCTGTCTGAAGTTATGGCTGTTTTTGAAATGGCACCCTATTCCCTATAATATAGTGCACTACTTCGGTACTACATTTGACCAGAGCCCTGGTCAAAATAAGTGCACTATATACGGAATAGGGTACCATTTGGGATGCTTCCGACAGTAAGTAATTTAGGGAGGAATGCTCCCCTTATCTGTTTAATCCAGAACAGCAGGTATTTAGGACAGAGTTGCATCAATGTGCATATAGCCTCCACAGACACACTGTATAACACTACATGATGGGTAACACTGTATAACACTGCATGATGGGTAATACTGTATAACACTGCATGATGGGTAATACTGTATAACACTGCATGATGGGTAATACTGTATAACACTGCATGATGGGTGACACTGTATAACACTGCATGATGGGTAATACTGTATAACACTGCATGATGGGTAATACTGTATAACACTGCATGATGGGTAATACTGTATAACACTGCATGATGGGTAATACTGTATAACACTGCATGATGGGTAATACTGTATAACACTGCATGATGGCTTTTGATGGGTTTCCTTGTTCATCGTAAAACCCCTCCGTGACTACGGCCGCATCCCGAAGAGCACCCTATTCCAGGGTCCATAGGTGTACTATATAGTGATGCAGACTACAGCTCTGATTGGCCAGAAACCACGGAAATCAATAAAAAAAATTTTTTTTTTAAGGGTTTGTCATTGCAGAGCTTTGTTTATTTGAAATTTCAACCACAAAGGTAATCCATTTTAGACGTGTCACCTTGAGGTCATAAAAGCAACCAGAGAAAATGAGATATTTATTTTGTTAAAAGTTAATTAAGAAGCTCACAAAGCATAAACGAGTATGCGCCTTAAGTATCAAATCTATCCCTTGTGAGCAAACATTATACATTCAAGATCATTAGACAATGAAAAAATAACGATCTCAGCAAGGAGGTTAGTGTTCTGATTGTTATAAAACATGGTACACTCTACTTCCAAAGGTTTACACAAATGTAGCAAGAAACAATCGATTAATATCCAATGTGACTAAATATCATTCTTCCAGAAAACTCCTTCGCTCCTTCCAAAAAAAAGGACCAATCCCATAGAGAGTGCTTTAAGGCTGATTTAGCTGGTATTTTTACCTACAGAACACTGAGGTTCAGTCCTGAAACTGGCTAAGATGATCAGATACAAGAGAGTGGTGCATTTTCATATCTGTAGACTGTAGGTATCAGTTAGATGGTGTATGTCAATAAGCTAGCTCTACAGCTGTTTACACTATTGAATTGATCAATACACGTCTCAATAGAGGACAGTCCTGAATGAGATATGTGGGCTAAGACGAGGACATACAAGTTAGTGATCCATTGGATCTAGATTACAAATATTTGTTTTAACAATTGACTAGGCATCAGTCAGCCAATCCAGTGTATTTCAACGTGAAACTGTATTTCATCAGTCAGCCAATCCAGTGTATATCAACGTGAAACTGTATTTCATCAGTCAGACAATCTAGTGTATTTCAACGTGAAACTGTATTTCATCAGTCAGCCAATCTAGTGTATTTCAACGTGAAACTGTATTTCATCAGTCAGCCAATCCAGTGTATTTCAACGTGAAACTGTATTTCATCAGTCAGCCAATCCAGTGTATTTCAACGTGAAACTGTATTTCATCAGTCAGCCAAGCCAGTGTATTTCAACGTGAAACTGTATTTCATCAGTCAGCCAAGCCAGTGTATTTCAACGTGAAACTGTATTTCATCAGTCAGCCAAGCCAGTGTTGTAGCGGGTGATTTGGACGGAGTCAGAAGCAGGAGGGTAAATCACAGAATAAATGGTTTATTCTGCAAATACAGTGTTACGCAGCAATGAGTAAAACACTACAGTGCGGTATAACGGCTCTGGAGAAAACAAAGCACACAGGGAATATCCCGGCTACACAAATATATAAAGCCAGGAGGACGCGGAGCAGGGCGAGACGGATGGTGATGGTGGAAATCCCACAACAGGGAGGGATCAAGGATATCCCTCACCGGGACCCAGCACCGCTCTACTGGACCGTACCACTCCCACTCCACGAGGTACTGAAGGCGCCCGACGCCTCAAATCCAGGATGGACGGAGGGACGTCCCGCACCTCAGACTCCTGGAGCGGACCAGCCACCACCGGCCTGAGGAGAGACACGTGAAACGAGGGGTTAATACGGTAATCAGGAGGGAGGAGTAACCTATACGTAACCTCGTTTACTCTCCTCAGGACTTTGAACGGCCCCACAAACTGTGGGCTCAGCTTCCTGCAGGGCAGGCGGAGGGGCAGGTTCCTGTTCGAGAGCCAGACCCGATCACCCGGTACAAAGAACGGGGCCTCACTGCGGTGGCGGTCAGCGTTGGCCTTCTGGCGACGTACGGCGCGCTGGAGGTGGACGTGAGCAGCGTTCCACATCTCCTCCGCGTGCCGAAACCAGTTGTCCTCCACAGGAGCTCCGGTCTGGCTCTGATGCCACAGTGCCAGGACCGGCTGATACCCTAATACACATTGAAATGGAGATAGGTTAGTGGAGGAGTGGCGGAAGAGATCTGGGCATATTCGGTCCATGGCAAGAACACCGACCACTCCCCCGGCCGGTCCTGGCAGTAGGACCGCAGGAACCTACCCACATCCTGTTTTACCCGTTCCACCTGCCCATTAGATTCGGGGTGAAACCCAGAGGTCAGGCTGACCGAGACCCCCAGACGTTCCATGAACGCCTTCCAGACCCTGGACGTAAACTGGGGACCCCGGTCAGACACTATGTCCTCTGGAACCCCGTAGTGCCGGAAGACGTGAGTAAACAGGGCTTCCGCAGTTTGCAGAGCCGTGGGGACACCGGGCAGAGGAAGGAGGCAGCAGGCTTTAGAGAAACGGTCCACAACGACCAGGATGGTGGTGTTGTCCTAAGAGAGGGGAAGATCACTTAGGAAGTCAATTGATAAGTGGGACCATGGCCGTTGTTAAACTGGTAGGGGACGTAACTTACCCGCTGGGAGGTGCCTAGGTGCCTTACTCTGGGCGCATACCGAGCAGGAGGAGACATACACCCTCACGTCCTTAGTCAAGGTAGGCCACCAGTACTTTCCGGTCAAGCAGTGCATTGTACGGCCAATGCCTGGGTGACCAGAGGAGGGGGACGTGTGTGCCCAATAGATAAGATGATCACGGACAATATACGGCACATACCGCAGCCCAGCTGGGCACTGAGGTGGAGATGGCTCTGTGCGTAACGCCCGCTCTATGTCCGCGTCTACCGCCCACACTACCGGCGCCACAATGCATGAGGCCGGGAGTAAGGGGGTGTTGTCTATGGGCCTCTCCTCTGTGTGGTACAGCAGTGACAGTGCGTCTGCCTTCACGTTCTTTGTACCTGGTATGTAGGACAGTATGAAATCAAACAGGGTGAAGAACAAGGCCCACCTGGCCTGGCGAGGGTTCAGCCTCCTCGCTACCCGGATGTACTCCAGGTTACGGTGGTCAGTCCAGACGAGGACAGGGTGTTTCACCCCCTCGAGCCAGTGCCTCCATGCGGTCAGGGCTCTGACAACAGCCAACAGCTCTCGATCACCAACGTCATAGTTCTGCACCGCAGGGTTGACCATCTTAGAGAAGAAGGCACAGGGGCGGAGCTTGGGTGGCGTGCCCGAGCGTTGGGATAGGACAGTGCTTACCCCTACCTCGGACGTATCCACCTCCACTATGAACGGCAATGATGGATCGGGATGTGCCAGTACCGGGGCTGAGGTGAACAGAGCCCTCAGGTTACTGAAAGCCCTGTCAGCCTCAGCAGACCAGCAGAGCCGGGACGGCCCACCCTTCAACAGAGAGGTGATGGGAGCTGCTACCTTTCCAAAGCCCCGGATAAACCTCAGATAGTTATTGGCAAAGCCAATAAAGCGCTGCACCTCCTTTACCGTGGTTGGAGTCGGCCAATTACGCACGGCTGAAATGCGGCCTCCCTCCATCTCCACACCTGAGGTGGTAATGTGGTATCCGAGGAAGGAGATAAACTGTTGGAAGAACATTCACTTTTCTGACTTGGCATACAGGTCCTGCTCAAACAGTCGGCCCAGCACTCTGCGAACCAGGGACACATGCTTGGCACATGTAGCGGAATACACCAGAATGTCATCGATGTAGACCACCACACCGCGACCAAGCATGTCCTGAAACACCTCGTTCACAAAGGACTGGAAAACGGATGGAGCATTCATCAACCCGTGCTGCATCACCAGGTATTCATAATGCCCCGTGGTTGTGCTGAATGCTGTCTTCCAGTCGTCCCTTTCCCGGACACGAATCAGGTTGTACGGACTCCTGAGATCTAATTTCATGAAGAAGCGCGCCCCATGCATTGATTCGATAACAGAGGAGATGAGGGGTAGAGGGTAACTATAGCGAATGGGAGTTTGATTAAGTGCACGGTAATCGATGCAAGGGCGCAGATCTCCGTCTTTCTTCTTCACGAAAAATAAACTTGAGGAGGCGGGAGAAGTGGAGGGACGTCTGAACCACCTGGCGCAGAGACTCGGAGACGTATGTGTGTTTGTGATTGGCCAGAAGTTTCAAAGTGTGGGTGTAGTTCCTATTGTGCCTTGGTGGAGGACAACATGATTTGCAGAGATGATTTCCTAGGTGGTTTGGCATCACCTTGCTAGTGACGACGTTGGTGTGTTGGTGTTGTGTGATGCTGTCGTTGTGTTTGCGTTTGGCCAGAAGGTTGGTTGCTAAGTGGGGGTGTTTCTGCTCCTGTACTGTGAGTTATCCATGCTACCATAGTGTACGCTGATCACTTCCCACACATGCTTTGAAGAACAGACGGTCCCCTGGTCCTTCACAAGCCTTGAATGAATGGGTGGATGGATGGATGGATGGATGGATGGATGATTTAATTAATTAATTATGTTATTTTATTTTTTACCTTGTTATATTTGGGGTCCCATATTTATGTTGATTCTGCTACACCATGACTGTTCTGAATGAACAACTTTAAAGAGGATAATTCTCTGTTAGAATGCACACCAATGTTGCTGATCAATCTGTGCTGTACTTTAGCAGAATCAAGATTGACGTCCTGTGTACCAAATTACATGAAATTCTCATCTAACTTCATGACACATGACAGATTCTAAGGATTATTAGTCATTCGTTGTTGTTGTTGTTGTTGTTGTTGTTGTTAATAGTCTGAAAAGCTCCAAGGCTTTTCCTGACAGCAACAGATCTGTGTTTTTCAATTATACAACATCCAATATTGTGTGCGGCCTTGAAAAGAGGGAGTGTAGAGGACTTCTCTGAAAACAATTCACAACATGTGAGAAAGATTTCTAGAATAAGTCTCTCGCTTATAGTTTATTGTTGCAGCGTAAATCATGGACTCAGTCACTCCGTCTACATAAAAAAAATGAACGTGGCTTCCAAGGTTCTGATCCCATTGCGCTCAGGATATTCCCCAAACGCCAAGGCACCAAGCAACATGGAATAGATCTGGAGGTCACAGAACAAACCCCTAGGATGTAAGTCGTTCTGGATAAGAGTGTCTGCTGTACGACTCACAATGTAAATGTATGTGTCTCAAATGGCATCCTATTCCCTTGAAAGTGCACTACTTTCAAAAAGGGCCCAGGTCAAAACTAGTGCAAGGGAATAGGAAGCAACATTAGCCTCCTCCAACAAACCAACAAAAAAAAAAAACACACGTAATTATCACCCATGCATGCAGTTGGAAGACGGATGGACGTATTGCTGAGAATTAACAGGTCGTCATTTCACCCCTCCTCTCTGATACTGCGGACCATTCATTTGCGTGTTGTGGCAATATTTTCACCCCTGCGAGGAGTTGAAGGAGAGGAGGCAAGAAAAATTGCCTGAGCTCAAGTTAATATTTATACTAGGAATCAATAGCATCAAGGATGAATAAATATGTGTGTGTGTGTGTGTGTGTATGTGTGTGCATCATTAAGTAAACATTGCCAAGACGCTCAAATCCTCACCTTGTGTTCATGAGTATCACTTCCATTTAAAATACCTTGTTTGCTAGCAGCTGCTCATGTGCTTAGCAGTTTAATTCCTTAAAGCTTTGCCTACACACAAATCATTCTGTCCTTAAAGCTTTGCCTACACACAAATCATTATTTCATTAAAGCTTTGCCTACACACATTATTCCCTAGGTTTTAGACCTCAGCTGAATCTGGTAATGAATGGTGTGGCTTTTGAGCAAGTTGAGGAGACTAAATTACTTGCCGTTACCTTAGATTGTAAACTGTCATGGTCAAAACATATACATTCAATGGTTGTAAAGACGGGGAGAGGTCTGTCGGTGATAAAGAGATGTTCTGCTTTTTTGACACCACACTCCACAAAGCAAGTCCTGCAGGTTCTAGTTTTATCTTGTCTTGATTATTGTCCAGTCACATGGTCAAGTGCTGCAAAGAAAGACCTAGTTAAGCTGCAGCTGGCCCAGAACAGAGCGGCACGTCTTGCTCTTCATTGTAATCAGAGGGCTAATATAAATACTATGCATGCCAGTCTCTCTTGGCTAAGAGTTGAGGAGAGACTGACTGCATCACGTCTTGTTTTTATAAGAAACATTAATGTGTTGAAAATCCCAAATTGTTTGCATAGTCAAGTTACACACAGCATTGAGACACATACTTACCCCAGCAGATATGCCACAAGGGGGTCTTTTCACAGTCCCCAGGTCCAGAACAAATTCAAGAAAACGTACAGTACTATACAGAGCCATGATTGCATGGAACTCACTTCCATCTTATATAGCGCACGTGAACAGCAAACCTGGTTTCAAAAAACAAATAAAGTAACACCTCACGGCACAGCGCCTCTCCCCCATGTGACCTACTTGTTGTGTGTATGTACCTGATAGATGCACACACACACACACACACACACAGAGAGACACACACACACACACACAAACACATTCACACTATATTCATGTTTTTAAATGTATGTAAATTGTACAGTATTTTGCAAAAATGTATTTTTCGTTATGGGTCGACCCCCAGTAAAACTAGTTGTCACCATTGGCGTCGGCTAATGGGGATCCTAATGAAATCAAAAGCTTTGCCTAATTAAGCTCTTCCACCTTAATGAAATTCCCACGTTTATGGAAATAACTGAGGAACAGGAAGTCAAGACCATTCCAGTAGTGTCAGAAATGGTAAATCACCTGGCACCTGGCAATTTCAAATGTTATGTTATATGAAGCTAGTTATCTTTTGAAAACTCAAAAGTATACATTTCTATCTCTACCTTTATGGTTTGTAGTATGAAACAGGCAATTCCACAGCAGCGGGAGCAGAAAATATGTGAACGAGGTGTTTCGGGACATGCTTGGTCGCGGTGTGGGGGTCTACATCGATGACATTCTGGTGTATTCCGCTACATGTGCCAAGCATGTGTCCCTGGTTCGCAGAGTGCTGGGCCGACTGTTGGAGCAGGACCTGTATGCCAAGTCAGAAAAGTGTATGTTCTTCCAACAGTTTATCTCCTTCCTCGGATACCACATTACCACCTCAGGTGTGGAGATGGAGGGAGACCGCATTTCAGCCGTGCGTAATTGGCCGACTCCAACCACGGTAAAGGAGGTGCAGCGCTTTATTGGCTTTGCCAATAACTATCGGAGGTTTATCCGGGGCTTTGGCTAGGTCGCAGCTCCCATCACATCTCTGTTGAAGGGTGGGCCGTCCCGGCTCCGATGGTCTGCTGAGGCTGACAGGGCTTTCAGTAACCTGAGGGCTCTGTTCACCTCAGCCCCGGTACTGGACCATCCCGATCCATCATTGCCGTTCGTAGTGGAGGTGGATATGTCCAAGGTAGGGGTAGGCGCTGTCCTATCCCAACGCTCGGGCACGCCACCCAAGCTCCGCACCTGTGCCTTCTTCTCTAAGAAGCTAAGCCCGGCGGAGCAGAACTATGACGTTGGTGATCGAGAGCTGTTGGCTGTTGTCAGAGCCCTGACCATGTGGAGGCACTGGCTCGAGGGGGCAAAACACCCTTTCCTCGTCTGGACTGACCACCGTAACCTGGAGTACATCCGGGCAGCGAGGAGGCTGAACCCTCGCCAGGCCAGGTGAGCCTTGTTCTTCACCCGGTTTGATTTCACGCTGTCCTACGTACCAGGCACAAAGAACGTGAAGGCAGACGCACTGTCACTGCTGTACCACACAGAGGAGAGGCCCATAGACAACACCCCCTTACTCCCGGCCTCCTGCATTGTGGCGCCGGTAGTGTGGGCGGTGGACGCGGACATAGAGCGGGCGTTACGCACAGAGCCATCTCCACCTCAGTGCACAGCTGGGCTGCGGTACGTGCCTTATATTGTCCGTGATCGTCTTATCTATTGGGCACACACGTCCCCGTCCTCTGGTCACCCAGGCATCAGCCGTACAGTGCGCAGCCTGACCACGAAGTGCTGGTGGCCTACCTTGACTAAGGACGTGAGGGTGTATGTCTCCTCCTGCTCGGTATGCGCACAGAGTAAGGCACCTAGGCACCTTCCAGCGGGTAAGTTACATCCCCTACCAGTTCAACAACGGCCATGGTCCCACTTATCAATTGACTTCCTAACTGATCTTTCCCTCTCTCAGGGTAACACCACCATCCTGGTCGTTGTGGACCGCTTCTCTAAAGCCTGCCGCCTCCTTCCTCTGCCCGGTCTCCCCACGGCCCTGCAAACTGCGGAAGCCCTGTTTACTCACGTCTTCCGGCACTACGGGGTGCCAGAGGACATAGTGTCTGACCGGGGTTCCCAGTTTACGTCCAGGGTCTGGAAGGTGTTCATGGAACGTCTGGGGGTCACGGTCAGCCTGACCTCTGGGTTTCACCCCGAATCTAATGGGCAGGTGGAACGGGTGAATCAGGATGAGGGTAGGTTCCTGTGGTCCTACTGCCAGGACCGGCCGGGGGAGTGGTCAGTGTTCTTGCCATGGACCGAATATGCCCAGAACTCTCTCCGCCATTCCTCCACTAACCTATCTCCATTTCAATGTGTTTTAGGGTATCAGCCGGTCCTGGCACCGTGGCATCAGAGCCAGACCAGAGCTCCTGCAGAGGACAACTGGTTTCGGCACGCGGAGGAGATGTGGAACGCTGCTCACGTCCACCTCCGGCAAACCGTGCGTCGCCAGAAGGCCAACGCTGACCATCACCACAGTGAGCCCCCGGTCTTTGTACCGGGTGATCGGGTCTGGCTCTCGACCAGGAACCTGCCTCTCCGCCTGCCCTGCCGGAAGCTGAGCCCGTGGTTTGTGGGGCTGTTCAAAGTCCTGAGGTAAGTAAACGAGGTTACGTATAGGTTACTACTCCCTCCTGATTACCGTATGAACTCCTCGTTTCACGTGTCTCTCCTCAGGCCGGTGGTGGCTGGTCCGCTCCAGGAGTCTGAGGTGCGGGACGTCACTCCGCCCCCTCTGGATATCGAGGGGGCCCCGGCGTACTCCATCCGGTCCATCCTGGATTCGAGGCGTCGGGTGGGGGGCCTTCAGTACCTCGTGGAGTGGGAGGGGTACGGTCTGGAGGAGCGGTGCTGGGTCCCGGTGAGGGATGTCCTCCATCCCACCCAGTTGTGGGATTTCCACCGTCGCCATCCGGCTCGCCCTGCTCCGAAGCCTCTTGGCCGTCCCAGAGGCCGATGTCGGTGCACTGCTGGAGCTGCGCGTCAAGGGGGTGGTACTGTCACGACTTCCTCCGAAGCTGCCTCTTCTCCTTGTTCGGGCAGGCTTCGGCGTTCGTCGTCACCGGCCTTCTAGCCACTGCCTCTCCTCATCTCATCATTCCATTTGTTTTGTCTTGTTTTTAGACAAACCTGGTTGATTTCCCCTCATCAGTACCTGTATAAGTATTCCCTCTGCCCCCCATGTCTTTGTGTGTGATTGTTTATTGTGGAGGTGACGATAGCTCGGTGGAGCTTTATATATTTGCATCGCCAGGATATTCACCCGTGTGCTTTGTTTTCTCCAGAGACGTTATACCGCACTGTAGAGTTTTACTCATTGCTGTGTTAGCCAAATAAACCATTTATTCTGTGATTTACCCTCCTGACTCCGTCCAAATCACCCGCTACACTGTGACATCATGCTGTCATTATACCCCTTATAGTGTTTGTAGCGACTGATAATGTAATAAAATGCCAATAATGCAATAAATGCTGATAATGTTGTGCATTCCCAATAATGTCATGAATATGCTGAACGCATAAAGTAATAACATATTTGCACATAATGTAATCGTTTAGTAATAATGATTACATTGTGTGTTGATTATTATCTTATAAAGTGGTTAAAAAACTAACATCAATGGTGTCATAACTTAAACCAGTGTTTCCCAACCCTGGTCCTCGAGTATCCCCAACAGCCCAACCCTGGTCCTCCAGTATCCCCAACAACCCAACCCTGGTCCTCCAGTATCCCCAACAACCCAACCCTGGTCCTCCAGTATCCCCAACAGCCCAACCCTGGTCCTTCAGTATCCCCAACAGCCCAACCCTGGTCCTCCAGTACCCCCAACAGCCCAACCCTGGTCCTCCAGTATCCCCAACAACCCAACCCTGGTCCTCCAGTATCCCCAACAACCCAACCCTGGTCCTCCAGTATCCCCAACAGCCCAACCCTGGTCCTCCAGTATCCCCAACAACCCAACCCTGGTCCAGTATCCCCAACAACCCAACCCTGGTCCTCCAGTATCCCCAACAGCCCAACCCTGGTCCTTCAGTATCCCCAACAGCCCAACCCTGGTTCTCGAGTACCCCCAACAGTACACAGTTGTGTTGTATCCATTGACAAACACACCTTATTCAACTCATCGAGTGCTCGATGATTAGTTGACGAGTTGAATCAGGTGTGCTTGTCCAGTGTTACAATAAAAATGTGTACTGTTGGGGGTACTGAAGGACCAGGGTTGGGTTGTTGGGGATACTGGAGGACCAGGGTTGGGTTGTTGGGGGTACTGAAGGACCAGGGTTGGGTTCTTGGGGATACTGGAGGACCAGGGTTGGGTTGTTGGGGGTACTGGAGGACCAGGGTTGGGCTGTTGGGGATACTGGAGGACCAGGGTTGGGCTGTTGGAGGTACTGGAGGACCAGGGTTGGGTTGTTGGGGGTACTGGAGGACCAGGGTTGGGTTGTTGGGGATACTGGAGGACCAGGGTTGGGTTGTTGGGGATACTGGAGGACCAGGGTTGGGTTGTTGGGGATACTGGAGGACCAGGGTTGGGTTGTTGGGGATACTGGAGGACCAGGGTTGGGTTGTTGGGGATACTGGAGGACCAGGGTTGGGCTGTTGGGGATACTGGAGGACCAGGGTTGGGCTGTTGGGGATACTGGAGGACCAACCTAAAATCACTCCCTTTTTTTAATGCCTATTAAGTGTCACACTCTTGAGGAACACTTTGCATCCATTGCCAAAACAAGGTGAAGGGGGGGGGGGGGTGTTACTGTTGCACTTCCATTCTGACCTTGCAAACATCCAGTGTCAAAAGAGCGGCCACCCTTATGACCGTCAGAGAGGGGTATGGTCAAAGATGATCCATTATATTGACAGGATGGTTGAGTGACCGCTCTAACAATGGAAATACATGTCATTAAGGATGGAAGGCAGGCGGGAGGAGGCAAAATCAGGTGGGACCATTCTAGCCAATGAGAGACATGCGTGTGAACAATAGGAACAACTCCTGTATAAAGCTATTACTGAAGCATGACACTTTATAGAAATAGAAAAAAAAAAAAAGAGAGTGAATATTACATTATTGGTTAAGGTTATGACACTATTCATGGATGTTTGTTTTTTACCCACTTCATAATGTAATAATCAACACTTAATGTAAGAATTATTGCATTATGCACGAAAACTGTATTACGTTATGCATTCAGCATATTTATTACATTATCAGCATTTTTTACATTATTAGCATTTATTACATTATACATGTAACAGTTACTACAATAATAGCTAGTTATTACACTATCAGCATTTTATTACATTATCAGTTGCTACATTGTTCTCTCAAATGTAGAGTATGGCTAGATTCTGAAATACAAATGTTCACGTTAATTTATTCAACATTAAAATATTATTATTAAGAATATTTCAAAAGTACCCTTTTTTGATTTAGCTTATTTTTTAGACATATTGTTTGGAACAATATACTCTTCAAACGAATCAAATTTCCAGAGTGGGCTCTACTTTTAATAATATGACCCATTTTATACATAGAAATTGACATTATAGAGGTCATTGACTAATCACAGCCCTCCTTTAGGATTGCACATTCAGCAAGTCACCAGAAGAGGGAGTTCCCTTTGAATCCATTTTCCCATTCACTGTGTTGGTAGTGCTCATAAAATTGATCACACCTTCAGGATTAGCAGAAAGCCCTCTCTGGGAAAGTTATGTACTTGTAGAGTATATTGTTCCAAACAATGTCTTAAAATGAACAAAATCAAAAGGGGTAGTTTTGAGATATGAATATGTTTTATGTTGAATAAATGAATGAAAATTGTTTTCTTTCAGAATCAAGACATACTCCGTATTTACTATAAGGAGTATAATGACATCAAGATGTTGTCTGTATCATGTACGGTTCACAGATCATAGGGTCTTACAGGAGGCATTTATACGTCTAAAAAGGGCCTAAAATGGCCACTTTCATCAGGATTTTCAAAATGTCTAACATCATTCCTCCCAATGAAGTTTCTGTGTGTGAGAAATGTCAGAACAATCTGAGAAACCAATAATATTTTCCACTCCAGCTGGTGTGGAATCGCTCTATTGAGCTTGTTGTCTTCTTTTAGCCTGAACTGGAATCATAAATACATGATTACTTCACTGCAATAAAACCTGAACTGGAATCATAAATACATGATTACTTCACTACAATAAAACCTGAACTGGAATCATAAATACATGATTACTTCACTGCAATAAAACCTGAACTGGAATCATAAATACATGATTACTTCACTACAATAACACCTGAACTGGAAACATAAATACATGATTACTTCACTACAATAACACCTGAACTGGAATCATAAATACATGATTACTTCACTACAATAACACCTGAACTGGAAACATAAATACATGATTACTTCACTACAATAACACCTGAACTGGAATCATAAACACATGATTACTTCACTACAATAACACCTGAACTGGAATCATAAATACATGATTACTTCACTACAATAACACCTGAACTGGAATCATAAATACATGATTACTTCACTACAATAACACCTGAACTGGAATCATAAATACATGATTACTTCATTACAATAACACCTGAACTGGAATCATAAATACATGATTACTTCACTACAATAACACCTGAACTGGAATCATAAATACATGATTACTTCATTACAATAACACCTGAACTGGAATCATAAATACATGATTACTTCACTACAATGACGCCTGAACTAATAATTAGCATTTACCAGCCAATGACTGTATGTGTCACGGTCGTTGAAGAACGGGTCAGACCAAGGCGCGGCGTGAAACGCATACATGTTTATTAAACTGAATAAACATACAAAAACAACAAAAGGCAACGAAACGTGACGTCGGAAGGCTATACACTCTAGCAAGCCAAACACACCGAAACACAAACAAGATCCCACAACACAGGCAGGAAAAACTGGCTGCCTAAGTATGATCCCCAATCAGAGACAGCGAGCGACAGCTGCCTCTGATTGGGGATCACACCCGGGCCGAACATAGAAATACACAACATAGAATGTCCCCATAGAAAACACACACATGATATTCACGCCCTGACCAAACTAACTAGAGTTCTGTAGGTCAGGGCGTGACAGTATGGTATGGATTCAACACCATGAGCTTGTTGACTTGTTGTTTAATGTATTTTAAGCCCAAACTGCAATTATGATCATACAGAGAATTCTGTGTTTAAATTGTGAGTCCTTTTCTCAGCTGTTAATTAGCATTAACAAGCCAACCCAGTCAATTTCTTGTCCACCAGGATAACTATGATGTACAACATGATGGCTGCTGCTATTGAATGTCATTCTGAATACAGCCCTGAGCTCCGTGAAGCGTCAGCTGTGTCTGTGTGTGTGTGTGTGTGTGTGTGTGTGTGTGTGTGTGTGTGCGCATCTGTACTTCATGATGCATACAGACAGGCAGGCTGATCGTGATCAGAAATACATAGACAGATTGACATTTTCCTCTGTTTCTGCTGGCTCATAAACGACATACACAGTCAATCACAGTTAATGAATGTGATTCTTGTCATGGAATGATTATAAAGTTAATTTAAAAAGTAGCTCCTTTCTGTTAGTTGGTTACCACACACATTATTATGTATCTCACCTGTACTGCCACTGTCCACAGTGAATCTAATGGTCACACATATATAAAGTGTGCTACATTAAATTGCTCTTTCGCTGTGTAAATACACTTGTGACAATATATGTTATTAATACTATATAGTATTTTTGTAAATGCATTTCTCTGACCAACTTCTACCATAAATGAGCACGGAAGCCCTGAAGCCAAGGCAAAAAAAAAATGAAGTAATATTGGAATTATCATGTTTTAACGACTTAGTATCTCATTTGAACGAATTACTATCTTGTTTGAACGACTTAGTAAATAAATAATGATTTTGTCTAATAAGGCCTCATTTGTTATACTGCTTGTCAGACAGTGTAATGGCTGCTGCAGCCAATTATTCACTGATTCAATCCATTCACAGGATTGTTCATTGACAGTTCTTTGAGAGCCTAAAGCAGGGCTGCTTTTGAATGCCAGAGCACATACAGTGAGGGAAAAAAGTATTTGATCCCCTGCTGATTTTGTACGTTTGCCCACTGACAAAGAAATGATCAGTCTATAATTTTAATGGTAGGTGTATTTGAACAGTGAGAGACAGAATAACAACAACAAAAATCCAGAAAAACGCATGTCAAAAATGTTATTAATTGATTTGCATTTTAGTGAGGGAAAGAAGTATTTGACCCCTCTGCTACTTAGTATTGGTGGCAAAACCCTTGTTGGCAATCACAGAGGTCAGACGTTTCTTGTAGTTGGCCACCAGGTTTGCACACATCTCAGGAGGGATTTTGTCCCACTCTTTGCAGATCTTCTCCAAGTCATTAAGGTTCCGAGGCTGACGTTTGGCAACTCGAACATTCAGCTCCCTCCACAGATTTTGATTGAATCTGATTGACTGATTGCTTCTGTGGACAGGTGTCTTTTATACAGGTAACAAGCTGAGATTAGGAGCACTCCCTTTAAGAGTGTGCTCCTAATCTCAGCTCGTTACCTGTATAAAAGACACCTGGGAGCCAGAAATCTTTCTGATTGAGAGGGGGTCAAATACTTATTTCCCTCATTAAAATGCAAATCAATTTATAACATTGTTGACATGGGTTTTTCTGGATTTTCTTGTTGTTATTCTGTCTCTCACTGTTCAAATAAACCTACCATTAAAATTATAGACTAATCATTTCTTTGTCAGTGGGCCAACGTACAAAATCAGCAGGGGATCAAATACTTTTTTTCCCTCACTGTAAGTGGGCGAGTGTGAAGCGAGGAGCAGATAAAGAAAATGTTGTCAGCCTTCTCTCCCACTCCAATTTCACTCCACTGCTCAGCCACAAGCTTTGGGCATGCTCTGTCTAGCATTTTTCATTTCCTTTATCACTATTCTATTAATTAGACCTATCAGGTTTAACCTACCTCACCCACAGTAGCCCATATCTAGTTTATATTCTACTTTCTAACAATTAGGATATGTAGTTTCTATTTTGAAGGACTTCAAATATATTAGCAGATATTTTAGGTAGGCAAAACACAGGCTACCGTAAAATGCAATAGAAACCATAATATTAATCAATTTAATTAGGCTAAAATATCAGAAATAAATTCTTAATAATAAAGGCCAGTATCACCTTCTTTTCATAAATAAAAGGTAATAAATAAGAAGCAAGCACCAACAAGATTCACATTGAGCGTGTTATTTGAATTATTATTATTGTTATTATTGTTTTTATCATAATAAAGACAGAAAAGTACATTTGTAAAAGCTTAGTTACATAAAGGAATATTAATTTGATTTGGGAACATAGCCATGATATAAACAAGAGAAAGGAGAATGGAATATATTGAAAAAGCCTACATTTAGATTTGATTGAAGAAAGAAAACAAGTAGGCCGTCAGATCACGACTCAATATGCAGGAAGATAACAAGATTCAAACATAAATAGTACTGCATTACGGTTCGTGTGACTGTAGAATGCATTGGTTGAAGCTCAATGTTAAATTGAAATCTCCCTACCATAATTTCTAAGCCAATATGACACAAATGTTGATGAAAATGTGCAAATCAACTTCATTGGAGGTACACAACACACTCCCTGCCTCTCGTCATGAGCCATCCGGCCATTACCGAGAACCACATACTAGATTTTTCAGCAGGGTCATTAGCAACTGAGTTGTCCAATTTTTTTTCTGCGCCTAACTAGATCAAATTTTTGACGTCTAATTAAAACGAGAATATAACGCCCATAAAGTGACCATTGGATTTAAAAAATGTCAATTGACTAAGGTGTTTTTATAAAATGTATAAATTATCGTTCTTGGCTGCTATTATAGCCAGTTAGGTAGCCAACGAGACTGTACCATAGCTGTGCAACACAAGTCAATATTGACAATATATCCTAGCTAGCTACATTCTTCCATAAAGCATGGCTACATAGCTAAGTAAAATTCATAGTCAACACCAAACTTTGGGAAACTGCCATGTTACTAACTTATAATACATACATTGGGCATTGCTCATCTAGCTACTCCGGCATGATACAGTCAAACTGGCTAGATAGCTACATGTGCAGCCAGATGTCAGTTTCAGCACAACCACTGCTAGCTAGCCTACATTTCCTCAACCAAGTCCAGCCTCTCACAACACAAACTGTAGCTGATAAAACAAATTGTCTTGCTAAGAAACAGTTAGCTATGTTGAATCTAAACCCGGCCAATGCACATGCAAGTAGCGCATCGGCTGTGCATTGCAGTGAGTGTACACATGCTAGCTAGCTAATTAGCTCGATCAACACACGAGACAGACACGTCACTTTTTGAGCATCCAGATCAAATTCCTTACGATGCATTCATTCAGGACACCCTCCTCTGTCAATGCAATTTTGTTCATGCCATTTTAATTCAAATTTGCACTGACTGATCAACAGTGTCAAGTCACTTTTCAGTGTGTTCCCAAAAATCTGAACCCAGTAAGCGAGATTACGTTTAAAATAGTTATTTTCCAGACGTTGAAGTTAGGTTCATTATACAGTGGGGGAAAAAAGTATTTAGTCAGCCACCAATTGTGCAAGTTCTCCCACTTAAAAAGATGAGAGAGGCCTATAATTTTCATCATAGGTACACGTCAACTATGACAGAAAAATTGAGATTTCTTTTCCAGAAAATCACATTGTAGGATTTTTAATGAATTTATTTGCAAATTATGGTGGAAAATAAGTATTTGGTCACCTACAAACAAGCAAGATTTCTGGCTCTCACAGACCTGTAACTTCTTCTTTAAGAGGCTCCTCTGTCCTCCACTCATTACCTGTATTAATGGCACCTGTTTGAACTTGTTATCAGTATAAAAGACACCTGTCCACAACCTCAAACAGTCACACTCCAAACTCAACTATGGCCATGACCAAAGAGCTGTCAAAGGACACCAGAAACAAAATTGTAGACCTGCACCAGGCTGGGAAGACTGAATCTGCAATAGGTAAGCAGCTTGGTTTGAAGAAATCAACTGTGGGAGCAATTATTAGGAAATGGAAGACATACAAGACCACTGATAATCTCCCTCGATCTGGGGCTCCACGCAAGATCTCACCCCGTGGGGTCAAAATGATCACAAGAACGGTGAGCAAAAATCCCAGAACCACACGGGGGGACCTAGTGAATGACCTGCAGAGAGCTGGGACCAAAGTAACAAAGCCTACCATCAGTAACACACTACGCCGCCAGGGACTCAAATCCTGTAGTGCCAGACGTGTCCCCCTGCTTAAGCCAGTACATGTCCAGGCCCATCTGAAGTTTGCTAGAGTACATTTGGATGCTCCAGAAGAGGATTGGGAGAATGTCATATGGTCAGATGAAAACAAAATAGAACTTTTTGGTAAAGACTCAACTCGTCGTGTTTGGAGGACAAAGAATGCTGAGTTGCATCCAAAGAACACCATACCTACTGTGAAGCATGGGGGTGGAAACATCATGCTTTGGGGCTGTTTTTCTGCAAAGGGACCAGGACGACTGATCCGTGTAAAGGAAAGAATGAATGGGGCCATGTATTGTGAGATTTTGAGTGAAAACCTCCTTCCATCAGCAAGGGCATTGAAGATTAAACGTGGCTGGGTCTTTCAGCATGACAATGATCCCAAACACACCGCCCGGGCAACGAAGGAGTGGCTTCGTAAGAAGCATTTCAAGGTCCTGGAGTGGCCTAGCCAGTCTCCAGATCTCAACCCCATAGAAAATCTTTGGAGGGAGTTGAAAGTCTGTGTTGCCCAGAGACAGCCCCAAAACATCACTGCTCTAGAGGAGATCTGCATGGAGGAATGGGCCAAAAAACCTTGTGAAGACTTACAGAAAACGTTTGACCTGTGTCATTGCCAACAAAGGGTATATAACAAAGTATTGAGAAACTTTTGTTATTGACCAAATACTTATTTCCCACCATAATTTGCAAATAAATTCATAAAAAATCCCTACAAGGTGATTTTCTGGATTTTTTTCTTCTCATTTTGTCTGTCATAGTTGACGTGTACCTATGATGAAAATTACAGGCCTCTCTCATCTTTTTAAGTGGGAGAACTTGCACAATTGGTGGCTGACTAAACACTTTTTTCCCCCACTGTAGGTTGTGAATGAAAGGTGAAAAAAATAGTATTTTCAGGAAGTTTAAAACATGTTTGTTTATTTCCGGACATTGAAATGGACCCCAAGACCTTTCCCAATTTTACTGTAGCTCTGAAATAGCTATTCAAGAGCTTGAGGATGATTTGACAAGTTGAATAAGGTGTGCTAGCTCTGGAATAGATATGTTACATGGAACGGCCTCGGGTCCCCATGGAGAGGTTTGAGATCCACTACTCTACTGTACTGTACTGTACTGTACTGTACTGTCCAAACGTGTGAAACATAGACGTCTATGATTGGTTCAGATTTGTTCTAGCTCGAACCGGACCAAATCTGAACCAATCATAGACGTGTATGTTTTGGCCAAATCAAGGTCGGTCCGGACCGGACCAAATCTATTTTTTTCTTCTCCAAATGCTCAATCGGCTAACTTATTCAGTACTTTGAGAGTCCGTGATTGATGTAAAGCAGCTGTTGATATTCACCCTCTTCCCTTTTTAAAGGGACAATCCATATAGTTTGCATAAATGCAAATAGCCATGTCTATGAAGTAATAGCCGGTTTCCCGTTAGTGATGGAACTTATGAGTGTTTTAACGATCCATCGTTTCTATAACGGCCGAAGAACTCACAATACGTTTCCCAAAACACCATGTATGGAGAACTGCGTCAATAAGAAGGATCGAAAGAAAGGCAGTGCTGTTCTTCAAATCTTACATTAACATTAGATGCTGATGATGGATCAACTCCTAGAAAGAAATTATCACCTGTGGCTGCAAATATTGAGGCGGCTTATTCTATTGCTTAGGCTGTGCACTAAATTGAACATTTGGCACATCATTGCGGCAATTTTGTTGTGCTATCATATAAAATTGATGCAAAAATTACAGACAGTAACCTACAATTAGCAAAACAGAGTTTGATTGATTGAACATGAAATAGAGTTCAATATGATTTAAATATATAGGCCAATGTAGCTTACTGTACTTATCTTTTAATGCTGTCATCTCAGTTGTCATTTGAAGCTTTTTACCCTTTGCTTGTTTGTAACAATTGCAAAGACATTGGCAGCTTTGTATTGTAGTCAACTTTGTTCTGAAGTTATCGGCGGTCACAGAGAGACCAAGAAACATCTTGATTCTATGTTTAGCGGAGATCTTCTGTGTATAAAGCAATGCTCAAGAGCAAAAAAAGCATCTAATGAGCCAGTTAGCTGTTATACGAGTGGTCTAAGGCAGTATAGGTTTCTAGCACAGTCTAGGCAACTATCACTGACACTAACACTAACAGTAACACTGCTGCCTCCCTCTCCCTAGCTAGTAAAAAAAAAAAAAATGTTTTCCAAGTGCAGCTTTAGTAACGATGGTCTTGGGAAACAGCTCTGAGATTTAATGATGCACCTACGAAGGTTTTAGCGATGAAATTAGCCTTAAGATGCTTTTGAGAAACCGGACCTGGACAATAAATTATGTGAGACATAAAACACATCCATGTTTTTAACATAATTTGAAACGCAAATTACATTTTCGAAACACACCTTTTGCATGTGGAAATGTTGTATAATTTTGTATAATCACCTTCTGGGTTAAAATCCATGGAAATTAAAAACAAAAAACAATGTTTTAAGTGAGAAGTTGGCATTGGCCTGAAGACGAAAAATAAAGGAATTTCACATGATCACCACAATGCCTACTCCACCCATGCTCTACCAAGGTTTTCCAGCACACAGATTTGACCTAATAAAGTAGTTATGTTGGTCTACTGTGCTTCAAACGATGTGTATGCAGGTTGTTTAGGATTAAAACCTTCTCAAACACCCTAATGCATACTCTTCAGAGGAATAATGGACTTTACAGTGTCCTGCTATTAAAATAATATATATACAGTGCATTCGGAAAGTATTCAGACCCCTTGCCTTTTTTCCACATTTGGTACGTTACAGCCTTATTCTAAAATTGATTTTAAAAAGGTTTAAGGAAATACAGGCAGGCACCACATTATTACAAGACAAAACAGCTCACATAATGGTCTTGTAAGTATATAAGTAAAGCATGTTTTCATATAATTAGAAAAAGCTCGAAAAGGTAGTGGAATTGGATTAATGTGGTGTGTGAAGAATCCAATACTTTAACTTGTTTGCGGTACAAATCACATTATTGTGGCAGCACCTCCTCTAATAGTATAAATTAGGATGTTTGAAAAGGTTTGAATCCTAAGCAACCTGCATACACATTGTTTGAAGCACAGTAGACCAACATAACTACTGTAGTAGGTTAAAGCTGTGTGCTGGAAAACCTTGGTAGAGCATGGGTGGAGTAGGCATTGTGGTGATCGTGTGAATTTCCTTTCTTTTTCGGATTCAGGCCAATGCCTATTTCTGTCTTAAAACATAGTTTTTAGTTTTTAATTTAAGTAGGGACCGGCACAGATTCCAGTAGGACAGTGTCACAAGGCGACATAGTCATACGCCTATACTTCACCACTGCTGGAGGGAATACACAGCCTTCCTTGATCGTGAGCTGAAATGAAAACGTTGAATGAAATGTGTGCGACACAAGAGGTAAACAGCGGTTTTCCATCAATAGAATCAATGTAGGGAGATAATGTGATATCATCTGGGGAATCGTACTTACCGGTAGGAATAGTTATCTCAAACTCTCTGGCAGAGAAGTAACCCATGTGAGCGCTTTAGCCTAAACTTACAATTAAAGTATCCATCTCCAATAAATGAATGAACTTCAGAGATAATAGGCTGGTTTCTGTTGCGAACAACATGCTTTTATGAGCCTACCGGAATCGCCTACAAAAATAGTTTTGTCATACGCCTTCAATTGAAAGGTTTCAGTTGTTATAGCCTAGAGTTCACAATAACAGGAAAACAATTATTTACTCACCAAAATTAAATGAAGAGATACAACATTTTATGATGACATTTTGTTTAATCTTTGAAGTGTTGGATAATGGTTTACTGAAACAGAAGGAAGCTATCCAATTTTCAATAGCAGCAATGACAACAACCTATTAATTTGATGATACAGCAAAGCTCCTCGAGAATGAGCGCTTGAGAGGGAGAACCATGCGTAACGGATGGATTTTATTTATTTTTATTTATTAACTAGGCAAGTCAGTTAAGAACAAATTCTTATTTACAATGACGGCCTACACCGGCCAAACCCGGACGACGCTGGGCCAATTGTGCGCCGCCCTATGGGACTCCCAATCACGGCCGGTTGTGATACAGCCTGGAATCGAACCAGGGGGTCTGTAGTGACGCCTCAAGCACAGAGATGCAGTGCCTTAGACCGCTGCGCCACTCGATTTGGCAGACGGGTTGCAAAATAAATCCTCCCATTGCAGGGATCAATTTGCTGTGGCAGATTTCTAGCCTCATGCAGTAGTAGCAATAATAATAAGTAGCTTACCTAAAACATCCGTTAATACATTTGATGTCCTTCAAAATAGAAACGACATATCTTAATGTTAGAAAGTATAATATAAACTAGATATAGGCTACTGTGGGTGTGGTAGGCTAAATAATTACAAACAAATAGGCCTAATTAATAGAATAGTGATAAAGGAAACGAAAAAAAATGCTAGGCAGAGCATGCCCAAAGCTTGTGGCTGAGCAGTAGAGGGAAATTGTTTGAACAAGATACTAAGTCGTTCAGACAAGATAATTCCAAGACTTACTTCCTTGGGCTTCAGGGCGTCCATAAATGAGCATGCACGACAAGGTAACATACAATTACTTGTTCAGGACACATGCGCAGATACTCTGTGTGACTGTATGAGAGCAGTCTCACATCGCGCCTTTCTCAATATCCACTGTGCTGTTTGTTGCAACGTCATCTCGCTGAGTCTACCTTTAATATAGTACCCGGATTCTCTCGGTCTTTCCATACATAGTCCAGAGACTCACTATTGAACCAACCAGTCTATTTTCCTAATACAACACCTGTGACACAGTCCTCTTCTATCACTCACCCACACACACACACACACACACACACACACACACACACGCACACATAAAGACCATTTCCATACATATCCTTGCAATATGGACCAGATCCAATTTCCACAACACAGTCATCTCAGTGCATGCCAGGCCCAGCTGTGTGGATGGTGATTGATTAGAGCTAGTCTTTCGCTTCGACCTCCTCCTCGCTAGCCTCGCGGCGTTGGCCAGGCAGCCGACGCAGGAGTGTGTGTGTGTTGATGTTCTGTGCCCATGTCCTGACTGCGTGCTGAAAGGCACCATGAGGGATCGTGAGATGGTCCTGATGAAGGAGATTTACCTTCTATATTCCTAATGATGGATCATGAGGTGGTACTGATGAAGGAGATTTACCTTCTATATTCCTAATGATGGCACCATGAGGTGGTCCTGATGAAGGAGATTTACCTTCTATATTCCTAATGATGGATCATGAGGTGGTACTGATGAAGGAGATTTACCTTCTATATTCCTAATGATGGATCATGAGGTGGTACTGATGAAGGAGATTTACCTTCTATATTCCTAATGATGGATCATGAGGTGGTACTGATGAAGGAGATTTACCTTCTATATTCCTAATGATGGATCATGAGGTGGTACTGATGAAGGAGATTTACCTTCTATATTCCTAATGATGGATCATGAGGTGGTACTGATGAAGGAGATTTACCTTCTATATTCCTAATGATGGATCATGAGGTGGTACTGATGAAGGAGATTGACCTTCTATATTCCTAATGATGGCACCATGAGGTGGTACTGATGAAGGAGATTGACCTTCTATATTCCTAATGATGGCACCATGAGGTGGTACTGATGAAGGAGATGAATCTTCTATATTCCTAATGATGGCACCATGAGGTGGTACTGATGAAGGAGATGAATCTTCTATATTCCTAATGATGGACCATGAGGTGGTACTGATGAAGGAGATCGAACTTCTATATTCCTAATGATGGACCATGAGGTGGTCCTGATGAAGGAGATTGACCTTCTATATTCCTAATGATGGCACCATGAGGTGGTACTGATGAAAGAGATTGACCTTCTATATTCCTAATGGTGGCACCATGAGGTGGTACTGATGAAGGAGATTTACCTTCTATATTCCTAATGATGGCACCATGAGGTGGTACTGATGAAGGAGATTGACCTTCTATATTCCTAATGATGGCACCATGAGGTGGTACTGATGAAGGAGATTTACCTTCTATATTCCTAATGATGGCACCATGAGGTGGTACTGATGAAGGAGATTTACCTTCTATATTCCTAATGATGGCACCATGAGGTGGTACTGATGAAGGAGATTTACCTTCTATATTCCTAATGATGGATCATGAGGTGGTACTGATGAAGGAGATTGACCTTCTATATTCCTAATGATGGATCATGAGGTGGTACTGATGAAGGAGATTTACCTTCTATATTCCTAATGATGGACCATGAGGTGGTACTGATGAAGGAGATTGACCTTCTATATTCCTAATGATGGATCATGAGGTGGTACTGATGAAGGAGATTGACCTTCTATATTCCTAATGATGGCACCATGAGGTGGTACTGATGAAGGAGATTGACGTTCTATATTCCTAATGGTGGCACCATGAGGTGGTACTGATGAAGGAGATGTACCTTCTATATTCCTAATGATGGCACCATGAGGTGGTACTGATGAAGGATATTGACCTTCTATATTCCTAATGGTGGCACCATGAGGTGGTACTGATGAAGGAGATTTACCTTCTATATTCCTAATGATGGCACCATGAGGTGGTACTGATGAAGGAGATTGACCTTCTATATTCCTAATGATGGATCATGAGGTGGTACTGATGAAGGAGATTTACCTTCTATATTCCTAATGATGGCACCATGAGGTGGTACTGATGAAGGAGATTTACCTTCTATATTCCTAATGATGGATCATGAGGTGGTACTGATGAAGGAGATGAATCTTCTATATTCCTAATGATGGACCATGAGGTGGTACTGATGAAGGAGATTTACCTTCTATATTCTTAATGATGGATCATGAGGTGGTACTGATGAAGGAGATGAATCTTCTATATTCCTAATGATGGATCATGAGATGGTACCGATGAAGGAGATTGCACTTCTTTATTCCTAATGATGGATCATGAGGTGGTACTGATGAAGGAGATGAATCTTCTATATTCCTAATGATGGATCATGAGATGGTACTGATGAAGGAGATTGACGTTCTATATTCCTAATGATGGCACCATGAGGTGGTACTGATGAAGGAGATTTACCTTCTATATTCCTAATGATGGATCATGAGGTGGTACTGATGAAGGAGATTGACCTTCTATATTCCTAATGATGGCACCATGAGGTGGTACTGATGAAGGAGATTTACCTTCTATATTCCTAATGATGGATCATGAGGTGGTACTGATGAAGGAGATTTACCTTCTATATTCCTAATGATGGATCATGAGGTGGTACTGATGAAGGAGATTTACCTTCTATATTCCTAATGATGGATCATGAGGTGGTACTGATGAAAGAGATTGACCTTCTATATTCCTAATGATGGCACCATGAGGTGGTACTGATGAAGGAGATTTACCTTCTATATTCCTAATGATGGCACCATGAGGTGGTACTGATGAAGGAGATTTACCTTCTATATTCCTAATGATGGACCATGAGGTGGTACTGATGAAGGAGATTTACCTTCTATATTCCTAATGATGGACCGTGAGGTGGTACTGATGAAGGAGATTGACCTTCTATATTCCTAATGATGGACCGTGAGGTGGTACTGATGAAGGAGATTTACCTTCTATATTCCTAATGATGGATCATGAGGTGGTACTGATGAAGGAGATGAATCTTCTATATTCCTAATGATGGACCATGAGGTGGTACTGATGAAGGAGATGAATCTTCTATATTCCTAATGATGGACCATGAGGTGGTACTGATGAAGGAGATTTACCTTCTATATTCCTAATGGTGGCACCATAAGGTGGTACTGATGAAGGAGATTGACCTTCTATATTCCTAATGATGGCACCATGAGGTGGTACTGATGAAGGATATTTACCTTCTATATTCCTAATGATGGACCATGAGGTGGTACTGATGAAGGAGATTTACCTTCTATATTCCTAATGATGGATCATGAGGTGGTACTGATGAAGGAGATTGAACTTCTATATTCCTAATGATGGACCATGAGGTGGTACTGATGAAGGAGATTGAACTTCTATATTCCTAATGATGGACCATGAGGTGGTCCTGATGAAGGAGATTGACCTTCTATATTCCTAATGATGGCACCATGAGGTGGTACTGATGAAAGAGATTGACCTTCTATATTCCTAATGGTGGCACCATGAGGTGGTACTGATGAAGGAGATAAACTTCTATATTTCTAAAGGTGGCACCATGAGGTGGTACTGATGAAGGAGATTGACCTTCTATATTCCTAATGATGGCACCATGAGGTGGTACTGATGAAGGATATTGACCTTCTATATTCCTAATGGTGGCACCATGAGGTGGTACTGATGAAGGAGATTGACCTTCTTTATTCCTAATGATGGATCATGAGGTGGTACTGATGAAGGAGATGAATCTTCTATATTCCTAATGATGGATCATGAGGTGGTACTGATGAAGGAGATTGACCTTCTATATTCCTAATGATGGCACCATGAGGTGGTCCTGATGAAGGATATTGACCTTCTATATTCCTAATGATGGCACCATGAGGTGGTACTGATGAAGGAGATTGACCTTCTATATTCCTAATGATGGCACCATGAGGTGGTCCTGATGAAGGAGATTTACCTTCTTTATTCCTAATGATGGATCATGAGGTGGTACTGATGAAGGAGATGAATCTTCTATATTCCTAATGATGGATCATGAGGTGGTACTGATGAAGGAGATTGACCTTCTATATTCCTAATGATGGCACCATGAGGTGGTCCTGATGAAGGAGATTGACCTTCTATATTCCTAATGGTGGCACCATGAGGTGGTACTGATGAAGGATATTGACCTTCTTTATTCCTAATGATGGCACCATGAGGTGGTACTGATGAAGGATATTTACCTTCTATATTCCTAATGATGGCACCATGAGGTGGTACTGATGAAGGAGATTGACCTTCTATATTCCTAATGATGGCACCATGAGGTGGTCCTGATGAAGGAGATTTACCTTCTTTATTCCTAATGATGGATCATGAGGTGGTACTGATGAAGGAGATGAATCTTCTATATTCCTAATGATGGACCATGAGGTGGTACTGATGAAGGAGATGAATCTTCTATATTCCTAATGATGGACCATGAGGTGGTACTGATGAAGGAGATTTACCTTCTATATTCCTAATGGTGGCACCATAAGGTGGTACTGATGAAGGAGATTGACCTTCTATATTCCTAATGATGGCACCATGAGGTGGTACTGATGAAGGATATTTACCTTCTATATTCCTAATGATGGACCATGAGGGTGGTACTGATGAAGGAGATTTACCTTCTATATTCCTAATGATGGATCATGAGGTGGTACTGATGAAGGAGATTGAACTTCTATATTCCTAATGATGGACCATGAGGTGGTACTGATGAAGGAGATTGAACTTCTATATTCCTAATGATGGACCATGAGGTGGTCCTGATGAAGGAGATTGACCTTCTATATTCCTAATGATGGCACCATGAGGTGGTACTGATGAAAGAGATTGACCTTCTATATTCCTAATGGTGGCACCATGAGGTGGTACTGATGAAGGAGATAAACTTCTATATTTCTAAAGGTGGCACCATGAGGTGGTACTGATGAAGGAGATTGACCTTCTATATTCCTAATGATGGCACCATGAGGTGGTACTGATGAAGGATATTGACCTTCTATATTCCTAATGGTGGCACCATGAGGTGGTACTGATGAAGGAGATTGACCTTCTTTATTCCTAATGATGGATCATGAGGTGGTACTGATGAAGGAGATGAATCTTCCTATATTCCTAATGATGGATCATGAGGTGGTACTGATGAAGGAGATTGACCTTCTATATTCCTAATGATGGCACCATGAGGTGGTCCTGATGAAGGATATTGACCTTCTATATTCCTAATGATGGCACCATGAGGTGGTACTGATGAAGGAGATTGACCTTCTATATTCCTAATGATGGCACCATGAGGTGGTCCTGATGAAGGAGATTTACCTTCTTTATTCCTAATGATGGATCATGAGGTGGTACTGATGAAGGAGATGAATCTTCTATATTCCTAATGATGGATCATGAGGTGGTACTGATGAAGGAGATTGACCTTCTATATTCCTAATGATGGCACCATGAGGTGGTCCTGATGAAGGAGATTGACCTTCTATATTCCTAATGGTGGCACCATGAGGTGGTACTGATGAAGGATATTGACCTTCTTTATTCCTAATGATGGCACCATGAGGTGGTACTGATGAAAGAGATTGACCTTCTATATTCCTAATGGTGGCACCATGAGGTGGTACTGATGAAGGAGATTGGCCTTCTATATTCCTAATGATGGCACCATGAGGTGGTACTGATGAAAGAGATTGACCTTCTATATTCCTAATGATGGCACCATGAGGTGGTACTGATGAAAGAGATTGACCTTCTTTATTCCTAATGATGGCACCATGAGGTGCTCGCTGATGCTGTTAACATGTAATTCACCATCCAGCACCATTTGTAAACTACACAGTATATCATAGAATAGAATACAATACAATATACATTGGGAGTTACCTAGAGATTTAGTAAAGTAAACTAATAAGTGATTCAAGAGCTACTTTAAATAAATATGTTTCCTGTGCTACAGATGCTTTTTAAATCTTGTTTTAACACAGAAACAATTCACCCATTCACTTCCTACTCTTTGCTAAGCTGTTCTTATTACCCAGGTTCCCCTGTGGGTGAATGGGAATTAACCACGATGTAGAATCTAGGGTGTAAGCATCCTCAGCATATTAAACATGACCAATAAGAAACCTTGCAAATAAATCTCTTACTAGGGGGGTGAGTTTTGTGGATGCAAGACAATGCAACCTCCAAAAGGGAAAAAAACGTTCAAATACATCGTTTTTATGTAGAATGGTGTACAGTATACATCCTCAGCATTTTTTGACATGAAAGATTTGTATCAACGTAAATTAGTTTACTGGAAACAACACAACGGCAAAAGGGGTGGGAATCTTAAATGCGCGTATTAGATGCAAATTACCTATATCTGTTACTGAGCTGCCAAGGGCCAATTTCGTTAAGCCCATGTGTGTGAATAGCAGTGCTGGTACACCCATGCATGGTCAACATGACGTATAACAGTCCGATGTTCAACACACATAAACACAGGCTACACCTATAGTACCCCACGGAGGGGGGGGCCATTATGGAGAAAAAAAAAGAATGTATGCAATCACTAACTGTAAGTCGCTCTGGATAAGAGCGTCTGCTAAAATGACAAAAAATCTAACTGTAAAATGTACCTGCTTCTAAAAGTGTGAAAAACGATTTACGTGAAAGGTATGCACGCATGACTGTAAGTCGCTTTGGATAAAAGCGTCTGCTAAATGGCATATTATTATATTATTATTATTATTATTATTAGATGCAGTATAGAGTAGGCCACCGGCAGTACAGTGTCCACCGAACGGCCTCAATGCACATTGCCAATAGTGCTGCTTCGACAAGCTTTGCTTTGGTCCTCTATTGTAATAAGAAGGCTGTAAACCCGTATGGCAGGTATGGTTATCTAGTTATGTGTCAATCATCTTGTCCGTTGCCCTCGTATTCATTTATTACAGCCATTTATCCATTATTTTTCTATCTCCTCTGCTGCAGATAATAGCAGAGGATATCTGTCATTCTTGGAAAATAACTATACAATTCAATTTACATTTTGAACCGCTACGTTATTCGATTTCTAGTCTAGAGAGTATAATATTGTGGGGGGGAAAGACATTTTCATAATTTAATTTTTTTAAAACTTATCAGGAGTAAGGAAATGATTTAGCATTAGGAATAGCATAAATCAAACTGGTCCCTGTGACAGATGAAATAAAGATGGCGGTTGCGATAAATCAAATATATTCTAACCACGTTAGAGTGTCTCTGTGATACAGTAATGCATCACAGCTGGTTGTAGGTTATGTTTTTTGCTTGATGTAGGTACGTGTGGTGAGTTAGCAAAGTGATTAAAACATTTATACTGGAAATTTAATGGAGGTTTAGCTACAGTAAGGAAATGCATTTGTGGTTAGTAGTTATGATATTATACGCTTCCTAGCGTACTGAGGAGAGACTGTCCCAGCTGGAACTTTGCTTTCCAGAACGTTCTGTGTTAGGTGGGTGTAGTGTCATCACTTGTGCACATTTAGGGCCTGAGAGCTTGCACATTTTTTTTTTTTTTGTAGGTAATTGTTTCTGATTAACAGTGTTACAGATGTAGGATATTAATTTGATCATCACCCTGATGCAGGATAACTTTCTTGCAATGCAGGACATTTTTAAACGTGTGGGGTATTCAAGGTTTACAAAGGCATCTAAAGTTTGTAATTTCCACTTTGACATTTCAGACTTCATTTTTCCCTTACGGAAAATGTATCAACCTCTACATAAATGTCCATAAAATTATAATCCACATAATAATTCACATTTCCTGTTGCTGCAGGATTATGCAAACTGGCTCAAATGAAGATCCTACATCTGTATCACATTAGCAGTGACACGCATAGACATGCGACTAAAGCCTGTGCAACAGTCTTTTAGTGCCATCATGCCACTCCTTGCCACTGTTTGGTATAACAAGCATGATAGCACAAACAGGCTGCCACAAGGGTGATACAACTATGTTTGTGGATTAGAAGCAGAATTCCTCTAGGGTTCTATCTTTATGGTGAAATCATTCTAGAACTCATTCTAGTTCTGTGGACACGCCTGCCTGTTCTACTGCTTAGTAAGGCTGGCACTACAGGAATGTTCAATGATGTTCCACACTTCATGTTCAAGGAACAGAAATATGTATTGGATCCACGTAATGAGAAAGCTGTTGGCTTTTGAATGGCATCAAATTGTGTACATCAGTCAATAATTGGGAAACCTTGCACTTGACTGCACTCCAATAATTCCACCCGAAATAAGCAATCATTTAAACTTCAAAAACGACTCAATCATCCACCTAATCTTACAGGAGTCAGGAGGGAGGGTGGGTTGGGATGTGTGTGTGGGGGGAAGTGGGGGGGGTCCTCATCTCAGTTCAAGGCAACGCAGAGGCACAACAGGATTTAAACTGGAGCTCACTAATTCTGTAATCAAGCTCACCTTTTTTCAGAAACATTCTTATTGATTTCTTAGCTCTGATCTAATTCATAATTCAATGATAACCTTTGTAGCTGAAACAAATAGCTGAACATTTCTGGCATGGTAAGATCAATGTTGATCTCAAGTTTTGTTCTGTTTTGTTTTTTGGTTCTTGTTTCTGCAGATCAGTGGTGGACATGAATTCATCAGACAGTGAAGCTATATAACATAAATTAGTAGTTTCATTGGCAGACATGAAAGAAGAAAAAGAAAAATGGGAATCCTCCTATGTCTCAGTTACTTTCCACATCTACTCTGCTACAGTAGCATTATTTTCTGTGGCCTTCATCATAATGTACATCTCAAACCTCCAGTGAGTCTTAATTAGGAGCAAAGCTATAGTCTTAATTAGGAGTTATAGTCTTAATTAGGAGTTATAGTCTTAATTAGGAGAAAAGCTATACCGTGATGCACCCTTCCTGTACCACCAGCCAGTCTAGTGTTTTGTATGCCTCGTCTCCCCTCGCACTGACAAGGAGAAGCCTCACATCTCTCCAACCCTCCATCCCTCCATCCCTCCATCCCTCCAACCCTCCTCCATCCCTCCATCCCTCCATCCCTCCAACCCTCCTCAATCCCTCCAGCCCTCCATCCCTCCATCCCTCCAACCCTCCTCCATCCCTCCATCCCTCCATCCCTCCAACCCTCCTCAATCCCTCCAGCCCTCCATCCATCCATCCCTCCCTCCCTCCCTCCATCCCTCCAACCCTCCAACCCTCCTCCATCCCTCCATCCCTCCCTCCCTCCATCCCTCCAACCCTCCTCCATCCCTCCATCCCTCCCTCCCTCATCCCTCCAGCTCTCCATCCCTCCATCCCGCCAACCCTCCATCCCTCCATCCATCCATCCCTCTATCCCTCCATCCCTCCATCCCTCCAACCCTCCATCCCTCCATCCCTCCATCCATCCATCCCTCTATCCCTCCCTCCCTCCATCCCTCCAACCCTCCATCCCTCCATCCCTCCATCCATCCATTCCTCCATCCCTCCAACCCTCCATCCCTCCAACCCTCCATCCCTCCATCCATCCATCCCTCCCTCCAACCCTCCATCCTTCCATTCCTCCATCCATCCCTCCAACCCTCCATCCTTCCATTCCTCCATCCATCCCTCCATCCCTCCATCCATCCATTCCTCCATCCCTCCATCCCTCCCTCCATCCCTCCAACCCTCCATCCCTCCATTCCTCCATCACTCCATACATCCATTCCTCCATCCCTCCATCCATCCCTCCCTCCCTCCATCCCTCCTTCCCTCCATCCCTCCCTCCCTCCCTCCCTCCATCCCTCCATCCCTCCATCCCTCTATCTCTCCATCCCTCTATCCCTCAGCTTCTTCTCGGTCCATTGTTGCCTCCAGACAGGCTGCAATTAATCATTGCCAGTGGTAGACAGTCAGATATGGCATTTACATAATATAATAGCAACGTGTTGTCTTGAGGCTGGGGAAGGGGATGTTAGAGTCCCATGATAGACTCCCACTGGGGTGACTACAACTCTGAGGCTGCATCCCAAATGGCACCCTATTTCCTATGGACCCTGGTCAAAAGTAGTGCACTATGTAGGGAATAGGGTATAGGGAATATACCGTAGGTAAAAGGGTGCCATTTGGAACGCAGACAGGGTCATCCAGTGTGTGGCTCTACTGTGGAGCAGTGTTCAAAATAAAATGTGTTCCAAACAGCACCCTATTCCCTATAGTGACCTACTTTGACCAGAGCATCTGGTCAAAAGTAGTGCACTACATATTTAGGAAAATAGGGTGCCATTTGGGATGCAACATTAAGTTTCTACAACGGGAGAACCATCTGCCCCCAGAGGCCTCTCAACTAGTCTTCGATCTCTGCGTAACTATAGCAACATGTTCTCAATAGGATGCTGTAGGGATGTAAATTCAGAGAGCATGCTGCTGCTAAACACAGCATGTTACCACAGTGGGTCGTAGGGAATAGCCATGTGTCTTGTGTAGGCCCTACAGATCTTTACTAGACTATGTGTTTGTGGATTCAGTATCGTTAACATTAACAGTAGGATAAGCATACACATGTTGCCATAGTGATCAATTAGGTATGCTATAGTGTGGTGCTATAGTATAGTGCCACACAACATTAAAATACAGTGGGGGAAAAAAAGTATTTAGTCAGCCACCAATTGTGCAAGTTCTCCCACTTAAAAAGATGAGTGAGGCCTGTCATTTTCATCATAGGTACACGTCAACTATGACAGACAAATTGAGGAAAAAAAATCCAGAAAATCACATTGTAGGATTTTTTATGAATTTATTTGCAAATTATGGTGGAAAATAAGTATTTGGTCACCTACAAACAAGCAAGATTTCTGGCTCTCACAGACCTGTAACTTCTTCTTTAAGAGGCTCCTCTGTCCTCCACTCGTTACCTGTATTAATGGCATCTGTTTGAACTTGTTATCAGTATAAAAGACACCTGTCCACAACCTCAAACACTCACACTCCAAACTCCACTATGGCCAAGACCAAAGAGCTGTCAAAGGACACCAGAAACAAAATTGTAGACCTGCACCAGGCTGGGAAGACTGAATCTGCAATAGGTAAGCAGCTTGGTTTGAAGAAATCAACTGTGGGAGCAATTATTAGGAAATGGAAGACATACAAGACCACTGATAATCTCCCTCGATCTGGGGCTCCACGCAAGATCTCACCCGTGGGGTCAAAATGATCACAAGAACGGTGAGCAAAATCCCAGAACCACACGGGAGGACCTAGTGAATGACCTGCAGAGAGCTGGGACCAAAGTAACAAAGCCTACCATCAGTAACACACTACGCCGCCAGGGACTCAAATCCTGCAGTGCCAGACGTGTCCCCCTGCTTAAGCCAGTACATGTCCAGGCCCGTCTGACGTTTGCTAGAGTGCATTTGGATGATCCAGAAGAGGATTGGGATAATGTCATATGGTCAGATGAAACCAAAATATAACTTTTTGGTCAAAACTCAACTCGTCGTGTTTGGAGGACAAAGAATGATGAGTTGCATCCAAAGAACACCATATCTACTGTGAAGCATGGGGGTTGAAACATCATGCTTTGGGGCTGTTTTTCTGCAAAGGGACCAGGACGACTGATCCGTGTAAAGGAAAGAATGAATGGGGCCATGTATCGTGAGATTTTGAGTGAAAACCTCCTTCCATCAGCAAGGGCATTGAAGATGAAACGTGGCTGGGTCTTTCAGCATGACAATGATCCCAAACACACCGCCCGGGCAACGAAGGAGTGGCTTCGTAAGAAGCATTTCAAGGTCCTGGAGTGGCCTAGCCAGTCTCCAGATCTCAACCCCATAGAAAATCTTTGGAGGGAGTTGAAAGTCCGTGTTGCCCAGCGACAGCCCCAAAACATCACTGCTCTAGAGGAGATCTGCATGGAGGAATGGGCCAAAATACCAGCAACAGTGTGTGAAAACCTTGTGAAGACTTACAGAAAACGTTTGACCTGTGTCAAAGGGTATATAACAAAGTATTGAGAAACTTTTGTTATTGACCAAATACTTATTTTCCACCATAATTTGCAAATAAATTCATTAAAAATCCTACAATGTGATTTTTCCTGGATAATTTTTTTTCTAATTTTGTCTGTCATAGTTGACGTGTACCTATGATGAAAATTACAGGCCTCTCTCATCTTTTTAAGTGGGAGAACTTGCACAATTGGTGGCTGACTAAATACTTTTTTTCCACACTGTAGGTATAGATGTTTTATTTGTGGGAGAATGTTTTACTAATCCTTTTATTACTTCTTCGCCTTTTAATCCCGTGTGAGGTCCAGGTGGTTCAGAACACGTCATACAAATTAATAAACAAACCAAATCATGCAGCCTGAGGACATCATACCAAATCATGCAGCCTGAGGACATCGTACCAAATCATGCAGCCTGAGGACATCGTACCAAATCATGCAGCCTGAGGACATCGTACCAAATCATGCAGCCTGAGGACATCATAGACTGTTCTCTCTGCTACCGCACGGCAAGCGGTACCGGAGCGCCAAGTCTAGATCCAAAAGGCTTCTCAACAATTTCTACCCTCAAGCCATAAGACTCCTGAACAGCTAATCATGGCTACCTGGACAATTTGCATTGCTCCCCCACCCCATTTTTACGCTGCTGCTACTCTGTTAATTATTTATGCATAGTCACTTTAACTCTACCCACATGTACATATTACCTCTATCGTATATGAAGATTATGTCTTTGTTAAATGTTTTTCATGAAGAAATGGAATGTTGTTTATGTTAGTATATGTTTTAGTGTAACGTCACGTACAACAGACAGGAAGTGTGTTGTAGACAGGGGAGACTGGTGATTGGCCAGAAGAGGGAGCATCATTGTCTATAAATAGGGGCTAGACTACAGAAAGGGCAGAACGGCCATGGCAATCTGAGGAGCCGTTCTCCGGACACCGCGGGTCTGTACTTATGCTGTAACCTCGTGATTTTAATAAAAGCCTCTAACACGATGCAGCATAAACGGACTCTTTGTTGACAGCAATAATATGCCACCATTCACCCGATACGACATAATGGCGCCCAACGTGGGGCTGGTCTGCACCTCTTCTTTGTTTCGTAGCCGCCAAGCTAACTCGCTTTGAAGCATGGCCAAACAAGGGTGAGTTTTTCTTACCGCTTCGGAGTTTGTTAGATTGGATACGACTTGTGTACACTGGAGAGATGTACCATTACGACCTTGCCTCGGGTGGCGTTATTGCTGATGACTAGAGTCTGTTATAATTTATTCCATTGGAAACGGCAGATAATTGGAAGTTTTTAGAGCATTAAACGGTAGGAATTAAGTATTGAAGTGTACAATTAAGGCAGATATGCGCATTCTTTAGGGCACTGTACCGCTTTAAGACCCCGGGGGGGCCATTTTAGATGTTGGGCCGGCAAATCCGTTTGCACGATAGAATGGGCAGACGGTGGGTTTTTTAAGGGAAAACTCTGATTAATGGGATTTATCTGATTGTAATTATGATTCGACTCTCGTCCGACGGGGGGTTTGATTGGGTCTGATTTCTCGGTGTAATGGTCATTAAGTCACGGTAGCAAAAACGGTAGGATAAATATGTTTAAAAGGAATAAGGGCAGTGCAGGATATTTATTTGTATGGTAGGCCGCAGTTAGCTAAAGGCTAAGGCTAATGTTAATGCTAAATGGGAGTGTGTTTCATGCTACATGGTACAGGGCGGCTAATGCTAATGCTAATTGTGTTGCGTGCTACATGCTAACGGATATCCTTAGAGACCCCATTGCGATGGATTAAAGTCTCTTAAATTTGTCTCTGTGTATGTAAGTCAGGTTATATGTTTTGTGAGCGCTGTTAAATGTTGTTTGACTATGAGGGGAAAACGGAGGTAAAGCGGGACTGTTATTCTGTCTGTTTGACTAGGAGGGAGTAGAGAATCTCACTTCCACGGTGAAAAAGTGTTTTTGAATGGATGTGCGCATGTGCATGATTTTACGGCGCTAAAACTACGACATGAGGTTATGTGCTAAGACTACAAAACTGCATTATGGGTAAAGGTCATAGGTCCCATCTGGGGGCTGCAGGGGGAGACAGAGAAATGGACACAGACAAAGAGGAGAGATTTTAACACGAGTATTCTAGTTTAAACTGCGGTTGGTTAAAGATGAAACTTGTTTTGTGACCTATTGAATTTATAAATTAAATATATGTTGACGGAGTATAATGAATTAAATTAAATGACGGATTAAAATAAAATAAAAATGTTTTTGAGCGATCTATTTAGTTCTGAGTTTAGTCTTAGAGTGAATAATGTAGAACGAATGAATATTGAATATGGTTGAAATAACTCAGTGATTGCATTAACTACTAAAATGTGATTCTGTGTCTCTGTTTTTCTGTCATATGAGAGGAGCAATAGGACGATACGACAGGAGAGAGGAGGGGCTAACGTGTGACTGACGTGCGTCACGTGACAAGGTGTGACGCGGCAGAGGATCAGATATCAGGCTAGTTCACAAAATCATCCCTTACAAGATATGTGATGTTATGACAATTTTACATAGGCTTGGCAAATACTATTTGAATAAAATTTGCATTTTGGAGTCTCTGTGCATCACTGGGCTGGATTACCGTTCGGTTGGAAATCAGGTACTGACATTATTCTGCAATTAAGATACTTGGGTGCATATTAAACAATGGAATTGATAAAAATCAAAGGGTTGTAAGGTTAGAAGGCTTTGTTTTTAAGATTGCTTTGAAGTTGACTAACTTACATTTACTTGCATTTGATGGGTTGTGGTAAGATAGCCAACACTAATTGATAAATTGGTGATATAGGAATACAAATTGGTTTTAATTATTCATGATTTTTAATTGATTTATTTAAAAATAATTACAGGGGGGGAAGCCATAGGCTATACAGGCTAAAATAAAATAATTCACGATAAAGGAATATAAAAGGGTTGATATAGGGGAAAAAATAGTAATCCTTTAACTAAAGTAGTGTTAGAAAAACTAATGGCAGAAGTTAGTACACCTTTCTCACATACGGATTCAGCAAAAAGTAGAGCTTAGGGATGTTTATCCTCAGCTTCCGGTGATCATCCAGGAGGGTGATTGTTGCATCAGAGATGAAGATGAATAATAGATAGAGGACAAGCAGAAACAACGATGAAGATGAATCAAAACTCCAGAAGGAAGAAAATGTGATGTCTGGAAGAAAAGAGGGAGGTTAAGGAGGATGGAACTTAAAGAAGATGAGGATGATGAAGATGAGTGATTGAGAAGAGGTCATGGGTGGAGATGACTCTGTGATCAGAAGGAAGTTGGCAAGAGAGGAAAGAAGAAGGATACTAGAGATTTGATCTCTGATGGAAGTTGAAGGAAGAAGGATACACGAGATTTGATCTCTGATGAAAGCAAAGATGAAGAAAGCGATGAAGATTTGGAGATTAAGGGTGCTTTATGTTCAAGAGGATTTTATCCTACAATGACTAGCAAAGAAGAAGTAGATATATAGACCGATGTTTATCATGCCTGGATAAAGCAAATAGTTTAGAAGAAGTAACACAGCTGAAGATACAGAAGAGGAGAAACTGCTGAGAAAAGGATCCCAAGAATTGGAGAAGAAGAAAGAACAGGACGAAGAAACTCTGAGAAAACTCAATCATACAACGGGTGGAGAAGAGAAGCTTTGGTTATGAAGAATCAGAATGAACCAAATCAACAATCACTGTTACAGCTTCAACTGAACAATATCAAATGCAATTGTACCAGCCAAGGGGTACCAGATGTTCCATATCCACAGCCAGTTTCTGGACAGACACAGAATTGGAGAGGAAGAGGACGAGAAGAAATAGAAGGAGGAGGAAGATTTCAGCTACACTTCCAGCAACTTTCAGAAGACTGTTATAATTGTGGACAGATTGGGTACTTTACCTGTGATGGAAATGCGTCAGGAGAAAACAACAGAGGAAGATAAAGGAGCAAGTGAAGATCACCTGTTAGTGCCTAGAAGATCCGGAAGGGGGTGTCAGCTGAGAGCATCGATTAGAGAAGAAGAGAAAATAGCTAACAATTGAAGTAAAAACCGACCATTAGAAGTGATGGTGAATAGTGGAAAAACTTATCTGGGTTCAGCCTAAAGAGGTTAAACATCTCACTAATTGATAACTAATTAGGATAGGGATTTGAGGTAGTAAAACAGTTAATTACTCTTAAGGTACTAATATTAGAAGATACTGTTATTGCAGTGTTGGGAAGAGATGCATTGTTTAAATTGAATTGTACAATAAGATGTACACTAGACGACTGTCTATTAGACAATCTGTCTGAAAAGTTAAAAGGGGTGACTGTTTATTCTGGGTTACATTCTTACACTAAGACATTTCAGGCTAGGCTAAAAGGTGTTTAGTCGTTTGCCAAGTCTGTGTGTAAAGAAGTCAAAAACAGGTGGGGACTTTCCCAATCACATATTCTAAAAATTGGTGGTAAAGGGATTTTGTGAATAAATCAGTGGAAAAAGTTTAAAGGTTAGGAGGAAAAGATTAGATTAAAATAAGTTAGGAGAACTAGGTTGAAGGAACTCTAAGACAGTAAGCTAAGTTTCAAAGTTAGTAGTAAGAGAGAGAGAACAATGGTGAATGACACTTTAGAGTAGGAAGATCAAGGTAATTATAGGTGTATTTTTTATAATCAAAAGTTTGAAAGTCAGGGATTAGAGAAAGGACTGAGAGTGGGGAAAAAGTGACACTAGTGGTGATAGATGGAAGTACAAGCAAAGACAACTTTTCTTTGGGGAAAACTAGAAGTAACTAAGGACATTGACACTTCAGTCTATTAAAACAACAGTGAGAAGCAATTTAACTCTTTCAACATTGATAGTTATTAAAGCCATAAATATTTCACATTTGATTATAAGGGAACCAAGAGCTCAGCACCCATTTTAGGGGAACGCTGTTTTTGGGGTTAGGATGGGGACGTTTCTCCCATATGGAGAGATAATTATGGCGAATAAGTATTGTTATCAGGACCAGGAGTAGAAGCTGTTGCACCTAGTCAAAGGAGGTATAGTTTGGAAGAGGTTAGGAGTGACTGTTCACTTATTTGGCGTAATGTTACAGAGAAAGGTCAGGGAGAGTATATGTGTACTTATCTAGGGCAAGCATTAGAAGTTGTTCCGGTTAAGAATTATTGGTTAAAAGGCTATGTAATTCATATAAAGTAACGCTTATGATGGAAGATTTGAAATCTGTTGAAGTTCCACAGTCACCAAAGGATTCAGGAGGAGTAGATTACAGTAGCCACTCCAACAGTGAATAATACACATAGGATATCGGTAGCTTTCCTACTAGAAAGAATTAAGGTTAATACATCAACTACTTTAATGGTAACTTTGGAAGGGATTAATGATACGATGGCAATAGCAAATGTAGGAGTATGACACCGACAACAACTTTTCTGAAATTAAAGGGGGTAGCAAGACGAATAGGGTTAAAATAGGAGAACAGATAGTAGTAGAGAGAATATAGATTTATCATGGAGGACAGGATGAGGTCTTTGATTTTAATGACAGACAAGGAGAGGTATCTGCAGTACCGCTCGTTAGGGAAGAGAGAAACTAAAGGGAGTGGTTTGATTCTTCTGTTGTGAAAATTAGAGATAGATGGGCAGGTTCCAGCAGCTCATTCTGTAAGATCAGGGAGGAATCTGGAGGGTCCATGTCTGTTGAGAATTCCAGAATCAAACATGTTAGAGACGGTCGTTCGACCTCTATCAAGTATGTGTCAATCTTATGCGTTGTCATGACTGTTGTATCAGCAGCAACAGTCAGTAACAGATAAAATAATGTCGTTGTCAAAACATTTGTTTAAGCCTAGGTTTAGGTGTTATTGGATTAAGTGAATTAACTTGGGTGCATTTGTTAGATGGAAAGTAAAATCAGGTAACAGCGTACCTGAAGCATTTGAGGTGAAACCAGTGAGGGTTAAAAGTTGTTTGTTCTAATAAAACATATGAGGTAAGGGGTATGTTTATGGGAATATCAGATTGTGATGTTATATGCATGACCTTAAGGGTAGTAATGAGAAATATGTTACTTTTTATGTACCAGGTAGTAGGAACAGCAGGACTTTGATGGTTAAAAGATTAGCTTTTGCCTGACAATGTGACTATGGGGAATTTTAGAGATATTTAGAGGGTTTGTGGTGATAAAGTATATATATTCTTACCCTATGGATAGACAGGATGTTGTTACATGTCAACGTTGAAGCTTCCATATGAGGTTTTTACCATTATAAGAGGGATAGCACCGGACACAGCTAAATCTAGGGTTAAAAGGGTGACATGGCTACATGTCATAGTCTTCAAGCCTATCATTGAAGGATTAATCTAAGGGAGAAGGGGGGACTTTTTCCATGGTATGGTGTAACATTTGGGAAGATCCTATTGATGATAATAGTGATACTTTGAGTTCAGATAGTTATATATGCATTGAAGAATATAAGGGATGTGTTTGGGAGATCTGAGAAGACTTGGTTGCAAGATCAGTTAGGCCCAGTAGGGGCAGTGATGGGTCAGATTTTAGTTTCAGCTTTGATAACACTGTGTGATGTTTGTAATTTGTTACTGATCTTTGAGAAAGCTATGATATTGAGATAGGTTGGAGAGTGATGCCTGGAGACAACACTCAGATGCCGGTGTTGACTGTTCCTGATCTGGATAAAGATGGACAAGTGGAACTGAATGGATAAATATCATTTTTGATTATTTGATGATTTTTCAAAAAAAAAAAAATCAATATTGGGGTGATGTTGGTATGATTTATGAATCAAAGGGGGGAATGGGTTTATGTGATTCATGCATCATTTATATATCATTTTTATATTCTTAGTGGATATTGATGTTTAATTTGAAAGGGTTCAATCAATCAATCAATCAATTTTATTTTATATAGCCCTTCTTACATCAGCTAATATCTCGAAGTGCTGTACAGAAACCCAGCCTAAAACCCCAAACAGCTAGTAATGCAGGTGTAGAAGCACGGTGGCTAGGAAAAACTCCCTAGAAAGGCCAAAACCTAGGAAGAAACCTAGAGAGGAACCAGGCTATGAGGGGTGGCCAGTCCTCTTCTGGCTGTGCCGGGTGGAGATTATAACAGAACCATGCCAAGATGTTCAAAAATGTTCATAAGTGACAAGCATGGTCAAATAATAATCAGGAATAAATCTCAGTTGGCTTTTCATGGCCGATCATTAAGAGTTGAAAACAGCAGGTCTGGGACAGGTAGGGGTTCCATAACCGCAGGCAGAACAGTTGAAACTGGAATAGCAGCAAGGCCAGGCGGACTGGGGACAGCAAGGAGTCACCACGGCCGGTAGTCCCGACGTATGGTCCTAGGGCTCAGGTCTCTCAGTTGGCTTTTCATAGCCGATCATTAAGAGTTGAAAACAGCAGGTCTGGGACAGGTAGGGGGTTTCGTAACCGCAGGCAGAACAGTTGAAACTGGAATAGCAGCAAGGCCAGGCGGACTGGGGACAGCAAGGTGTCAGCATGCCCGGTAGTCCTGACGTATGGTCCTAGGGCTCAGGTTCTCAGAGAGAAAGAGAGAACGAGAGAATTAGAGAGAGCATACTTAAATTCACACAGGACACTGGATAAGACAGGAGAAGTACTCCAGGTATAACCAACTAACCCCCAGCCCCCGACACATAAACTACTGCAGCATAAATACTGGAGGCTGAGACAGGAGCGGTCCGGAGACACTGTGGCCCCATCCGAAGAAACCCCGGACAGGGCCAAACAGGATGGATATAACCCCACCCACTCTGCCAAAGCACAGCCCCCGCACCACCAGAGGGATATCCTCAACCACCAACTTACAATCCTGAGACAAGGCCGAGTATAGCCCACAGAGGTCTCCACCACAGCACAAACCAAGGGGGGCGCCAACCCAGACAGGAAGATCACGTCAGTAACTCAACCCACTCAAGTGACGCACCCCTCCTAGGGACGGCATGAAAGAGCACCAGCAAGCCAGTGACTCAGCCCCTGTAACAGGGTTAGAGGCAGAGAACCCCAGTGGAGAGAGGGGAACCGGCCTGGCAGAGACAGCAAGGGCTGTTCGTTGCTCCAGAGCCTTTCCGTTCACCTTCACACTCCTGGGCCAGACTACACTCAATCATATGACCTACTGAAGAGATAAGTCTTCAGTAAAGACTTAAAGGTTGAGACCGAGTCTGCGTCTCTCACATGGGTAGGCAAACTGTTCCATAAAAATGGAGATCTATAGGAGAAAGCCCTGCCTCCCGCTGTTTGCTTAGAAATTCTAGGGACAATTAGGAGGCCTCGTCTTGTGACCGTAGCGTACGTATTGGTATGTACGGCAGGACCAACTCGGAAAGATAGGTAGGAGCAAGCCCATGTAACGCTTTATAGGTTAACAGTAAAACCTTGAAATCAGCCCTTGCCTTAACAGGAAGCCAGTGTAGGGAAGCTAGCACTGGAGTAATATGATCAAATTCCTTGGTTCTAGTCAGGATTCTAGCAGCCGTATTTAGCACTAACTGAAGTTTATTTAGTGCTTTATCCAGGTAGCCGGAAAGTAGAGCATTGCAGTAGTCTAACCTAGAAGTAACAAATGCATGGATTAATTTTTCTGCATCATTTTTGGACAGAAAATTTCTGATTTTTGCAATGTTACGTAGATGGAAAAAAGCTGTCCTTGAAACAGTCTTGATATGTTCGTCAAAAGAGAGATCAGGGTCAAGAGTAACGCCGAGGTCCTTCACAGTTTTATTTGAGACGACTTTACAACCATCAAGATGAATTGTCAGATTTAACAGAAGATCTCTTTGTTTCTTGGGACCTAGAACAAGCATCTCTGTTTTGTCCGAGTTTAAAAGTAGAAAGTTTTCAGCCATCCACTTCCTTATGTCTGAAACACAGGCTTCTAAGGGTTGTTTTGCAAAAGATACTGTTTGGTCGTTTCTTTTCTTTTCTTCCAGAAGCATTTGGGGGAACATGTGACTCAAACAAGGACAATATGAAGGGACAATATGAAGGGACAATATGACTGGAGGAGATGAAACAAGGAGGGTGTGGCTGATTCCATCATCAACAATCCATTGGAAGAGGAGACTACGGGGAGATGAAGTGTAGTGGACTACATTCCAGTGTCTGCAATGAAATATAGACATAGTTGATGTGTAATACATAATTTGTGTCATATTCTTAGGTATTAATTTTTGTAGAATGATGTTTGATGTTATTGAATACATGTGAGGATCTTTTTTTTTTTTTTTTTTTTTTTTTTTTAATGGATCAGCTTAATATTGCAGATAGATTGTATCTTCTATCAATGTAATTGTCTGCATCACTTCCAATCCCCCATGTTTTTTTTATTTTTTATATATATATTCCCCTTTACCACTTTTCAACCCCACCATCCCCTCCCCACCCGGAGCAAACCAGTGAACAACAACGCCCAGGCCCCCACCCCCGGTCCACACCCACTATCTACACCCCATAGACAGAGTCAATTTTACAATAATTCTATATCTATCTATCTATATATATATATATATATATATATATATATATATATATACACATACACACACATACATATATATATATATATATATATATATATATATATATATATATATATATATATATATATATATATATATATATATACATATATATATATATATATTTATTTTTTTGCTCCTAAACTTCTTCCACTCTCAACCTCTCCGATCATCCCCATGATGTCCATCCGATTTGCTTCTAAATGCCATATCTTTCTAACTGCGCTCTTTCCCAAAAGCTCCCAACATACAACCTATATACTTATTATGGACACAGTATGCTTACATTATTAGCTATCTTTGTTATTATTTGTTGTTATTTGTTATTAGTCCCATCCTTCAACTCTATTCAATACCTCCCATCTATCTCTTAACACCATCCATATAGGATTTCTATTTGCCATATATATTTCAACCATACTGTGATGTTTTACAAAAGTTCTGAACCTTTCTATTCTCATTGCTTCTACAGATTGTGAATTAAAAATAAACATTTTTGCTAAAAGTATTATTATATTATTGATTGATTGACTATGACTTTTCAGATCACCCAGTAATGCTATCTGCAAGGTTAGTTCCAGGTAAATATTGCAATCCTTTAGCCATTCCTGGACCTGTGTCCAAAAACAAGCTACAAATGGACAGAACCAAAACAAATGATCTAATGATTCTATCTCTTCACAGCAAAATCTGCAGAGCTGGGAAGATTGTATCCCCCATATAAATAACATTCTATTGGTAGCAAGAATTTTATATAATAATTTAAATTGAAAGATTCTAATTTTTGAATCCGGTGTCGTTTTGCGTGTCAGTTCATAAACACTATGCCATGGGATCGGTACGTCAAAGATCTCTTCCCAACTATTTTGCAATCTATATGGGACTGCTGTCAATCCTTTGGTCCTTAAGTGAAACTGATATACTTTTTATTTATCACAGTTTTCCTTAACCAATTATGTTCTTTAATGCAAGGCCGACAGACAAGTTCCTTACTTTCTCCCCCTTCAACTTTCCTCTTCCACTTTTGCGGTAAGGCTGCAATTATTTGGTTGTAATTTTGGGTAGAGCAGACATTTCCATATGTTTTTGTTAGCTGCATGTGCGACATAACTCCACCAGTCCTACCGATGATATCATTTACGAAGATTATACCTTTTTTAAACATTCTGTCAAAAAATAAAGGTTTTTTGTCAATTAGTATATTTGAATTTAACCACAATATTTGTTGCATTATTTGTTCTGTCGTTTCTGGAGGATTAAATTGAAATTGCAACCAACTTTCTATGGCTTGTTTTAGAAATAGTGACATTTGGGAGATTATTTCCTTTTCAAATAACTGAAAGTGAGAGGTTGTAATCTGAATAAAGGGAAAAAGGCCTTTCTTGAACAGTGGGTGAGACAATCTTACTAATTTGCTTGAGAACCAGTTCGGATTTAAGTATAACTTTTGGATGACTGAAGATTTTAGTGATAGGTCTAATGCTTTAATATTTAATAATTTCTGTCCTCCGAATTCATATTCATTATATAAATATGCTCTTTTAATTTTGTCTGGCTTGCCGTTCCAAATAAAATTGAATATTTTTTTCTCATATAATTTAAAAAACTGTTTGCTAGGCGTAGGCAAGACCATAAGCAAATAGGTAAACTGGGATAATACTAAAGAGTTAATCAGGGTGATTTTTCCACAAATTGACAGGTATTTTCCTTTCCATGGTAGTAAGATCTTATCTATTTTTGCTAACTTTCTATTAAAATTTATTGAAGTGAGATCATTTATTTCCTTTGGGATATGTATTCCGAGTATATCCACATCACCATCAGACCATTTTATTGGTAAACTACATGGTAATGTAAAAATTGTATTTTTAGTGATCCAATACGTAATATAGTACATTTGTCATAATTTGGTTTTAATCCAGAGAGGTTAGAAAATGTATCTAGATCCTCTATGAGGCTGTGGAGGGATTCTAGTTGTGGATCTAAAAGAAAACATGAATCATCTGCGTACAATGACACCTTTGTTTTTAAGCCCTGTATTTCTAATCCTCTGATATTATTATTGGATCTGATTTTAATAGCTAACATCTCGATGGCCACAATAAATAGATATGCCGATAGTGGACAACCTTGTTTCACTCCTCTTGACAGTTTGAAACTTTCTGAGAAATAGCCATTATTTACTATTTTACACCTAGGGTTACTATACATGATTTTGACCCATTTTATAAGAGATTCTCCAAAATTGAAATGCTCCAGGCATTTATATATAAATTCCAGTCGAACTTTATCAAATGCCTTTTCGAAGTCTGCTATGAATAGCAGGCCTGGTTTCTCATATTTTCCATAGTGTTCTATTGTTTCCAATACTTGCCTTATATTATCTCCAATGTATCTTCCATGTAAAAAACCTGTCTGATTAGAATGAATAATATCCGACAATACCTTTTTAATTCTATGCGCTATACATTTTGCTAGGATTTTTGCATCACAACACTGAAGTGTAAGGGGCCTCCAATTTTGTAAATGGACTGGATCTTTATATTTTCCACTTGTATCCTGTTTCAGTAATAATGAGATCAGACCTTCTTCTTGAGTGTCAGATAATCTACCATTTACATAGGAGTGGTTAAAACATGCTAATAACGGTCCTCTTAGTATATCAAAAAAGGTTTGGTATACCTCGATTGGTATGCCATCCAACCCTGGAGTTTTCCCGGACTTAAAGTCTTTAATTGCATCCAGAAGTTCCTCCTCTGTAATTTCACCTTCACATAAGTCTTTCTGTGTGGCTGTTAATTTGACATTATCAATAGGAAAAAAATCTCTACAATTAGCTTCAGTTAGAGGAGATGGAGGCGACTGAAAAGAAAACATATGCTTAAAATACTTTGTTTCTTCCTTCAAAATATCATTAGGTGAATTATGGGTGACTCCGTCAATTGTAACCAGTTTCATTAAGTTCTTTTTGGTAGCATTCCTATGTTGAAGATTAAAAAATAATTTTGTGCATTTTTCCCCATATTCCATCCAGTTTGCTTTATTTTTATAATATATTACACTTGATCTTTCTTGAATAAGTTTTTCCATTTCTTTTTGTTTTTCCTCTAATTTATTCTGAGCCTCTATGTTACAGTTTTTATTGCCATCTATCTGTTCTGTTAGACTTTCTATTTCCTTTCTTAGTATAAACTCTTTTGACCTAAATTGCTTTTGTTTTCGAGATGAGTACTGAATTGCATGGCCTCTAAAGGCACATTTAAAGGTGTCCCATACAATGAGGGGGATTCGCTGTACCTATGTTATGTTGGAAAAAGTCAGTTATAAATTCCTTTGTTCTAATTATAAATAAATTATCATCTAATAGGCTTTGATTAAATTTCCAATATCCTCGCCCACGTGGAAATTCAGTCAGAGTAATGTATATGCCTATTATATGATGGTCCGACCGCATTCTGTCCCCTATCAACACTTTTTTTACTTTTGGTGCCAACGAGAATGAGATAAGAAAGAAGTCAAGACGACTAGCTTGATTCAGTCTCCGCCATGTATATCTCACTAGATCAGCATATTTAAGCCTCCATATATCTACTAGTTCTAATGTATCCATGACATTCACAATTTCCTTAAGAGCATGTGGGTGATTGTTTGTGGTGTGATTTCCTTTTCGGTCCATTGAGCTATTTAAAACAGTATTATAATCCCCCCACCATAATAATATTGTCTTGAGTTGCTTGCAGGCTTGATAATTTATTATATATATTGTCAAAGAATTGTGGATCATCATTATTTGGTCCGTAAAGGTTAATGAGCCATATCTGTTTATGGTCCAATACCATATTTAAAATAATCCATCTACCTTGCGTATCTATTTGGACAATTTGCACATTCGGATCGAAATTACTATTATTTAATATCATCACCCCTTTTGAATTTCTTTGCCCATGGGAGAAGTATATTTCCCCCATTCTTTTTCCACGCTACTTCATCTCGAATTGTTGAATGAGTTTCCTGTATACAATAGATATTATATTCCTTCTCTTTGAGCCATGTAAATATTGTTCTTCTTTTGTTATTATCAGCTAAGCCATTACAATTATAACTGGCTAGACTTATTTCACCATACACCATAATGAGATACAAGTTTCAAGTCTATTTATCATTATATATGTTTGTAAATTTACCAATAAAAAATAGCGTAATGATTGAGTGTCCATATAGCTGTACCGTGATATTTGCATTGCTACGGAGTAACCCTTCAATTGTTCTCCACTAATTCCCCCGCTAAAGCCCCTCCCCATCCCAAGTTGAGCCGTCATCCCAGTGATCAGCATCCCCCCCACGTCCCTCCGTATCCCTAAGGCCCCGAGAGGCCAGGACCCATCCATCGAAAACAGCACACTGTGCCACCCACAAAACAGAAGCAGGTTAACCGCCAAAAGCATTTCCAATGTGTGAGGATCTTAGATGTTTTTGTTTATTTCGGTGATGCTTAGGGACAGAGAAAGTCTAGGCAGGGAGAGGTTCACTGTAAGGTCCAATGGGTTGACCAGCCTTACAAGTGGATGTTTTTGGATAGGATTTTGTTTGCAGGGGCTTACATGTGTATTTAATTGCATCATAGTTTCAAATGCATTTACAGGGTTTATGAGTTTATCTGGAGTACCGAAGGTGGTTGCCTGGGGCAGAGGGACCGTGAGAGAATTTTACTGTCTTGATTGATGGAAGGTTGCCGGACAGTTTTTCGCTCTTACACTCCATAGAGATTTGTTCATATTTCATAGTAATGTATTTACACTTCATAAAGATAGTAATGTATTCACACTTCATAAACAGTTATTCATATTTCATAGAAAGGTATTTACACTCTAGAGGAGAATGTTTTTGGTTTAATGTTAAACCTACTCAATAAGATAAATTGTTACTAGTCATAATCCTATTCTGTTTGTTTTCGAGACTGTTCGTCTCGAAGGGGGGAATATCGTATATGAAGATTATGTCTTTGTTAAATGTTTTTCATGAAGAAATGGAATGTTGTTTATGTTAGTATATGTTTTAGTGTAACGTCACGTACAACAGACAGGAAGTGTGTTGTAGACAGGGGAGACTGGTGATTGGCCAGAAGAGGGAGCATCATTGTCTATAAATAGGGGCTAGACTACAGAAAGGGCAGAACGGCCATGGCAATCTGAGGAGCCGTTCTCCGGACACCGCGGGTCTGTACTTATGCTGTAACCTCGTGATTTTAATAAAAGCCTCTAACACGATGCAGCATAAACGGACTCTTTGTTGACAGCAATAATATGCCACCATTCACCCGATACGACACCTCAATTACCTCGACTAGCCGGTGCCCCCGCACATTGACTCTGCACCGGTACCCCCCTGTATATAGCCTCCCTACTGTTATTTTATTTTACTGCTGCTCTTTAGTTATTAGCTTTTTTTTTTTTTTTTTTTGCTTAACACTTTTTTGTTTTGTTTTACTTTGCATTTATGGTTAAGGGCTTGTAAGTAAGAATTTCACTGTAATGTCTACACCTGTTGTATTCGGCGCACGTGGCAAATAACATTTGATTTGATCGTACCAAATCACGTAGCCTGAGGACATCGTACCAAATCACGTAGCCTGAGGACATCGTACCAAATCATGCAGCCTGAGGACATCGTACCAAATCATGTATCCTGAGGACGTCGTAGAGAACCAACAGGGTCACAGTGATTACTTACTGCTTACTTCCTGCTCTGGTGACCATGACGCCCTGCTCTGACCTCTGACCTCATAACCATGACGCACTGCTGTGACCCCTGAGAGATGTCAGCTGAGAATAATGGAACTGTGCCATCCTTAATCACACACATCATTCATCAAGCTGAGCAGAGACAGCCTCAGAGCTTCATGCAAGTATGTATGCAGTATGCACCACACGTTAATGGCTGTAGGCAAGGTACCTCAGTTCAGCCAGCCAGCCCACCAGCCAGGGACCCAGGTAATAAAGAGAGAGAGAGAGAGAGAGAGAGAGAGAGAGAGAGAGAGAGAGAGAGAGAGAGAGAGAGAGAGAGAGAGAGAGGGAAAGAGAAACAGAGAAACAGAGAAACAGAGAAACAGAGAGCGAGGGCTGCAAAATATGTTATATGGATGATAGAGCTGAACGAGGACACTAAAACCCAACCAGGTTACAGCTAGCTACATGGACTTGGCTGGCTGGCTGCTCCATTCACACATATGGGAGGGTATTGTGTAATATATATTGTCAGTGTTTCATAATGTAGAATTGTAGAGGCACATACTGAATGTTATTCCCTCAACCCATTTTGTCACAGATCGGGCCTGAATAAAGTTGAGGTGTGTGTGTGTGTGTGTGTGTGTGTGTGTGTGTGTGTGTGTGTGTGTGTGTGTGTGTGTGTGTGTATCAGTGGAGGCTGCTGAGGGGAGGACGGCTCATAATAATGGCTGGAACGAATCAAATGGAATGGCATCAGCAATATGGAAACCATGTGTTTGTGGTATTTGATACCATACCATTGTGTGTGTGTGTGTGTGTGTGTGTGTGTGTGTGTGTGTGTGTGTGTGTGTGTGTGTGTGTGTGTGTGTGTGTGTGTGTTGCGTTACCACGGGAAACGATAGCTAGCTGAAGCGTAACAGAGTGGTTCATTTTAAAATGTAACACGGTCATGATGACCCTAAATCAGATCCTTTCTCCTCCTATCCCAAAGTCATTAAACAGATATTCTCCTCCTGACTGACTTCAAATGCTTTGGGAAAAATGCACCAATCTCCCTGCTAAAAATATACCTTGATTTGACGTTTTCTAGTCATTTAAAATATTATATGGCAGTTTCAGGATTGTTTTCTTTTAGTTAGTCAAATTTGACAGGTACACAATTAGTAAACAATGTAACGTAAACGTAAGTTTGCATTCATGTAATATCTTTCAATCAAAAAATGTTATCTTGAACTAAGCAAATCAAGGCCGTATTTCAAACTTCCAACTCAAAACATTGAATGTTTCATGTAGACTAGGATATCACAAAACAGTGTTTGTCAGGGGAGTGAAAATGGATCTAGGGCTCAACCCTCATCCCTAGCTGTATTCTCCCACCACCCCCAGCCCTAGTCTTTGCCAACCCCCATCACCACCCCCAGCCCTAGTCTTATACCACCCCCAGCCCTAGTCTTCCACCACCCCCAGCCCTAGTCTTATACCACCCCCAGCCCTAGTCTTCCAGCACCCCCAGCCCTAGTCTTTTACCACCCCCAGCCCTAGTCTTCCACCACCTCCAGCCCTAGTCTTTTACCACCCCCAGCCCTAGTCTCCCACCACCCCCAGCCCTAGTCTCCCACCACCCCCAGCCCTAGTCTTCCACCACCCCCAGCCCTAGTCTTTACCACCCCCAGCCCTAGTCTTCCACCACCCCCAGCCCTAGTCTTTTACCACCCCCAGCCCTAGTCTTTTGCCACCCCCAGCCCTAGTCTTCCACCACCCCAGCCCTAGTCTTTTACCACCCCCAGCCCTAGTCTTTTACTACCCCCAGCCCTAGTCTTCCACCACCCCCAGCCCTAGTCTTCCACCACCCCCAGCCCTAGTCTCCCACCACCCCCAGCCCTAGTCTTCTACCACCCCCAGCCCTAGTCTCCCACCACCCCCAGCCCTAGTCTTTTACCACCCCCAGCCCTAGTCTCCCACCACTACCAGCCCTAGTCTCCCACCACCCCCAGCCCTAGTCTTTTACCACCTCCAGCCCTAGTCTTCTACCACCCCCAGCCCTAGTCTTCTACCACCCCCAGCCCTAGTCTTTTACCACCCCCAGCCCTAGTCTTCCACCACCCCCAGCCCTAGTCTTCCACCACCCCCAGCCCTAGTCTTTTACCACCCCCAGCCCTAGTCTTCCACCACCCCCAGCCCTAGTCTTCTACCACCCCCAGCCCTAGTCTTTTACCACCCCCAGCCCTAGTCTTTTACCACCTCCAGCCCTAGTCTTCCACCACCCCCAGCCCTAGTCTTTTACCACCCCCAGCCCTAGTCTTTACCACCCCCAGCCCTAGTCTTTTACCACCCCCAGCCCTAGTCTTCCACCACCTCCAGCCCTAGTCTTTACCACCCCCAGCCCTAGTCTTCCACCACCCCCAGCCCTAGTCTTCCACCACCTCCAGCCCTAGTCTTCCACCACCCCCAGCCCTAGTCTTTTACCACCCCCCAGCCCTAGTCTTTTACCACCCCCAGCCCTAGTCTTCCACCACCCCCAGCCCTAGTCTTCCACCACCTCCAGCCCTAGTCTTCCACCACCCCCAGCCCTAGTCTTTACCACCCCCAGCCCTAGTATTTTACCACCCCCAGCCCTAGTCTTCCACCACCCCCAGCCCTAGTCTTTTAGCACCCCCAGCCCTAGTCTTTACCACCCCCAGCCCTAGTCTTTACCACCCCCAGCCCTAGTCTTTTACCACCCCCAGCCCTAGTCTTCCACCACCCCCAGCCCTAGTCTTTTACCACCTCCAGCCCTAGTCTTTTACCACCCCCAGCCCTAGTCTTCCACCACCCCCAGCCCTAGTCTTCCACCACCTCCAGCCCTAGTCTTTTACCACCCCCAGCCCTAGTCTTCCACCACCCCCAGCCCTAGTCTTCCACCACCCCCAGCCCTAGTCTTCCACCACCTCCAGCCCTAGTCTTCCACCACCCCAGCCCTAGTCTTTACCACCCCCAGCCCTAGTCTTTACCACCCCCAGCCCTAGTCTTTTACCACCCCCAGCCCTAGTCTTCCACCACCTCCAGCCCTAGTCTTTTACCACCCCCAGCCCTAGTCTTCCACCACCCCCAGCCCTACTCTTCCCCAACCCCCATCACCACCCCAAGCCCTAGTCTTCCCCAACCCCCATCACCAATCCCAAGCCCTAGTCTTCCCCAACCCCCATCACCACCCCAAGCCCTAGTCTTCCCCAACCCCCATCACCACCCCAAGCCCTAGTCTTCCCCAACCCCCATCACCAATCCCAAGCCCTAGTCTTCCCCAACCCCCATCACCACCCCAAGCCCTAGTCTTCCCCAACCCCCATCACCAATCCCAAGCCCTAGTCTTTAACCTCCCCCAGCCCTAGTCTTCCACCACCCCCAGCCCTAGTCTTCCACCACCCCCAGCCCTAGTCTTTTACCACCCCCAGCCCTAGTCTTTACCACCCCCAGCCCTAGTCTTCCACCACCCCCAGCCCTAGTCTTCCACCACCCCCAGCCCTAGTCTTTACCACCCCCCAGCCCTAGTCTTCCACCACCCCCAGCCCTAGTCTTTTACCACCCCCAGCCCTAGTCTTCCACCACCCCCAGCCCTAGTCTCCCACCACCCCCCAGCCCTAGTCTTCCACCACCCCCAGCCCTAGTCTTTACCACCCCCAGCCCTAGTCTTTTACCACCCCCAGCCCTAGTCTTCCACCACCCCCAGCCCTAGTCTTTACCACCCCCAGCCCTAGTCTTCCCCAACCCCCATCACCACCCCCAGCCCTAGTCTTCCACCACCCCCAGCCCTAGTCTTTTACCACCCCCAGCCCTAGTCTCCCACCACCCCCAGCCCTAGTCTTTTACCACCCCCAGCCCTAGTCTCCCACCACCCCCAGCCCTAGTCTTCCACCACCCCCAGCCCTAGTCTTCCACCACCCCCAGCCCTAGTCTTTTACCACCCCCAGCCCTAGTCTTTTACCACCCCCAGCGCTAGTCTCCCACCACCCCCAGCCCTAGTATTTTACCACCCCCAGCCCTAGTCTTCCACCACCCCCAGCCCTAGTCTTTTACCACCCCCAGCCCTAGTCTTTACCACCCCCAGCCCTAGTCTTCCACCACCCCCAGCCCTAGTCTTCCCCAACCCACTCCACCACCCCCAGCCCTAGTCTTCCACCACCCCCAGCCCTAGTCTTTTACCACCCCCAGCCCTAGTCTTCCACCACCCCCAGCCCTAGTCTTTTACCACCCCCAGCCCTAGTCTTCCACCACCCCCAGCCCTAGTCTTCCACCACCTCCAGCCCTAGTCTTTAACCACCCCCAGCCCTAGTCTTTAACCACCCCCAGCCCTAGTCTTCCACCACCCCCAGCCCTAGTCTTTTACCACCCCCAGCCCTAGTCTTTTACCACCCCCAGCCCTAGTCTTCCACCACCCCCAGCCCTAGTCTTTTACCACCCCCAGCCCTAGTCTTCCACCACCCCCAGCCCTAGTCTTTTACCACCCCCATCCCTAGTCTTCCACCACCCCCAGCCCTAGTCTTTACCACCCCCAGCCCTAGTCTTCCCCAACCCACTCCACCACCCCCAGCCCTAGTCTTTTACCACCCCCAGCCCTAGTCTTCCACCACCCCCAGCCCTAGTCTTTTACCATCCCCAGCCCTAGTCTTCCACCACCTCCAGCCCTAGTCTTCCACCAGCCACACCACCACCCCCAGCCCTAGACTTCCCCAACCCACACACCCAGTCACAAACATTCAGATGACCCCGTCATCCGATTCATCATCTTGTCATAAAAATTTAATAAAAAGTGAATAGGTAAATGAGTGTAATGAATAGAAAGAAAGAATGAGGAAGAGAAAGGAGGGCTAGTCACTGTAGAATGAGGACTGAGGAAGAGAAAGGCGGGCTAGTCACTGTATAATGAGGAATGAGGAAGAGACAGGAGGGCTAGTCACTGTATAATAAGGAATGAGGAAGAGAAAGGAGGGCTAGTCACCGTATAATGAGGAATGAGGAAGATAAAGGAGGGCTAGTCACTGTATAATGAGAAATGAGGAAGAGACAGGGGGGCTAGTCACTGTAGAATGAGGAATGAGGAAGAGAAAGGAGGGCTTGTCACCGTAGAATGAGGAATGAGGAAGAGAAAGGAGGGCTAGTCACCGTAGAGTGAGGAATGAGGAAGACAAAGGAGTGCTAGTCATCGTAGAATGAGGAATGAGGACGAGAAAGGAGGGCTAGTCACCGTAGAATGAGGAATGAGGAAGAGAAAGGATGGCTAATCACCATAGAATGAGGAATGAGGAAGAGAAAGGAGGGCTATTCACTGTATAATGAGGAATGAGGAAGAGACAGTAGGACTAGTCACCGTATAATGAGGAATGAGGAAGAGACAGGAGGGCTAGTCACTGTATAATGAGGAATGAGGAAGAGAAAGGAGGGCTTGTCACCATAGAATGAGGAATGAGGAATGAGGAAGAGAAAGGAGGGCTAGTTACCGTAGAATGAGGAATGAGGAAGAGAAAGGAGGGCTTGTCACCATAGAATGAGGAATGAGAAAGAGAAAGGAGGGCTAATCACTGTAGAGTGAGGAATGAGGAAGATAAAGGAGGGCTAGTCACCATAGAATGAGGAATGAGGAAGAGAAAGGAGGGCTAGTCACCGTAGAATGAGGAATGAGGAAGAGAAAGGATGGCTAGTCACCGTAGAATGAGGAATGAGGAAGACAAAGGAGGGCTAATCACCATAGAATGAGGAATGAGGAAGAGAAAGGAGGGCTAGTCACCGTATAATGAGGAATGAGGAAGAGAAAGGAGGGCTAGTCACCGTAGAATGAGGAAGAGACAGGAGGGCTAGTCACCGTATAATGAGGAATAAGGAAGAGACAGAAGGGCTAGTCACTGTATAATGAGGAATAAGGAAGAGACAGAAGGGCTAGTCACTGTATAATGAGGATGAGGAAGAGACAGGAGGGCTAGTCACTGTATAATGAGGAATGAGGAAGAGACAGGAGGGCTTGTCACTGTATAATGAGGAATGAGGAAGAGACAGGAGGGCTAGTCACCGTATAATGAGGAATGAGGAAGAGACAGGAGGGCTAGTCACCGTAGAATGAGGAATGAGGAAGAGACAGGAGGGCTAGTCACCGTATAATGAGGAATGAGGAAGAGACAGGAGGGCTAGTCACTGTATAATGAGGAATGAGGAAGAGACAGGAGGGCTAATCACCGTATAATGAGGAATGAGGAAGAAACAGGAGGGCTAGTCACCTTATAATGAGGAATGAGGAAGAGACAGGAGGGCTAGTCACCGTATAATGAGGAATGAGGAAGAGACAGGAGGGCTAGTCACCGTATAATGAGGAATGAGGAAGAGACAGGAGGGCTATTCACCGTATAATGAGGAATGAGGAAGAGACAGGAGGGCTAGTCACCGTATAATGAGGAATGAGGAAGAGACAGGAGGTCTAGTCACCATAGAATGAGGGGCCAAGATGAAATTTGTGACGCTGTCAAATAGTCAGTATGACAGGTTTATAGTAGGTCTATGGGCCTTTTCAGCCATACATCAATTTTAGTAATACACCCGCTCTGTGTGTCCGCCACAGGCTTCTAGACTTAAATAAACGGTTGGGAGGAGAATTATGTGCCAGGAAACTGAGATTTCTCTCCTCGCCTTTCCTAATGTAGACACAGAGCAGCAGGCTGGCTAACCAACTTAAAATAGTGTACAGTAGACAGTTAAAAGAAATGTAACTGAAATTATTGTCACATGTATTGACAAACTTAATATATTGACAAACTTAATGTATTGACAAACTTCGTGTATTGACAAACTTAATGTGTTGACAAACTTAGTGTATTGGCAGTATAACCCTGAGGTACGGCTGAAGCAGCTTGAATCATTCTGACAGTCTGATCACTGTGCGTTGGTGGAGAAGCATGATAAATTAGCTCAGGCCTGCTGGAAAACTGCAAAACAACATTATAACTTTGTCTTAAAGCAGTGATACAGCTACAATCCAGGTATCCAAGTCCTCTTAAGCCTTATACAACAATAATAATATAGTTGATACTTGGACAACAGCAAAACACCATTATTCCTTTGTCTAACAGCAGCAATATAGTGAATAAAAAATAAAACTCAACATGCAACAATTTCTAAGATTTTACTGAGTTACAGTTCATATAAGGAAATCAGTCAGTTGAAATAAATAAATTAGGCCCTAATCTATGGATTTCACATGACTGGGCAGGGGCGCAGCCATGGGTGGGCCTGGGAGGGCATAGGCCCACCCACCGGAGAGACAGGTCCAGCCAATCATTACGTTTTTTTTCCCCACAAAAGGGCTTCATTACAGATAGAAATAACAAGTTTCACTAGATGTCCGGGTGGCTGGTCTCAGACGATCCCGTAGGTGAAGAAGCCGGATGTGGAGGTCCTGGGCTGGCATGGTTACACGTGGTCTGTGGTTGTGAGGCCGGTTAGACATACTGCCAAAATCTCTTAAATGACGTTGGAGGCGGCTTATGGTAGAGAAATGAACATTAAATTCTCTGGCAACAGCTCTGGTGGATATTCTTGCTGTCAGCATGCCAATTGCACGCTCCCTCAAAACTTGAGACATCTGTGGCATTGTGTTGTGTGACAAAACTGCACATTTTAGAGGGGCTTTTATTGTCCCCAGCACAAGGTGCACCTGTGTAATGATCATGCTGTTTAATCAGCTTCTTGATATGGCACACCTGTCAGGTTGATGGATTATCTTGGCAAAGGATAAATGCTCACTAACTATCAGCTCATGAAACATGGGACCAACCCTTTACGTGTTGCGTTTATATTTTTGTTCAGTATACATCTAGCCTATACTCCAACTCCACGCCCTGGCTGCAAAGGGTAACACAACAGTACTGTAAGCAGCCTTGTCTTAGCCAGAATGGTCCATGTCCTGTTTCTGTAGCGTGAGGCTGCTTGATGTACATCCCCTGAACAGGACACTAATCAATCGCAGTAATATTATAATATAGTAATAAAACAGTACTAACAGAACAACAACAATGTCAAACGTAATAAAGCTGTACTCCAAGCCACAAATGCAACGGGTTAACAACAGCTATACTTTGCACTTAACTTTTGAAATACATGAAGAAGAAGTTGACCCCTCAGCAGAAAACGAGATTTGTGAATACAGTCAGTGTAATGTTTAGATTTGAAATAGAGGTTAGGGCGCCAAATCCTAGTGTGATCTACCGTCGTGGTCAAACGTTTTGAGAATGCCACAAGTTGTCACGGTTCAGACAGACGACAAGAGGACCACAATTGCGTCACACCAGAAAGTTTATTTAAACTTAAGGGGAAAGGGATGTAGGGAGTGAGTGAAGGCTCCAGGGGTTATCCCGTCCGATGTGCTGGGTCTGTGCCTCCCCCCAGTGGCAGCGATGCGTCCGATGACGCCGGTGGTTGGTGGTCCAGAAGTCCTGGGGGGGGGAGGAAACACAGACACAACGGGGCGGATGAAAACAGGCAGAAGTACAGTTCAAGGGAAATCCAAATACGTTGTAGCAAGGCAGAAGGCTGGTCAGAGTTACCGGGGTCGAAGAGTAGTCAGGAGTCGTAATGGCAGGAAGCAGGTCTGGTTCTCCTGGGGCAGAAGAGTATCCAGGAATCAGGCAGGTCCGGGGTCACAAAACAGGGGTGAGCCAAAGCGCGAGCACACAGGTTCCGGGTGTGAGCTTTGCAGACGATCTGACAAAGGAGAGCTGAAAGACAGGGCTATAAATACTGGGAGAGGTTAGTGGGTAATGCAGCGCAGCTGGCAGAGTAATTAGAGCCGAGCAGAGCAGGGACAGGTGGAGCTAGTTAGGCTGAGTAGAGAGAGAGTGGTGAGCAGAGTGGAAACAACTTAAGGTGGTAACCCAGTGGAGTGAGAGGGCTCATGACAGAACCCCCCAAGGGACGGCCCCAGAAGTCCCAAGAGCAACACCACGCCGGGCGGGAGGAGGGGGAGCCGGAGGAGGGCTAGAACTCCTCCGAACGGTCCAGCGAACGTCCTCATCCTCGGAGGAAGCCGGAGGGCCGTGGTCGGGAGATGGGACAGGTCCCGAGACAGGATCAGGCACAGGACAGGAAGCCGAGCGGGCAGGACGGTTAGGGGATCCCTCTGGGGCGGCCCCCTACGGATTGCAGGTTGATCAGGATGCCGTTGGTGGAAAGCGGTGATGAGAGTCCTATCCACAATCCGACTAGCTGGCACCCAGGTCCTTTCCTCAGGTCCATAGCCCTCCCAGTCAATGAGGTACTGGAGACCCCTACCCTTCCGTCTGGACCGAAGCAGGCGGCGGACGGTGTAAACCAGACCACCATCGGCGAGCCGTGGAGGGAGGACAAGGCGCAGCAGGGACCAGCGGACTCTCATGGACCGGGCTTAATCTTAGACACATGGAAAGTGGGGTGCACCCTCAGGGGAATTAGGCAGTTGGAGCCGGACAGCAGTTGGGCTAATCACTCTTATGATAGGGAATGGGCCAATGAACCGAGGTGCCAGCTTCTGCGACTCCACCCTGAGTGGCAGGTTCTTCGATGACAACCACACCCTTTGACCAACATGGTAGGTGGGAGCAGGAATTCTCCGACGGTTGGCCCCGGTAGTGTAGCTGGCAACGGATCTGAGGAGTGTGGCTCTAGCTTTGTTAAACACCTCTCTGAGACCATGGTAGCATTCTGGGACATTGGAGAGGTCAGGAGCGGAGTTAGTAGGTACTGGCCGAGGGGGTAGTGCGGCAGCAAGCAGGCAGGTTCGGTGGCAGTCCTCTCCCCACTCCCTGATCACCCCGGTCACCCAGTCGAGCTGAGGGTTGTGCCGGGCGGAGCCATGGGTAACCCAGGATGAGGGGTTGGCCTGGAGAGGGGAGCAGGTGAAACTGGATAGTTTCTTGATGGTTTCGGACAGACCCATCAAGACCGGGGCCGTGACATGAGTGACCGATCCGAGTAAGTGTCCGTCCAGTGCCCGGGCAGGAATAGGAGGTGTCAAACGGAGGTTCTCCAGTCCCAGTTGGCGTGCCAGCTTGATGTCCATTATGTTGGCTTCGGCGCCAGAATCCACCAGAGCAGCCAGGGTGTGAGTTGAGTCAGAGAGGCGGAGGTGAACTTGCAGCAGGGGTTTGCGGTCGGAGGACTGGATGGTCATTGAACTCAACCGGACTCCCCTATGCCCGGTGAGCTTCGGCCCTTTAAAGGGCAGGTTACCACACGATGTCCGTCACCTCCACAATAGAGGCAGAGGTTTGAGGTGAAGCGTCGCTGGCGCTCTGCAGGAGTGAGAGAGGCTCGCCCAATCTCCATAGGCTCAGACTGATCAAGCTGACCTGGGTGAGTGGCAGTAGATGACAGGAACCCAGTCGGATCTCTCCGAATGCCGGTAGTAGGTGGACCTTGGCGCCCCCTCTCACGACGACGGGTCTGTATCCTTCTGTCGATCCTGACAGTCAGTGCGATGGCTTCATCAAGAGTGGAAGGCAGTTCCTGGGAGACCAACTGCGTCCTTGATATAGTCAGCCAAACTATGGAAGAACGCGTCCACCAACGATGGTGTGTTCCAAGAACTTCGTCTAGCCAGGGTTCGGAAGTCGATGGAATGGTCTGCGACTGTACGTCTGCCTTGTCGAATACTGAACAGTTCACGAGACGCCTCTGCGGTTGGTGAATCCAGGTCAAACACCTTCAGCATCTCCTCAGCAAACAGGTCGAAGGTTGCACATGCGGGGGTTTGACGTTCGAACTCTGCTGTTCCCAGAGTCGAGCTCGGCCCGTCAGGTGAGTGATGGCATACCCAACCTTAGCCCCCTCCGTGGCGAAGGTCCTTGGCTGCAAGGAGAACTGAAGTCGGCAGCTAGTCAGGAATGGCCGGACCTGGGTAGAATCGCCGTTGAACCGCTCGGGGTTTCCAATCTTGGGTTCCGAGCAGCGGCTGCAATGACCGGGGCAGGTAACTCGGGGGGCAGGGCTGGTGGGCAGACTGGCTGGGGTCAGGTTGGTGAGGAGTTGAATGATCATGGCGAGTTGTTGTTGCTGCTGCTGGGACTGCTGCTGGTGCTGCTGGAACTGCTGATGCTGTTGGTAGCCGGCCTGAAGCAGAGAGGTGATGTCGCCGCTCATGCGGCCTAGCTCTCTCTCAGTGTGTTCCAGGCGTAGCATGGCGGTGGGTTGCTCAGGTTCTTCGGTTTCCATGTCGGGGGAAGTGTGCGCTGAGTCCATAATGGTCAGATCGTACTGTCACGGTTCAGACAGACGACAAGAGGACCACAATTGCGTCACACCAGAAAGTTTATTTAAACTTAAGGGGAAAGGGATGTAGGGAGTGAGTGAAGGCTCCAGGGGTTATCCCGTCCGATGTGCTGGGTCTGTGCCTCCCCCCAGTGGCAGCGATGCGTCCGATGACGCCGGTGGTTGGTGGTCCAGAAGTCCTGGGGGGGGGAGGAAACACAGACACAACGGGGCGGATGAAAACAGGCAGAAGTACAGTTCAAGGGAAATCCAAATACGTTGTAGCAAGGCAGAAGGCTGGTCAGAGTTACGGGGGTCGAAGAGTAGTCAGGAGTCGTAATGGCAGGAAGCAGGTCTGGTTCTCCTGGGGCAGAAGAGTATCCAGGAATCAGGCAGGTCCGGGGTCACAAAACAGGGGTGAGCCAAAGCGCGAGCACACAGGTTCCGGGTGTGAGCTTTGCAGACGATCTGACAAAGGAGAGCTGAAAGACAGGGCTATAAATACTGGGGAGAGGTTAGTGGGTAATGCAGCGCAGCTGGCAGAGTAATTAGAGCCGAGCAGAGCAGGGACAGGTGGAGCTAGTTAGGCTGAGTAGAGAGAGAGTGGTGAGCAGAGTGGAAACAACTTAAGGTGGTAACCCAGTGGAGTGAGAGGGCTCATGACACAAGTATTGGTCTTCACAAAGTTTGCTGATTCAGTGTTTTTAGATATTTTTGTCAGATGTTACTATGGTATACTATAATTACAAGCATTCCATAAGTGCCAAAGGCTTTTATTGACAATTACATTAAGTTTATGCAAAGAGTCAATATTTGCAGTGTTGACCCTTCTTTTTCAAGACCTCTGCAATCCACCCTGGCATGCTGTCAATTAACTTCTGGGCCACATCCTGACTGATGGCAGCCCATTCATGCATAATCAATGCTTGGAGTTTGTTTTTGTTTGTCCACCCGCCTCTTGAGGATTGACCACAAGTTCTCAATGGGATTAAGGTCTGGGGAGTTTCCTGGCCATGGACCCAAAATTTCGATGTTTTGTTCCCCGAGCCACTTAGTTATCACTTTTGCGTTATGGCAAGGTGCTCCATCATGCTGGAAAAGGCATTGTTCGTCACCAAACTGTTCTTGGATGGTTGGGAGAAGTTGCTCTCTGAGGATGTGTTGGTACCATTCTTTATTAATGGCTGTGTTCTTAGGCAAAATTGTGAGTGAGCCCACTCCCTTGGCTGAGAAGCAACCCCACACATGAATGGTCTCAGGATGCTTTACTGTTGGCATGACACAGGACTGATGGTGACGCTGATCTCGTCTTCTCCGGACAAACTTTTTTTTGGATGCCCCAAACAATCGGAAAGGGGATTCATCAGAGAAAATTACTTTACCCCAGTCCTCAGCAGTCCAATCCCTGTACCTTTTGCAGAATATCAGTCTGTCCCTGATGTTTTTCCTGGAGAGAAGTGGCTTCCTCGCTGCCATTCTTGACACCAGGCCATCCTCCAAAAGTCTTTGCCTCACTGTGCGTGCAGATGCACTCACACCTGCCTGCTGCCATTCCTGAGCAAGCTCTGCACTGGTGGTGCCCTGATTCCGCTGTTGAATCAACTTTAGGAGACAGTCCTGGCGCTTGCTGGACTTTCTTGGGCGCCCTGAAGCCTTGTTCACAACAATTGAACCTCTCTCCTTGAAGTTCTTGATGATCCGATAAATGGTTGATTTAGGTGCAATCTTACTAGCAGCAATATCCTTGCCTGTGAAGCCCTTTTTGTGCAAAGCAATGATGATGGCACGTGTTTCCTTGCAGGTAACCATGGTTAACAGAGGAAGAACAATGATTTCAAGCACCACCCTCCTTTTAAAGCTTCCAGTCTGTTATTCTAACTCAATCAGCATGACAGAGTGATCTCCAGCCTTGTCCTCGTCAACACTCTCACCTGTGTTAACGAGAGAATCACTGACTTGATGTCAGCTGGTCCTTTTGTGGCAGGGCTGAAATGCAGTGGAAATGTTTTTTTTGGGATTAAGTTCATTTTCATGGCAAAGAGGGACTTTGCAATTAATTGCAATTCATCTGATCACTCTTCATAACATTCTGGAGTATATGCAAATTGCCAACATAAAAACTGAGGCAGCAGACTTTGTGAAAATTAATATTTGTGTCATTCTCAAAACTTTTGACCACAACTGTACTGTGCCTCTGTCTGTATGCCTGGCTGACACTATTCTTTTGTATTTTATTGTCTTTGCCCAAAGGGCCAACTTATCCTGTGAAAATCCTGCTGTGCCTTGTAGCTTTGCACATCATCCTTAATAACCGGCGAAATAATATTTAATATTAATAGATAAATATTTGTACAGCTAAATAATCTATAATATTGATGGAGAAATATTTATACAGTGAAATAATATACAAAATAATGGAGAAATATGTGTACAGCTAAATAATCTATAATATTAATGGAAATATTTATATAGAGAAATTATATATAGTATTAATAACAATAATATGCCATTTAGCAGACGTTTAGCAGACGCTTTTATCCAAAGCGACTTACAGTCATGTGTGCATACATTTTTACGTATGGGTGGTCCCGGGGATCGAACCCACTACCACTGCCCTTGAGCTACAGTCTCCTGGACTTAACAAACGGCGTTGTAGCTCTGCTGCAGATGTGTAAGGGCGACAGATATAGTGGATTGAGATGCAGTCCCATGCAAAAAAAACGTATATTTCTAGTTTAAACTGATGGATTTTGATGGCGATTTTTTTATTATGTTACTTAGATTGACTCACCGGTGCATCAACAGACTCTAGGGGGATTTATACAGAGGCCTGTCGGTTGGAATTCCCTAACTAAACAGCAGCGCCAGGCATAACCTGTGTGTGAAGCGATTAGAATGATATTCATATTCAACAATGAGACTAAAATGTTATTTCTCCGTTCCTTCCTTCACCTCCACCACTAACACCTAAACGTATGTGTGTTTCTATGACAACAGCATCTCCTGTTAGAGCTAACATTCCACGGTCCACGCAATGCATTACGCACGCACACGCGTGCACCCGATTGGCGCAGCGGTCTAAGACACTGCATCTCAGTGCTTGAGGCGTCACTACAGACCGAGTGGCGCAGCGGTCTAAGGCGCTGCATCTCAGTGCTTGAGGCGTCACTACAGACCCCCTGGTTCGATTCCAGGCTGTATCACAACCAGCCGTGATTGGGAGTCCCGTAGGGCGGCGCACAATTGGCCCAGCGTCGTCCGGGTTTGGCCGGTGTAGGCCGTCATTGTAAATAAGAATTTGTTCTTAACTGACTTGCCTAGTTAAATAAAGGTTAAAAAAATATATATATATTCCACACACAGACTGGAGACATGAAAGGCATTCACACCTTTTAATATCACTTAGTTTGAAGTCTTAGAAAATGTGTGGTAGTAGCGCTGCTTTGTGCGTACCGTTCATCTGTCCCAAATGGCACCCTATTCCTTATGGACCCTGGCAAAAAAAAATAACAATAAGTGCGTTACGTAGGCAAAAGGTTGCCATTTGGGACACAATCTATGAATCATCACACAATATGAGTTCAACATTTCAACAAAAAAAAAAAAAAGCTATTCAATTCAGATTCTAAATGGGGTGCAATTATGCTTAACAAATCACAAAGCTCAACAATGGGTAGATGTCAAATGTGTGTAGTTTCACCACAGACACATTGTAGCGTGTGGCTAGGCCCAAATGGCACCCTATTTCTTATAGAGTGCACTATATTTGACCAGAGCCCAGAAGGCACAATGTAGGAAAAAGGGGCGCCATTTGGGACAAAAAGGCTGTGTGTTTGCTGACTACATGATCATTGCCTTTTCCTTTCAATTGGCTTGAGAAGCTAGAAACATTATATTCCTCTTATTGAACCTGTTTATCTGTTCTTTACTGGGATTGGATTCCCCTATGTCTCTTGAAAAGCGTCTCAAAGCAGAGAGCCCTCAGCATCTCAAAGCAGAGAGTCTTCAGCATCTCAAAGCAGAGAGCCCTCAGCATCTCAAAGCACAGAGCCCTCAGTGTCTCAAAGCAGAGAGTCTTCAGCATCTCAAAGCAGAGAGCCCTCAGCATCTCAAAGCACAGAGCCCTCAGTGTCTCAAAGCAGAGAGCCCTCAGCGTCTCAAAGCAGAGAGTCTTCAGCGTCTCAAAGCAGAGAGTCTTCAGCGTCTCAAAGCGGAGAGCCTTCAGCGTGTCAAAGCAGAGAGCCCTCAGCGTCTCAAAGCACAGAGCCCTCAGCGTCTCAAAGCAGAGAGCCTTCAGCGTCTCAAAGCACAGAGCCCTCAGCGTCTCAAAGCAGAGAGCCTTCAGCGTCTCAAATCATTTACATTTTAGTCATTTAGCAGACGCTCTTATCCAGAGCAACTTACAGTTAGTGAATACATATTTTTTTTATACTGGCCCCCCGTGGGAATCGAACCCACAACCCTGGCATTGCAAACACCACGCTCTATCAACTGAGCTACATCCCTGCCAGCCATTCCCTCCCCTACCCTGGACGACGCTGGGCCAATTGTGCGCCGCCCATGAGTCTCCCGGTCGCAGCCGGCTGCGACAGAGCCTGGATTCGAACCAGGATCTAGTGGCACAGTTAGCACTGCCTTAGACCACTGCGCCACTCAGAGTCTTCAGCAGCTCAAAGCAGAGAGTCTTCAGAGTCTCAAAGCAGAGAGCCTTCATAACAAACAACACACAGACATAGAGGAAATTACAAAATGATTTACTATGTCCATGAAAGCAGCATAGCCTCTCTCTCTCTCTCACTCGCTTTGTCTCTCTCTCTCTTACTTGCTCTCGTGCTCTCTCTCTCCCCTCCTCTCTCTATCTTTAGATTCTCCTAAGGTACCCCCTCCCCCTCCTGAGGTACCCCCTTCCAATGTGTGAGTGACTTCTCTCCTCTCCTCCCCATCTCCTGTCTTCTCTCCTCTCCTCCCCATCTCCTGTCTTCTCTCCTCTCCTCCCCATCTCCTGTCTTCTCTCCTCTCCTCTCCTCCCCATCTCCTGTCTTCTCTCCTCTCCTCCCCATCTCCTGTCTTCTCTCCTCTCCTCTCCTCCCCATCTCCTGTCTTCTCTCCTCTCCTCCCCATCTCCTGTCTTCTCTTCTGTCCTTTCCATTTTTTCCGGAAGTGGCTGAAGTAAAATGTTAAATTAAAAAGTGTCCGAAATGTTGAGCGCTCAGCGCTCCATTAATTAATTACTGCTACAGCCCTGTCATAGCGAAGCATGAGGAGACCCTTTCTTTCTCATAGGCTTAGTCACAAATGGCTTGTTTTCTTCCTGTTTTCATAGAGGCCATGAGGCCTTGATTGTGATCATAATCTAGCATTCATTGCAGTCAGAGAAGGGAGGAGGAAACAGAGTTAGAGGAGAGAGAGAAGGAGAGGGTGAGAGAGAGGGAAAGGGAGAGAGAGAGGTGAAGGAAGAAAGAGAGAGAGAGGGAAAGGGAGAGAGAGAGAAAGAGAGAGGGGTGAAGGAAGAAAGAGAGAGAGAGGGAAAGGGAGAGAAAGAGAGAGAGGGGTGAAGGAAGAGAGAGAGAGAGAGAGAGAGAGAGAGAGAGAGAGAGCAATTTGAGCTTGTCATTTTAATGCCCATGTAATTCCAGGAGAGTTACTAATCTGCATGTCTTTATATTTGATCTCAGAGAAGCCTTTTTAGAACATTTGGGTTGAGTTAAGAATATAACCAGTAGCTGTTCCCCCTTCCACTGCCAAACAGAATGTTCAAACTGAAGCTCTGGCAGGGATATGGAACACAGTGACATGTTTAGAAGTTACAGCGTTCCAGCATGTCACCTCAAAGCTCTAGATCTCCGCTGCAGTGGAAAGAGTCGACTCATGAGAGAGATCAACCAGCCAGATGGATCTGGTTTAAATTCATGCAATTCTAAAAATATGTTCCTTTTTTGCCTCACACGCTTCTCTCCTGAGCCTGGCATCAGATGACTGTTTCCACCTACATAGATAATGTTCTCTACAGACCCTGCTAGCCTGACAGCTCCAGAGCACACTAGTACAGTTCTGGAATAGGGACCAAACTGGCTCCGCGAGTGGATCCGCGTTCTCCGTCGTGCGCATGTTGAGTTTGTCTTTTCCCACCAGACACGATCAGGACACGCAGGTTGAAACATCAAAACAAACTCTGAACCAACAATATTAATTTGGGTACAGGTCGAAACTCATATGAAACATTCATGGACATTTAGCTAGCTTGCTGTTGCTAGCTAATTTGTCCTGGGATATAAACATTTGGTTGTTATTTTACCTGAAATTCGCAAGGTCCTTTTTTCCCCTGGATCTTTGTAGAATATCGATCAATTTTGAGTCACACAAAATTGTGTGTTCTCTACAGATAAAAGGGGAAACCTAGTTAGTTTCTAGTAATCTCTCCTTATTCAGTCGTCTTCTTCTGTGGATTTTATATGGCGGTTGGCAACAAACTTTAAGGTCATTACTGCAACCAACTGGACTGGAGTGTGGACCTCGTTCATCTTTCAATCACCCACGTGGGTAGATGTTCCTAAAAACCAATGAGGAGAAGGGAGAGGCGGGACTTGCAGCACTTCAAGCGTCTAAAATAGAACCAAGTTATATTTTAGCGGCAGGCTATGCAAACGCTCGTTGACGCAAGCGAGCGGTTTGGATGAAATTATTGAATAACATGTACATCTAAATATATTTTGCAACGTTCTCAATGCAGCCGGTGTGGTCAGCAATGTTTGCTGACCTCCTTCTCAGGCTAAATAAGAGCTGTGTTTTTTTAATAGAAATATTCAATATCTAACATGTGATTTCAAATATCAAGGATAACTGGGAACACCAACATGTTTAATATATCTGAAAACAGTCAATCGGAAGTAGGCCTAAGCAATGGAACATGGTTTTTAAAGTAGCCTAGTCATGCTACCTGATGAAACCAGATGAAAGAACTTTCACCTTCGACAACAGAGAACGGCGTCTTAGGGTGCGTCCACAACGGAATCCTATTATTACCTATTATATAGCGCACTATTTAGGGAATTGGGTACCATTTGGGACGCGCCCTTGGTCTTGATGCCTGATGTCTTGGTCTGATCACGTCTGTGTATGAGAATCAGGGAGGATGAGGGAATGTGTTGGCAGGGAGAGAGAGAGAGAGAGAGAGAGAGAGAGAGAGAGAGAAGGCATCTCTCCTCCTTTGTTTATCTTGTCAGGGCAGTTCGACTCAAACGTGTCACCAATCAATGGCCCAATTAGACTGGTCTGGGGGTGGTTGTCAGGTCTTAGAAGTGTGTGTGTCGTCTCCCTCAGGTTGCGTCTCATATGACACCCTACTCACTATATAGTGTACTAGCTATGACTACAGGAAGAGGGAGAGAGAGAGAGAGAGAGAGAGAGAGAGAGAGAGAGAGAGAGAGAGAGGGCGAGAGAGAGAGAGAGAGAGAGAGAGAGAGAGAGAGAGAGAGAGAGAGAGAGAGAGAGAGAGAGAGAGAGAGAGAGAGAGAGGGCGAGAGAGAGAGAGAGAGAGAGAGAGAGAGAGAGAGAGAGAGAGAGAGAGACCGAGCCCTGATCAAGAGCAACAAGGTCATCCAAACAACAGCATCAGGGCACAGAGCACAGCGTCGTCTGAGAGAAACTGTAGCTCGTTTGAACTGTGTGATGAAAAACACTTGTACAAGACTGTGATTTGTTGGATTTTCTTGCAATTTAATGCATAGAATGGTCCTTTGGAGGAAGGATTGTTGACATATATTTGACATTTGCATCTAAAAGCATAATTGAGAAATAATTTATTAAAGTTGGCATATTTATGACATTTTGGCCCCCTTTAAGACCCCATGTTTCATCTGTAAGTGCTACAAAGCAAAAGTTAGTGTCATATGAAGCTCAGCCGCTTGCTCTGTAATATGAGTAGCATTTTGATTTAGAATGTATTATTATTTATTTTGAACAAAACATTGATTTGGCACGTTTCAATATATTGTTGAACATTATATACTCTACGGGCATACTCTAGTGGGATCTCTGCTAGTTGTAAAGTTATGGCCCACTTTATACAGAGAAACTGGCAAAGTAGGCAGCGTAACCAATCACAGCCCTCCTTTCACGTATCATTGCATATCCTGCAAATCACCAGTAGAGGGTGACCATTTTAAAAACAATTTTCACATTCACTCTGTTGGCAATGCTTACAAATAGGATCCTAACTCATAAAGTAGAAGAGATCCCACTCTGGAAGTTTGATCAGTCAGTAGAGTATATTATGTTCAACGATATGTTGAAAAATTAGCCAAATCCAAAATTGTGTTTTTTGAGCTGCAGACTTTTGGGTTGGATCCGTCTATTTCTTCTGCATCCGTTGGTACCAACCATTTGTCTGTGTGATCAACTGGGGCTGAGTTAGAGCAGTGTTTGTGAGACAAGGGCTGATCCTAAAGGGGCCGGGTATTTTCTACAAAAACGTCTGTAGAGTCAGAATGGTTTGAGCTACAAACTACTGTATTAAAAGCTATCTATGAAAAGCTGAGACTCTCATGAACATGTAATGTTTTGCTCTACGACACTCACAAGCTACACAAGAGTCGTTAGAAGGTACGAGGTTCTTCGACGTAGAAAATCATAGGTAATCCCAGGACATAGAGTCTATAATACTGTAATAAGCTCACATAGTTACTGTCACAAACTCCAAACTCCACACAGTTGTCACTGACTAGTTCAAATGAGCAAAAAATGTCTGTACTTACAGCATCCATATAAATTATTATTTATAAGGTTTTTTGCTTTGGCTGACCTTATTTTTTTATCAACATTTGTCAATAAAACTCATGAATGAAACTGTTTATGTCAAATTGTTTTGTGTTCTCCTTGCAGCACTGGTTGTCCTAAAAATAAAATGGTAAAGCTCTTCATTGTCAGGTTAAATATAAAGCGATGGACATGATGGCGCTGCAGTGGATAGCAGCATTTTACTCCTGACCAATTCTGGGTTGTTTGTGGGTTTTCTCTATGCTGATCTAACTTTTTTTTTGTACATAATGTCTCTGCCATCATTTCCTTACGATGTATATCGGCTTCTGGACATCAGAACAGCCTCGATTTGGAAGAAGACTTCAACTAGTCAGCAGCTCTGGACCTTCTGCTTACTCCGGACCTAGGCCCTAATCCCCCCGGGGACTCCAAAGAGGACTATGCAATCAACGGGACCTGAAGAAATTTAATATTCTATGTTTCTCTGAGTCTTGGATGAACATGGATAATATACACTTAGTGTACAAAACACCTGCTCTTTCTATGTTTTAGGCTGACCAGGGGAATCCAGGTGAAAGATATGATCCCTTATTGATGTCACTTGTTTAATCCACTTCAAGCAGTGTAGATGAATGGGGGGGAGACAGGTTAAAGAAGGATTTTTAAGCCTTGAGACATGGATTGTGTATGTGTGCCAGTTCAGAGGGTGAATGGGTAAGACAAAAGATTGAAGTGCCTTTGAACAAGGTACAGTGAGGGAAAAAAAGTATTTGATCCCCTGCTGATTTTGTACGTTTGCCCACTGACAAAGACATGATCAGTCTATAATTTTAATGGTAGGTTTATTTGAACAGTGAGATACAGAATAACAACAACAAAAAAATCCAGAAAAACGCATGTCAAAAATGTTATAAATTGATTTGCATTTTAATGAGGGAAATAAGTATTTGACCGCTCTGCAAAACATGACTTAGTACTTGGTGGCAAAACCCTTGTTGGCAATCACAGAGGTCAGACTTTTCTTGTAGTTGGCCACCAGGTTTGCACACATCTCAGGAGGGATTTTGTCCCACTCCTCTTTGCAGATCTTCTCCAAGTCATTAAGGTTTTGTGCCTGACATTTGGCAACTCGAACCTTCAGCTCCCTCCACAGATTTTCTATTGGATTAAGGTCTGGAGACTGGCTAGGCCACTCCAGGACCTTAATATGCTTCTTCTTGAGCCACTCCTTTGTTGCCTTGGCCGTGTGTTTTGGGTCATTGTCATGCTGGAATACCCCATCCACGACCCATTTTCAATGCCCTGGCTGAGGGAAGGAGGTTCTCCCCCAAGATTTGATGGTACATGGCCCCGTCCATCGTCCCTTTGATGCGGTGAAGTTGTCCTGTCCCCTTAGCAGAAAAACACCCCCAAAGCATAATGTTTCCACCTCCATGTTTGACAGTGGGGATGGTGTTCTTGGGGTCATAGGCAGCATTCCTCCTCCTCCAAACACGGCGAGTTGAGTTGATGCCAAAGAGCTCGATTTTGGTCTCATCTGACCACAACACTTTCACCCAGTTCTCCTCTGAATCGTTCAGATGTTCATCGGCAAACTTCAGACGGCCCTGTATATGTGCTTTCTTGACCAGGGGGACCTTGCGGGCGCTGCAGGATTTCAGTCCTTCACGGCGTAGTGTGTTACCAATTGTTTTCTTGGTAACTATGGTCCCAGCTGCCTTGAGATCATTGACAATATCCTCCCGTGTAGTTCTGGGCTGATTCCTTACCGTTCTCAATATCATTGCAACTCCACAAGGTGAGATCTTGCATGGAGCCCCAGGCCGAGGGAGATTGACAGTTGTTTTGTGTTTCTTCCATTTGCGAATAATCACACCAACTGTTGTCACCTTATCACCAAGCTGCTTGCTTAGCCCATTCCAGCCTTGTGTAGGTCTACAATCTTGTCCCTGACATCCTTGGAGAGCTCTTTGGTCTTGGCCATGGTGGAGAGTTTGGAATCTGATTGATTGATTGCTTCTGTGGACACTCCCTTTAAGAGTGTGCTCCTAATCCCAGCTCGTTACCTGTATAAAAGACACCTGGGAGCCAGAAATCTTTGTGACTGAGACGCGGTCAAATACTTATTTCCCTCATTAAAATGCAAATCAATTTATAACATTTTTGACATGCGTTTTTCTGGATTTTTTTGATGTAATTCTGTCTCTCACTGTTCAAATTAACCTACCATTAAAATTATAGACGGATCATTTCTTTGTCGGTGGGCAAACGTACAACATCAGCAGGGGATCAAATACTTTTTTCTCTCACTGTACTCTCCTGCGCCTGACTCCTTCTATCACACCCACAATAAATTGGGTGAATTTTGGCCCATTCCTCCTGACAGAGCTGGAGTAACTGAGTCAGGTTTGTAGGCCTCCTTGCTCGCACACGCTTTTTCAGTTCTGCCCACACATTTTCTATAGGATTGAGGTCAGGGCTTTGTGATGGCCACTCCAATACCTTGACTATGTTGTCCTTAAGCTATTTTGCCACAACTTTGGAAGTATGCTTGGGGTCATTGTCCATTTGGAAGACCCATTTGCGACCAAGCTTTAACTGTCTGATTGATGTCTTGAGATGTTGCTTCAATATATCCACATAATCTATTTTGTGAAGTGCACCAGTCCCTCCTGCAGCAAAGCACACCCCACAGCATGATGCTGCCACACCTGTGCTTCACGGTTGGGATGGTGTTCTTCGGCTTGCAAGCAACCACCTTTTTTCTCCAAACATAACGATGGTCATTATGGCCAAACAGTTCTATTTTGTTTCATCAAACCAGAGGACATTTCTCCAAAAAGTACGATATTTGTCCCCATGTGCAGAACGGGTCTCCTTCCTGAGAGGTATGACGGCTGCGTGGTCCCATGTTGTTTATACTTGCATACTATTGTTTGTACAGATGAACGCGGTACCTTCAGGCATTTGGAAATTGCTCCCAAGGATGAACCAGACTTGTGGAGGTCTACCATTTTTTTCTGAGGTCTTGGCTGATTTCTTTTGATTTTCCCATGATGTCAAGCAAAGAGGCACTGAGTTTGAAGGTAGGCCTTGAAATACTTCCACAGGTACACCTCCAATTGACTCAAACTATGTCAATTAGCCTATCAGAAGCTTCTAAAGCCATGACATCATTTTCTTGAATTTTCTAAGCTGTTTAAAGGCACCATCAACTTAGTGTATGTAAACTTCTGACCCACTGGAATTGTGATACAGTGAATTATAAGTGACATAATCTGTTTGTAAACAATTGTTGGAAAAATTACTTGTGTCATGCACAAAGTAGATGTCCTAACCAACTTGCCAAAACTATAGTTTGTAAACAAGAAATTTGTGGAGTGGTTGAAAACTGAGTTTTAATGACTCCAACCTAAATGTATGTAAACTTCCGACTTCAACTGTACATATCCCAACCAGAGGCCATGGATTACAGAAAACATCCACACTGAGCTAAATGCTAGGGCTGCTGCTTTCAAGGAGCGGGACACTAATCCGGACGCTTATAAGAAATCCTGCTATGACCTCCAACGAGCCATCAAACAGACAAATCATCAATACAGGACTAATATCAAATCCTACTACGCCGGCTCTGATGCTCGTCGGATGTGGCCGGACATGCAAACTATCATAGATTACAAAGGGAAACCCAGCCGCTGGCTGCCCAACGACACAAGCCTACCAGACGAGCTAAATGCCTTCTACTATATGCTGGCTTCGAGGCAAGCAACACGGAACCATGCATGAGAGCACCAGCTGTTCCGGACGACTGTGTGATCTCGCTCTCCGTAGCTGATGTGAGTAAGACCCTTAAACAGGTTAACATCCGCAAGGCCAGATGGATTACCAGGACGTGTACTCTGAGCATGCGCTGACAAGTGTCTTCACTGACATTTTCAACCTCTCCCTGACCCAGTCGGTAATATCTACATGTTTCAAACAGACCACCATAGTCCCTGTGCCAAGAATGCCAAGGTAACCTGTCTAAATGACTATCTCCCCATAACACTCACATCTGTAGCCATGAAATGCATTGAAAGGCTGGTCATGGCTCACATCAACACCATCATCCCAGACACTCTGGACCTACTCCAATTCACATACAGCCCCAACAGATCCACAGATGCCACAATCTCTATTTCATTCCACACTGCCCTCTCCCACATGGATAAGAGGAACACCTATGTGAGAATATTGTTAATTGACTACAGCTCAGCGTTCAACACCATAGTGCCCTCCAAGCTCATCAACAAAATCAGGACCCTGGGAATAAACCCCTCCCTCTGCAACTGGATCCTGGACTTCCTGATGGGCCGCCCCCCAGGTAATGAGGTTAGGCAACAACACATCTACCACTTTGACCCTCAATACTGGGGCCCCTCAGGGGTGCGTGCTCAGTCCCCTCCTGTACTCCCTGTTCACCCATGACTGCATGGCCAGGCACGACTCCAACTCCAACATTACGTTTTGCTGACGACACGACGGTGGTAGACGGCCTGATCACCGAAGATGATGAGACAACCTATAGGGAGGAGCTCAGAGACCTAGCAGTGTGGTGCCAAGAACAACAACCTTTCGCTCAACATCAGCAAGACAAAGGAGCTGATCGTGGACTACAGGAAACGGAGGGCTGAGCACGCCCCCGTCCACATCAGCAGGGCTGTAGTGGAGCGGGTCGAGAGCTTCAAGGTCCTCGGTGTCCACATCACAAAGGAATTAACATTACATTTACATTTTAGTCATTCAGCAGACAATCTTACCCAGAGCGACTTACAGTAGTGAGTGCATACATTGTAATTTTGTAATACTGGTCCCCCCATGGGAATCAAACCCACAACCCTGGCACTGCAAGCAAGCTCTACCAACATGGTCTACACACACCAATACAGACGTGAAGAAGACGTGAAGAAGGAACTGAAAAGATTTGGCATGGGCTTTCAGATCCTCAAGAAGTTCTACAGCTGCACCACTTAGAGCATCTTGACTGGCTGCATCACCGCCTGGTATGACCACTGCTTGGCATCCGACCGCAAGGCGCTACAGAGGGTAGTGCGTACGGCCCAGTACATCACTGGGACCGAGTTCTCTGCAATCCAGAATCTCTATACCAGGCGGTTTCAGAGGAAGGCCCTAAAAATTGTCAAAGACTCCAGCCACCCAAGTCATAGACTGTTGTCTATGCTACTGAGTCTGGAACCAACAGGACCCTGAACAGCTTCTACCCCCAAGCCATAATTCTGCTATATAGTTAACCAAATAGCTACACGGACTATCTGCATTGACCCATTTTGCACTAACTCTTTTTAAATGTTTTACATTTTGGTCATTTAGCAGACGCTCTTATCCAGAGCGACTTACAGTTAGTGAGTTGTATCTTTTTTTTTTTTTCATACTGTCCCCTGTGGGAAACAAACCCACAACCCTGGCGTTGCAAACACCATGCTCTACCAACTGAGCTACACGGGACTGATCACATACGCTGCTGCTACTGTTTATTATCTATCCTTTTGCGTCGTCACTTACCTATATGTATATATCTACCTTCATTACCTCGTACCCCTGCACATTGACTCGGTACTGGTACCGCGTGTATATAGCCAAGTTATCAAATACTCATTTTGTATTTACTCCTTGTGTTATTTGTATTTATATTTATTATGGATCCCCATTAGTTCCTGCCAAGGCAGCAGCTACTCCTCCTGGGGTCCAGCTAAATTAAGGCAGTTATACATTTTAAAAACATTACAATACATTCATAACAGATTTCACAATACATTACTTTTGTGCCCTCATGCCTCTACTCTACTACCACATATCTATAACACAAAATCCATGTGTACGTGTGTGTAAAGTGCGTATGTTATCGTGTGTTTGTATGCATGTGTCTATGTTCACAGTCCCCGCTGTTCCACAAGGTGTATTTTTATCTGTTTTTTAAATCTAATTTTACTGCTGGCATGAGTTACTGGATGTGGAATAGAGTTCCATGTAGTCATGGCTCTATGTAGTACTGTGTGCCTCCCAAAGTCTGTTCTGGACTTGGGGACTGTGAAGAGACCTCTGGTGGCATGTCTTGTGGGGTATGCATGGGTGTCTAAACAGACAGCTGGGGACTGTGAAGAGACCTCTGGTGGCATGTCTTGTGGGGTATGCAATGGTGTCTAAACAGACAGCTGGGGACTGTAATATCTTTGTATTATTTAGTCATTTTTCTCTCTGCAATTATTTTATTTTATTTGCAGATAAATGAACGAGATACAGTGGGGAGAACAAGTATTTGATACAGTGACGATTTTTCAGATTTTCCTACTTACAAAGCATGTAGAGGTCTGTAATTTTTATCATAGGTACACTTCAACTGTGAGAGACGGAATCTAAAACAAAAATCCAGAAAATCACATTATATGATTTTTAAGAAATTAATATGCATTTTATTGCATGACATAAGTTTTTGAAACATCAGAAAAGCAGAACTTAATATTTGGTACAGAAACCTTTGTTTACAATTACAGAGATCATACGTTTCCTGTAGGTCTTGACCAGGTTTGCACACACTGCAGCAGGGATTTGGGCCCATTCCTCCATACAGACCTTTTCCAGATCCTTCAGGTTTCGGGGCTGTCGCTGGGCAATACGGACTTTCAGCTCCCTCCAAAGATTTTCTATTGGGTTCAGGTCTGGAGACTGGCTAGGCCACTCCAGGACCTTGAGATTCTTCTTACGGAGCCACTTCTTAGTTGCCCTGGCTGTGTGTTTCGGGTCGTTGTCATGCTGGAAGACCCAGCCACGACCCATCTTCAATGCTCTTACTGAGGGAAGGAGGTTGTTGGCCAAGATCTCGCGATACATGGCCCCATCCATCCTCCCCTCAATACGGTGCAGTCGTCCTGTCCCCTTTGCAGAAAAGCATCCACAAAGAATGATGTTTCCACCTCCATGCTTCACGGTTGGGATGGTGTTCTTGGGGTTGTACTCATCCTTCTTCTTCCTCCAAACACGGCGAGTGGAGTTTAGACCAAAAAGCTCTATTTTTGTCTCATCAGACCACATGACCTTCTCCCATTCCTCCTCTGGATCATCCAGATGGTCATTGGCAAACTTCAGACGGGCCTGGACATGCGCTGGCTTGAGCAGGGGGACCTTGCGTGCGCTGCAGGATTTTAATCCATGACGGCGTACTGGCTAAATGACTAAAATGTAAAACATTTAAAAAGAGTTAGTGCAAAATGGGTCAATGCAGACAGTCCGTGTAGCTATTTGGTTAACTATTTACCTCTACATGCTTTGTAAGTAGGAAAACCTGCAAAATCGGCAGTGTATCAAATACTTGTTCTCCCCACTGTAAATGAAAAGCCGATGTTTCCTTGGGTCTCAGGACTGATAGGGTTAAAGATCCCACTTCTCAGTTGTGCACAGAGTATTGAGTGAAGGAGTGAAGGAATAGGGAGAGTTAAGTTAATGGGGTCAATGTATTATACAAATGTCTCACAAAAAAAAACAGATTGGTTTTTAGGTGTAGCGACAAACTTCTGTATTGATTAGACTTAATGTCGTTCATCAGGCTCACCTCATCGCGAGGAAGGAAAACAAGAATCAATGGTTTCATCACAGACACATAACTTTTCCTCACTAATGCTGCTTTAATATCCTGCATGTAAATGTATCATTTGGAGTTTAATGTAGCTAATGCAGAATTATACAGAATGTGTTTTATCAGACTGTAGATCGTGCAAAATTGTTATACGGTTCCTCTACGGTTCCTATTTATGTATTTATTTTGACAGAAAAAATAGTTTAGCTTAAGAATCATTTTTGCTCATATTTGCTTTAGTAACGATTATTTGGGTTTTTTAAGTCTTGGAATCACTCGATGGGAGGTCATGCAGAAGTGCAGCCCAACTGCAGATATTTAGTAGATGTCTCTACTTGATATAAAGCTGTCAATAATTGGGCTTCACTAGTTTATCAGCACACAAATCTACTGATACAAACATTTGGCTAGGTTACCCTACTGGTGACAAGGTCGGCCTATCTAGGTTACCCTACTGGTGACAAGGTCGGCCTATCTAGGTTACCCTACTGGTGACAAGGTCGGCCTATCTAGGTTACCCTACTGGTGACAAGGTCGGCCTATCTAGGTTACCCTACTGGTGACATGGTCGGCCTATCTAGGTTACCCTACTGGTGACAAGGTCGGCCTATCTAGGTTACCCTACTGGTGACATGGTCGGCCTATCTAGGTTACCCTACTGGTGACAAGGTCGGCCTATCTAGGTTACCCTACTGGTGACAAGGTCGGCCTATCTAGGTTACCCTACTGGTGACAAGGTCGGCCTATCTAGGTTACCCTACTGGTGACAAGGTCGGCCTATCTAGGTTACCCTACTGGTGACAAGGTCGGCCTATCTAGGTTACCCTACTGCACGTTGGTAGCAGTCAATGTGTGTATTTGGCCCAAAAACCTGTTTCTTCTGCCCCAGATCATGTGCCAGGGGGAGCAGAGGGGAGCAGGGGATCAGGAGAGAGGCAGGCTGGCCATGCCATGTAGTAACAGGGGATCAGGGGAGAGGCAGGCTGGCCATGCCATGTAGTAACAGGGGATCAGGGGATCAAGGGAGAGGCAGGCTGGCCATACCATGAAATAACAGGGGATCAGGGGATCAGGGGAGAGTCAGGCTGGCCATACCATGAAATAACAGGGGATCAGGGGATCAGGGGAGAGGCAGGCTGGCCATGCCATGTAGTAACAGGGGAACAGGGGATCAGGGGAGAGGCAGGCTGGCCATGCCATGTAGTAACAGGGGATCAGGGGATCAGGGGATCAGGGGAGAGGCAGGCTGGCCATGCCATGTAGTAACAGGGGATCAGGGGATCAGGGGAGAGGCAGGCTGGCCATGCCATGTAGTAACAGGTGATCAGGAGATCAGGGGAGAGGCAGGCTGGCCATGCCATGTAGTAACAGGGGATCAGGGGATCAGGGGAGAGGCAGGCTGGCCATGCCATGTAGTAACAGGGGATCAGGGGATCAGGGGAGAGGCAGGCTGGCCATGCCATGTAGTAACAGGGGATCAGGGGATCAGGGGAGAGGCAGGCTGGCCATGCCATGTAGTAACAGGGGATCAGGGGAGAGGCAGGCTGGCCATGCCTTGTAGTAACAGGGGATCAGGGGAGAGGCAGGCTGTCCATGCTATGTAGTAACAGGGGTTCAGGGGATCAGGGGAGAGGCAGGCTGGCCATGCCATGTAGTAACAGGGGATCAGGGGAGAGGCAGGCTGGCCATGCCATGTAGTAACAGGAGATCAGGGGATTAGGGGATCAGGAGAGAGGCAGGCTGGCCATATAATAATAATATAATAATAATAATATAATATGCCATTTAGCAGACGCTTTTATCCAAAGCGACTTTAAGTCACGCGTGCATACATTTTTGTGTATGGGTGGTCCCGGGGATCGAACCCACTACCTTGGCATTACAAGCGCCGTGCTCTACCAGCTGAGCTACAGAGCTACAGAGGACCACATACTACTACTAGCCATGTAGTAACAGGCGTTCAGGAGATCAGGGGAGAGGCAGGCTGGCCATGCCATGTAGTAACAGGAGATCAGGGCATTAGGTGATCAGGGTATCAGGGGATCAGGGGAGAGGGTCATGTCATGTAGAAGTATGGGATCAGCAGCCATCTACAGCTGCAGTGACGACAATATGTCCATGTTCCTGTAATTCCGCTAAAGCGCACACACACACACACACACACAGTTCTGCTCGCAGAGTCAGAGGCCCTGGGTGGAGCAGAGAATGAGAACATTGTACACATTACAGTGAGGAATGGGAGGGTGGGAGGGAGGGAGGGAGGGAGGGAGGGAGGTGGAGATGGAGAGACAGAGAGAGAGGCTGTGAGCTCACCAACCAAGAATTCACAAAATGGACAAACACCAAATTGAGACTCTGCATGCAGAATTCTGCTAGAATATCCTCTGTGTACAACGTAAAAAAACAAATAATGCATGCAGAGCAGAATTAGGCCGATACCCATTAGTTATCAAAATCCAGAAAAGAGACGTTAAATTCTACAACCACCTAAAAGGAAGCGATTCCCAAACCTTCCATAACAAAGCCATCACCTACAGAGAGATGAACCGGGAGAAGAGTCCCCTAAGCAAGCTGGTCCTGGGGCTCTGTTCACAAGCACAAACAGACCCCACAGAGCCCCAGAACAGCAACACAATTAGACCCAACCAAATCATGAGAAAACAAAAGGATAATTACTTGACGCATTGGAAAGAACTAACAAAAAAACTGAGCAAACTAGAATGCTATTTGGCCCTAAACAGAGAGTACACAGTGGCAGAATACCTGACCACTGTGACTGACCCAAAACTAAGGAAAGCTTTGACTATGTACGGAATCAGTGAGCATAGCCTTGCTATTGAGAAAGGCCGCCATAGGCAGACCTGGCTCTCAAAAGAAGACAGGCTATGTGCACACTGCCCACAAAATGAGGTGGAAACTGAGCTGCGCTTCCTAACCGCCTGCCAAATGTTATGACCATATTAGAGACACATATTTCCCTCAGATTACACAGACCCACAAAGAATTCGAAAACAAATCCAATTTTGATAAACTCCCATATCTATTGGGTGAAATGCCACAGTGTGCAATCACAGCAGCAAGATTTTTGACCTGTTGCCACAAGAAAAGGGCAACCAGTGAAGAACAAACATCATTGTAAATACAGTCCATATTTATGTTTATTTATTTTCCCTTTTGCACTTTAACTATTTGCACATCGTTACAACACTGTATATATACATAATATGACATTTCAAATGTCTTTATTCTTTTTGGAACTTTTGTGAGCGTAATATTTACTGTTCATTTTGTATTGTTTATTTCACTTTTGTTTATTATCTATTTCATTTGCTTTGGCAATGTAAACGTATGTTTCCCATGCCAATAAAGCCCCTTAAATTGAAATTGAAGCTGTATTCAGAGTGGACTTCTAGGCGTGCATACCATCCTCCGCTCCCGAGTATACTACTCACTAATGTTCAGTCTCTGGACAATAAAGTAGACGAGCTCAGGGCGAGGATCACCTTCCAGAAAGACATCAGGAACTGTAACATACTCTGTTTCACGGAATCATGGCTGTCTCAGGATATACTGTCCCCGTCAATACAGCCAGTTGGGTTTTCAGTTCATCGCGCAGACAGAAACAAAGAACTCTCCGGGAACAAAAAAGACAGGGATGTATCCTTCATGATTAACTACTCATGGTGTGATTGTGATAACATACAGAAACTCAGGTCTTTTTGTTTACCCGACCTAGAATACGTCACAATCAAATGCAGACAATATCACCTCCCAAGAGAATTATCTTCGGTTATAGTCACAGTCGTGTATATTCCCCCTCAAGCCGATACCAAGACGGCCCTCAAGGAACTAAACTGGACTTTATGCAAACTGGAAACCACATATCCTGAGGCCGCATTTACTGGAAAAACACTAGACCACTGCTACTCGCCTTTTCGAGATGCCTACAAGTCCCTCCCCCGACCCTCCCTTCGGCAAATCAGATCACAACTCAATTTTTCTCCTCCCTTTCTATAAGCAGAAACTCAAACGTACATGATATACAGTGCATTCGGAAGGTATTTAGACCCCTTCCCCTTTTCCACATTTTGTTACGTTACAGCCTTATTCTAAAATTGATTAAAATGTTTTTTTCCCCCTCATCAATCTACACACAATACACAATAATGACAAAGCAAAAACAGGTTGATAGAAATTTGTGCAAATGTATTAAAAATAGAAAACTGAAATATCATATTTACATAAGTATTCAGACCCTTTGTTGAAGCACCTTTGGCAGCAATTACAGCCTCAAGTCTTCTTGCGTATGATTACCAACAATGACAAGACAGCCTATAGGGAGGAGGTGAGGGCCCTGGCGGAGTGGTGCCGGGAAAATAACCTCTTCCTCAACCTCAACAAAACTAAGGAGCTGATTGTGGACTACAGGAAACAGCAGAGACCACAGTGGAGAAGGTGGAAAGCTTCAAGTTCCTCGGCATAGACATCACTAACACCCCGTTATCATCCAGAAGGCAAGGTCAGTACAGGTGCATCAAAGCTGGGACAGAGAGACTGAAAAACAGCTTCTATCTCAAGGCCATAATGATTACATACTGCTTTACTCATCTCATATGTATATACTGTATTCTATTCTACTGTATTTTTGTCAATGCCACTCCAACTTTGCTCATCCTAATATTTATTCCATTATTTTACTTTTAGATTTATGTATTGTTGTGAATTGTTAGATACTACTGCACCGTTGGAGCTAGGAACACAAGCATTTCGCTACACCCGCAATAACATCTGCTAAATATGTGTATATGACCAATAACATTTTATTCGATTTAAGACACAGATGCAGACAGACACCGATGCTGACAATGATTTGAAGTAAAGTATTTATATCACATCCTTCCATCATCCTTCCAGGATCCTTTCATCCATCTTGTTTTTTAATCCATCTATCTGCCCCGTTTGTTTCCAGTAGTGTCGACTCACATGAGCAACACCGACCAACGTTGTGCCAAGCGTTTCGTATTTGACCTCCCAACTCTCTCCCGTCGTGTGTCAGCATGGACTCTACAATGTTAGAAGCAACGGTCCAGCTGTCTCTCTGTCAATGCTCACTCTGTCTCTCTGTTTCTCCCTGTCAACGCTCACTCTGTCTCTCTGTTTCTCCCTGTCAATGCTCTCTCTCTCCCTCTCTCCCTCTCTCTCTCTCCCCCTCTCTCTCTCTTTTTCTCCCTGTCAATGCTCTCTCTCTCTCTCTCTCTCTCTCTCTCTAACTCCGTCTCGTATCTTTTCTCTCTCTCTCTCTCTCTCTATCTCTCTCTCTCTCTGTCTCTCTCTCTCGGTCTCTCTCTCGCCACGCTTTCTCCAATTCCATTCCTTTTCATTGCTCCCCTTCACTCCCCGCCCAACAAATGACACACCTCCCGACGTGCCATTTGTTTCCGCATTCTTTACGACAGCCAGCCATTATTCTACCACAGCGATTCCCAAACTAGGGATCCCAAACTATGAAAAGGGTGTCGCGGGAGGATTTCCAAAATCCCCCCCAAGAAAATTACAAAAACATATAAAATATAAAACATATACAAGAGTGTGCAAAGCTGTCATCAAGGCAAAGGGTGGCTATTTTAAGAATCTCAAATATAAAATATATTTTGATTTGTTTAACACTTTTTTGGTTACTACATGATTCCATATGTGTTATTTAATCGTTTTGATGTCTTCACTATTATTCTTTGTAACACAAAACCATTGATACATTTCAACCAGAAAGCACCCTTAGATCATCGGAAAAGGCTGCAATTGACCTTTGCACTTGAATCATTTCCACGGTGAATGGCTAGGCCCGCTATGCTATGAAACCACATACTATATGCAGAGACTTTGATATTACAATGTGTGGGGAGGCAGAGGCCCAGAAACTCACATCAATACCTTTGTCAGATAACACCGTTAAACGACTAATTTATGCTCTGACTGAACGACTCGAAAACTCCCCAGCATATACTCTCCAAATGGCCGTTAGCTGTGAGGGCCGAGATGCCCCATGCATTGACTTTTGTTCCCTACACGGGTCGGGGGGACGCTATTCACAAGGACACATTGTTCTGTCTCACGATTCCCGAGCATGAAACGGCATAGGGGATGTGATGTGTGCTGCGTGGCTATATTGACTCCATATGGGATCGAATGGTGGGCTTTTGCACAAATGGGGCTCCATCTACTGTATGTTGGGACGGCGGGCAGGCCTCTGCACTCTAATTCTGAATGTGTCTCCCTCTGCCATAGGGACGGATTGTATGATGCACCGAGAGCAACTGGCGGATAAAAGAGCTGAGGACAGAACTCTGAGATATACTGCAGCAGGTAACTTTGATTGTAAACTACATCAAACCACATCCACTGCGCACACACCTGTTCACAGGACTATGTGGCGATATGGGATCAGAGCGTGACAATGTTCTATTTCACACCAAGGCTTGATGGTTATCGAGGGGGAGTGTTGGAAAGATTTTTCACATTGAGAGAGGAACTGTTTTCATTTCACAATGGATGTAAAATAAAAAACAGACTTGGTTGACTTTCTGTGTAGTGAAAATAAAAGAACAGAAAAACAGCATCAGTAAGTGTCCCACACGAGTGGTGACTGCTCACCTCCAACGATTGGAAGAGCACTTTGGGACCCACTTCCCAATCCATTTGACTGCGATCCTGGCTCAGTTGACATGCCATTAAGTGAAATCGAACAGCTGATCGAGCTGTCATGTGACCGGATGCTTGCAGACAACGCACTCACGGACTACGAAGGAGTTTTGGTTCCTGACTCAAAGGGAATACCCTGCCGTCTCCCTCTGAGCATTAATGCCGCGTTCAAAAGAACTGGGAACTCGGAAATCTCCAACTTTAGTGCGTTCAAGACAACTGGGAACTCGGAAAGAAACAAACTCTGACAGGGAAAAATTGTTTTGAATGTTCATCCAACTCGGAATTCCAACTCGGGAACTCTGGCCTCTTTCTAGAGACCCAACTTTCTGACCTAAAGATCACTGATGTCATGATTTAACCTCGTATTTTTCAGAGTTCCCAGTTGTCTTGAAAGCACCATAAAACTCATGGTAGGCTACCCTTCGCCAGCTCATATCTGTGTGAAGCTGGATTCAGTGCTCTCGTCTGCATTCAAACCAAATATCAATCCAGGATGGATGTGACAGCAGAGAGGAGGTGCGCACTGTCGACCACACCCCCTGACATTGAAAAGCTCCGACGCCCATCACTAGTGGTGTTACGTTCTCCCCTCGGGTGTAGTTCGTCTGAGGAGGAGACGTAAATGCCCGTGCCTGCGCACACAATGTAAACTAGATGGATGGGGAAGAAATGTGGGGTGTAATGAATTAAAATAACCAGACACAACAACCAGAACTCAATGTTAGCCCTCGGGGACGTTTAGTAAAGTAATTAAACCAAATTATACAACACCCATAAAGAAACAGTAAATAAAACAAAAACCAATCAAACAAACCAGGGAAGGTAAGAGAAGGGAATGTTTGGGATCGGGATCCAAGTAATGAAAATAAACAAAAGGTCCCTCCTCTTCTACACACCTAATCCTTCCTATCACACTCTAAGCCTTAACCAGCTTTCCTACCTGTTACCACAAATACAGGGGTGACACCCGCCCGGCTAACCTAGTGTGTAAAACAGTGGGTTATCTATGTGTGAATGTACACCCATGGGCAGAACTACCTTTCCCTTCTCCAGGACCCAGGTAGGGTGGAGTACAGCAGGAGGACAGGCTGCAACACAAACAAAGATACATCAAAACAACCAATAACCAAATCCTCAGCCAAACAAAAAGTACCCCCTCTTCCACTCGAGCTCACACGGCAAACAGTTTATACTCTAGTCAATCAGCCACAGCTGCCAGGACTCCGGACCGAAGCCACGCCCACCATCGTCAGCCGCAACTCAGCACACCTGTAATGACCAGAACACGCAAACAGAACAACCACTCTGAACCACACACACACCATAAAGGAAGATTGGGAGAAAGAAAAACATGTCACAGGTGGAGCGATAAGATACATTGTGTCAGACTAATTTACAGTTGTCTGTCGTAGCCTCACATTAAAAGTGTGTGATTGTGAGTTGAGAAAACAATCAGAAATACTGTTAGAATGTTTTTTCAATTGACTGCCATAGCCCCAAATAAAGTTAACATTGACTGTTAATTACGTAGTATTTTTTTCACATGGTTGGGGTCGCGAACATTTTCAGATATTAAAATGGGGCTGAAACGGTTTGGGAACCCCTGGTCTATAGAGAGAGAAGCTAGCTCCTTCACATTCCACCAGACCTGTGGATAAAAATAATAATTGCTTGTCAAAAATGTAATGTAATACAGTGGCAATCCAGGTTGTTATAGGTAACAATCCTACGCATGAACTGCCAACATTATTACGCATATTAATTGATAATGATGAAAAATAAGATATGCAAGATATTTGAATAGATACATATTTTTAAATAGCTATATATATATATATATATTTTTTTATTTTTTATTTTATTTTTTTGAGGTGAGAGCATTGGAAATGCTTTTGGTGGTTAACCTGCTTCTGTTTTGTGGGTGGCACTGTGTGCTGTTTTCGATGGATTGGTCCTGGCCTCTCGGGGGCCTAGGGATCCGGGGGGACGGGGGTGGTATGCCGATCACTGGGATGACGGCCCAACTTGGGATGGGGAGGGGTTTTAGCAGGGGGATTAGTGGAGAACAATTGGAGGGTTATTTAGTAACATTGCAAATATCATGGTACAGCTATATGGACACTCAATCACTATGGTATTTTTTGTTGGTAAATTTACAAACATACATAATGATAAATAGATTTGAAACTTGTATCTCACAGAGAAATTTATAACTGATTTTTTCCGACATAACATAGGTACAGCAAATCCCGTTATTGTATGGGACACCTTTAAATGTGCCTTTAGAGGCCATGCAATTCAGTACTCATCTCGAAAACAAAAGCAATTTAGGTGAAAAAGAGTCTAACAGAACAGATAGATAGCAATAAAAACTGTAACATAGAGGCTCAGAATAAATTAGAGGAAAAACTAAAAGAAATTGAGAAACTTATTCAAGAAAGTGTTATATAGTGTTATATATTATCAAAAATAAAGCAAACTGGATGGAATATGGGGAAAAATGCACCAAATTCTTTTTAAATCTTCAACATAGAAATGCTACCAAAAATAATTTACTGAAACTGATTACAAATGACGGAGTCACCCATGAGTCACCAAAGTATATGTTGAAGGAGGAAACAAAGTACTTTAAGCAAGTTCATTGTAGAGATTTTTTTTCTATTGAAAATGTAAAATTAATAGCCATACAGAACTACTCATGTGAAGGTGAAATTACAGAGGAGGAACTTCTGGATGCAATTAAAGACTTTAAGTCCGGGAAAACTCCAGTGTTGGATGGCATACCAGTCGAGGTATACCAAACCTTTTTTGATATACTCAGAGGACCGTTATTAGCATGTTTTAACCACTCCTATGTAAATGGTAGATTATCTGACACTCAAGAAGAAGGCCTTATTTCATTATTACTGAAACAGGATTCAAGTGGACATATAAAGATCCAGTCCATTAAAAAAATTGGAGGTCCCTTACACTTCAATGTTGTGATGCAAAAATTCTAGCAAAATGTATAGCGCATAGAATTAAAAAGGTATTGTTGGACATTATTAATTCAAATCAGACAGGTTTTTGACATGGACGATACATTGGAGATTATATAAGGCAAGTACTGGAAACAATAGAACACTATGAAAAATCTGGGAAACCAGGCCTGCTATTCATAGCAGACTTCGAAAAGGCATTTGATAAAGTACGACTGGGGTTTATATATAAATGCCTGGAGCATTTCAATTTTGGAGAATCTCTTATAAATTGGGTTAAAATCATGTAAACCTAGGTGTAAAATAGTAAATAATGGCTATTTCTCTGAAAGTTTTAAACTGTCAAGAGGAGTGAAACAAGGTTGTCCACTATCGGCATATATATTTATTATGGCCATCGAGATGTTAGCTATTCAAATCAGATCCAACAATAATATCAAAGAATTAGAATTCCAGGGCTTAAAATGTGTCATTGTACGCTGATGATTCATGTTTTCTTTTAAATCCACAACTTGAATCCCTCCACAACCTCATAGAGGATCTAGATACATGTTCTAATCTCTCTGGATTACAACCAAATTATGATAAATGTACTATATTACGTATTGGATCACTAAAAAATACATTTTTTACATTACCATGTAGTTTACCAATAAAATGGTCTGATGGTGATGTGGATATACTCGGAATACATATCCCAAATGAAATAAATGATCTCACAAGCCAGTATTTTTTGACAAAATGTTTAAAAAAGGTATAATCTTCGTAAATTATATCATAGGTAGGACTGGTGGAGTTATGTCGCACATGCAGCTAACAAAAACATATGGAAATGTCTGCTCCACCCAAAATTACAACCAAATAATTGCAGCATTACCGCAAAAATGGAAGAGGAAAGTGGAAGGGAGAAAAAGTAAGGAACTTGTCTGTCGGCCTTGCATTAAGGAACATAATTGGTTAAAGAAATTTGTGATAAATTGATATTGATACAGTGGGGAGAACAAGTATTTGATACACTGCCGATTTTGCAGGTTTTCCTACTTACAAAGCATGTAGAGGTCTGTAATTTTTATCATAGGTACACTTCAACTGTGAGAGACGGAATCTAAATCCAGAAAATCACATTGTATGATTTTTAAGTAATTCATTTGCATTTTATTGCATGACATAAGTATTTGATACATCAGAAAAGCAGAACTGAATATTTGGTAATGAAACATTTGTTCTGCAATTACAGAGATCATACGTTTCCTGTAGGTCTTGACCAGGTTTGCACATACTGCAGCAGGGATTTTGGCCCACTCCTCCATACAGACCTTCTCCAGATCCTTCAGGTTTCGGGGCTGTCGCTGGGCAATACGGACTTTCAGCTCCCTCCAAAGATTTTCTATTGGGTTCAGGTCTGGAGACTGGCTAGGCCACTCCAGGACCTTGAGATGCTTCTTACGGAGCCACTCCTTAGTTGCCCTGGCTGTGTGTTTCGGGGTCGTTGTCATGCTGGAAGACCCAGCCACGACCCATCTTCAATGCACTTACTGAGGGAAGGAGGTTGTTGGCCAAGATCTCGCGATACATGGCCCCATCCATCCTCCCCTCAATACGGTGCAGTCGTCCTGTCCCCTTTGCAGAAAAGTATCCCCAAAGAATGATTTTTCCACCTCCATGCTTCACGGTTGGGATGGTGTTCTTGGGGTTGTAATCATCCTTCTTCCTCCTCCAAACACGGCGAGTGAAGTTTAGACCAAAAAGCTCTATTTTTGTCTCATCAGACCACATGACCTTCTCCCATTCCTCCTCTGGATCATCCAGATGGTCATTGGCAAACTTCAGACGGGCCTGGACATGCGCTGGCTTGAGCAGGGGGACCTTGCGTGCGCTGCAGGATTTTAATCCATGACGGCATAGTGTGTTACTAATGGTTTTCTTTGAGACTGTGGTCCCAGCTCTCTTCAGGTCATTGACCAGGTCCTGCCGTGTAGTTCTGGGCTGATCCCTCACCTTCCTCATGATCATTGATGCCCCACGAGGTGAGATCATGCATGGAGCGCCAGACCGAGGGTGATTGACCGTCATCTTGAACTTCTTCCATTTTCTAATAATTGCGCCAACAGTTGTTGCCTTCTCACCAAGCTGCTTGCCTATTGTCCTGTAGCCTATCCCAGCCTTGTGCAGGTCTACAATTTTATCCCTGATGTCCTTACACAGCTCTCTGATCTTGGCCATTGTGGAGAGGTTGGAGTCTGTTTGATTGAGTGTGTGGACAGGTGTCTTTTATACAGGTAACGAGTTCAAACAGGTGCAGTTAATACAGGTAATGAGTGGAGAACAGGAGGGCTTCTTAAAGAAAAACTAACAGGTCTGTGAGAGCCGGAATTCTTACTTGTTGGTAGGTGATCAAATACTTATGTCATGCAATAAAATGCAAATTAATTACTTAAAAATCATACAATGTGATTGTCTGGATTTTTGTTTTAGATTCCGTCTCTCACAGTTGAAGTGTACCTATGATAAAAATTACAGACCTCTACATGCTTTGTAAGTAGGAAAACCTGCAAAATCGGCAGTGTATCAAATACTTGTTCTCCCCACTGTATGTCATGTTTACGACAACAAGATTTAAAGTGTCCTCTAAGTACTCAGAAGGTCCAGTCTATCGGAATTAGTGGAACTACGCAAATTGATCCTATAACTTTACCACTGCAAATTGATTTGGATGATAGTAATTTTCAACATTCATTTATATTCGGTGCTACATCTCCGATGGCGTAAATGGGAAGAGACCTTCTTAGTAAACTTAATGCCACCATTTTTTTGCTCACCAGAGGGCATTGAGGTAAACATTCCGCCGAGTTCTGCATATCGATTATTTTGTAATAGCACTCAACGTACATATTTGGCGAAAACGACATTGATTAAGGCAGGAGTTTGTGTCAAAATTATATACTTTGGAAGGGATAAAAATATTAGCTTCTTGCCATGCAGCAGTGGCTGCAATGATAATTTCAATGAAGATTGTAAATAGGCCGTTTTCGGATAAAGTGGATACAATGCAGGAAATTCCACAAAAAAAATTCATATCACCACACGGGTTGTTATTATTATGGAAAGATACTTCTAATAATATTGTTACTTTTGTATGTGCAGTAAGAAATGATTTTAGCGATGTTAGTGCTTTGGTTATTTATTTTAATAAATATATAATTTTATCACTGACAGGGGAGGAGCGAAACAAGGGTTGTATTATCTGGTCTTATAGTTTGGAGCCAAAGCATTTTTTTTGTAAAGGATTTACAGATAGACATTAAACCATTGATTAGTATAGATGAGGAAAATGTAATAACTCTATGTCCTCCATGTATGTTAAGTGGGGTACCATCTTCGTTATGGGCTTTACATGCTAATCATGTGGGGTTAATTGATGTTCGGCCTTATGAGGCACAGATTGATCCAAATAAGTATCCAGTCTTTATTAAACAATATCCTTTATCTACGGAAAAAGAAGATGGTATTAGTCCAATCATTGACAGTTTGTTAAAACAAGGGGTGTTTTACAAAGGCATGTCCCCGAATAATACACCTATAAACCCGATTTTAATACCAGGAAGTAAGAAAAATCGATTTACGCAGGATTTCAGGAAAATTAACGAGGCAATAATACCGGTATCTCCGATTGTGCCTGATGTTAATTCAATATTAACGGCATTTCCTGCTCATTCTAAATGGCATACTGTTGTTGATTTATACTCGGCCTACTTCTCCATTCCTGTACACGAAAACACACAGCCTTTGTTTTGCTTTTACATTTAAAGGGGAACAATATATTTGGCGTCGTCTACCAATGGGATTTATTGATTCAGCAGCAGTCTATAGTTTAGCGGTAAATAGGCACTTGGCTCAATTATCTCTCCCATGCAATTCGATGCTTTTACAGTACGTTGATGACATATTGATTGCTTCTTCGTGCGAGTAAGAGTGTGCAAAGGATTCAATTTCACAACAGATTCAACAGCACTACTAACGCATCTGGCTAATGGGGGTCACAGGGCATCACTCGCCAAGCTACAGTTTTTGTAAGGAGGCTGTCAATTATCTGGGATATACAGTGAGGGGAAAAAAGTATTTGATCCCCTGCTGATTTTGTAAGACATGATCAGTCTATAATTTTAATGGTAGGTTTATTTGAACAGTGAGAGACAGAATAACAACAAAATAATCCAGAAAAACGCATGTCAAAAATGTTATAAATTGATTTGCATTTTAATGAGGGAAATACGTTTTTGACCCCTCTGCAAAACATGTGTCCAAGGCGCAGCGTGATGAACAAACATACTTTAATAGTTAAAGTTTAAACACAATACAAAACAAGAAACGACTCGTGACGTCCAACGGTATCAATGACCGAACACGGAACAAAAACCCACAAACACAAAGGGAAAACAGACAGTTTAAATATGGCTCCCAATCAGAGACAGCCAGCCAACAGCTGACACTCGTTGCCTCTGATTGGGAGTCACTCAGGCAAAACATAGAAATAGACGAACTAGAACCCCCAACATAGAAACACACCACATAGAACAAACACACCCTGGCTCAACAACTAGAGTCCCATAGCCAGGGTGTGACAACATGACTTAGTACTTGGTGGCAAAACCCTTGTTGGCAATCGCAGAGGTCAGACGTTTCTTGTAGTTGGCCACCAGGTTTGCACACATCTCTGGAGGGATTTTGTTCCACTCCTCTTTGCAGATCTTCTCCAAGTCATTAAGGTTTCGAGGCTGACGTTTGGCAACTCGAACCTTCAGCTCCCTCCACAGATGTTCTATGGGATTAAGGTCTGGAGACTGGCTAGGCCACTCCAGGACCTTAATGTGCTTCTTCTTGAGCCACTCCTTTGTTGCCTTGGCCGTGTGTTTCGGGTCATTGTCATGCTGGAATACCCATCCACGACCCATTTTCAATGCCCTGGCTGAGGGAAGGAGGTTCTCACCCAAGATTTGATGGTACATGGCCCCGTCCATTGTCCCTTTGATGCGGTGAAGTTGTCCTGTCCCCTTAGCAGAAAAACACCCCAAAGCATAATGTTTCCACCTCCATGTTTGACAGTGGGGATGGTGTTCTTGGGGTCATAGGCAGCATTCCTCCTCCTCCAAACACGGCGAGTTGAGTTGATGCCAAAGAGCTCCATTTTGGTCTCATCTGACCACAACACTTTCACCCAGTTCTCCTCTGAATCATTCAGATGTTCATTGGAAAACTTCAGATGGCCCTGTATATGTGCTTTCTTGAGCAGGGGGACCTTGCTGGCGCTGCAGGATTTCAGTCCTTCACGGCGTAGTGTGTTACCAATTGTTTTCTTGGTGACTATGGTCCCAGCTGCCTTGATATCATTGACAAGATCCTCCCGTGTAGTTCTGGGCTGATTCCTCACCGTTCTCAAGATCATTGCAACTCCACAAGGTGAGATCTTGCATTGAGCCCCAGGCCGAGGGAGATTGACAGTTGTTTTGTGTTTCTTCCATTTGCGAATAATCACACCAACTGTTGTCACCTTCTCACCAAGCTGCTTGGCGATGGTCTTGTAGCCCATTCCAGCCTTGTGTAGGTCTACAATCTTGTCCCTGACATCCTTGGAGAGCTCTTTGGTCTTGGCCATGGTGGAGAGTTTGGAATCTGATTGATTGATTGCTTCTGTGGACAGGTGTCTTTTATACAGGTAACAAGCTGAGATTAGGAGCACTCCCTTTAAGAGTGTGCTCCTAATCTCAGCTCGTTACCTGTATAAAAGACACAGCGCAGGAACTCAAAATGTGACTATTTCTACTGCGACGCGAACCCAGCTTTGAATCTAAAGCCATTATTACATGGAATTGAAAGTAGTATAGATGATGAAGATCTCATACATGATTGTATGGAAGTCATTCATTCCACATCTAGTGTGAGGGCTGGTTTACAACAGACTGCATTAGATAATAATGACATGGTTTTGTATTGTTTTCAGCAATTACATTTTAGCAGACGCTCTTATCCAGAGCGACTTACAGGAGCAATTAAGGTTAAGTGCCTTGCTTAAGGGCACATCGACAGATTTTTCACCTAGTTGGCTCGGGGATTAGAACCAGTGACCTTTCGGTTACTGGCACAACGCTCTTACCCACTAAGCTACCTGCTGCCATCTGAGACCAGATGATAAAACGGTATTATCAGGACATTCAGTCGTGGATAATGAAGGAAACTGCATTGAAGCATATAAAATACCAGTGTCATCAGCTCAGGCTGCTGAATTAATTGCGTTAACAAGAGCGTGTATTTATGCTTGCGGATAAAACTTTAACCATATATACTGATTCAAAATATGCTTTTTCAGTGGCACATGATTTTAGCAAAATATGGGAAAATAGGGGTTTTGTGACTAATGCAGGGAAACATATTCAGCACGCCGATTTAGTTAAAAGTTTAATTAAGGCTATGATGTTACCTGCTAACATTGCTATTGTCAAATGTAAAGGTCATTCAAAGGAAGATTCGGAGATAGCAAGAGGGAATCATTTTGCTGATAAATATGCTCATGATGCAACTATGTTTGGATCTTTTCCAACATGGATAGAAAAGGAACTAACAGCCGTACAACTAAATTAGTCAAGAGAATCCTCCGTTCACATGTGATAATTTAAGGTCTTTTCAGAACCAAGCAACTGATTATGAATTGAGATTATGGGACATGAAGGGTTGTAAGAAGGATGAAAAAGGTTTGTGGAATTGTATTGATGATAGATTTGCGTTACCGAAGTTGGCTTATGATTCTGTTATTGCCTATGTTCATGGAGTAACACATGTAGGGTACAAGGGCGTGACAGCTTCTATAAATAAGGTGTTTTTTACGATAGGTTTGGAGAAACAAGTTAGACAATTCATACAAAGATGTTTAATTTGTGATCCATGCATCAATCCACCTAAAAGGGAACATTTACCAAAACCTGAGGGTCCATTTCAGCAATTACAGTGATTGACAATTCTAAGCTGAGGGAGAAGATGGTTATTAACAATAACTAGTTCAGCAAATCTGACAATGAGAATGGAAGGTTAAATCATGACTATATGAACACTAATATAAACATGAGACTTAGCGACAAGGAACAGCACCCTAAGCGTACACAGAGACAGGTTAGTCAGCCTGACGTCTACATAGAAATGGAGGCGATGGAACACGTTCCTCTGTCTGAGCATGACATGCATTGTTTATATTATCCTCTCAGCGCTACAGGGAGTAAAAGCCTTTTTATGTTAATAATGTTACTTTTGTGGTTTTAAGTGAGGAATTGGCAAGGGTTAAGGTTGAATATGAATCGGTTGAAGGAGAGGAAGTATTAATACCTATAATGTCATTAGCGGCAACAGGTGCTAGCACACCAACCGTAGAATACTGTAATGGGTTATGGAAATGCTTGACGCCAAAATGTTTGGTTCAGAGAGATTTGCTAGCTTATGCTAGTATGCAACCAGTAGCAATCAGGACTAAGCAGAAGGTTGTACCTCTAACCAGCGTGACGTCGAAAGCTAGTCATACAATTCCATATAAAATGGGGATTACACAGGGATGTCCAGATACAAATATTTTTGGGGATACTAATTTGCCCTGGCCAGCAACTGATTACATGCTATGGTATTGTGGTGATCACTTATATACCTACCTTCCACTATATTGGCAAGGTGTTTGCGCCCCTTATTGGATACCAAGGGAAGTGGTATTAGGGGGTATAGATGCTCCAATTACACGGCCAACGACTTTACCTGAGGATAGAATGCTGAGTTGGTGGAGAAGGAGGAAGCTCTTATCTATGAGGATATTGATTCTCAAGTACATTCTATTCACCCCATAGAGTCTAATTTATGGTACAAAACACTTAAGCAGAAAGTTAGGAAGTTGACTCAACATTCATGTTATGTGTGTTCACTGATTCCCAAATCGACTGAGGATTTATTTCCTTATTGGGCGGTTCCTCTGCAGGGGTTAGAAGGATTACCAACCCTATGCATTATTGCTTATCAGTATGTATTGAACACTCATCCTGAGATGGGATCACAATCAGTCAGACCGATAATTTTGCCGAATAACATTTACATTGTTAAACACCAATAACATGATCATCAAGGATGATGGGATTCTTCACAAGATGTCTCAATATGTTATTTATACTAATATATCTGTAAGACAGGAGAATGGTAGGGATTTGCATAAGGTTCATTCAACCATTTTTGCGATTCCGGAACATTTGCCATCCGTTACTAGATGTCCGATCTTTTATGATCAGTATATAATTCAAGTACCGAGTGATTTATCAATTATACCCCCTAAAGTCTCAGCTATGGTAAATACGTCTTCTGTATTTGATGTGTGTGTAAAGGGAAGGCAGAGAGGAGAGTTATCAGTAATAGATGTTGGTTTTCTGAGAGCTTCTCAATTTATCATGATGTTTAAGGATATTGGGGGAAAAGTATCGCATTTCAAAAGTGGGAACATAACCGATTCCAGTTTTTTTTTTTTTGGTGTTGTGGAAATAATATATGGACTACTCTTCCACCACTGTTCAGGGGAATATGTGGAGTTTGTAAACTTAAACGATCTTATCTATGTTGTTCAGCCTGTTGAATTTGTCGATTACGAACCTTACTGGACGTTTTAGGAGGGATACTTATGGGATATGTACAGTGAGGGAAAAAAGTATTTGATCCCCTGCTGATTTTGTACGTTTGCCCACTGACAAAGAAATGATCAGTCTATAATTTTAATGGTAGGTTTATTTGAACAGTGAGAGACAGAATAACAACAACAAAATCCAGAAAAACGCATGTCAAATTTTTTTTATAAATTGATTTGCATTTTAATGAGGGAAATAAGTATTTGACCCCCTCTCAATCAGAAAGATTTCTGGCTCCCAGGTGTCTTTTATACAGGTAACGAGCTGAGATTAGGAGCACACTCTTAAAGGGAGTGTCCACAGAAGCAATCAATCAATCAGATTCCAAACTCTCCACCATGGCCAAGACCAAAGAGCTCTCCAAGGATGTCAGGGACAAGATTGTAGACCTACACAAGGCTGGAATGGGCTACAAGACCATCGTCAAGCAGCTTGGTGTGAAGGTGACAACAGTTGGTGCGATTATTCGCAAATGGAAGAAACACAAAATAACTGTCAATCTCCCTCGGCCTGGGGCTCCATGCAAGATCTCACCTCGTGGAGTTGCAATAATCATGAGAACGGTGAGGAATCAGCCCAGAACTACACGGGAGGATCTTGTCAATGATCTCAAGGCAGCTGGGACCATAGTCACCAAGAAAACAATAGGTAACACACTACGCCGTGAAGGACTGAAATCCTGCAATGCCCGCAAGGTCCCCCTGCTCAAGAAAGCACATATACAGGCCAGTCTGAAGTTTGCCAATGAACATCTGAATGATTCAGAGGAGAACTGGGTGAAAGTGTTGTGGTCAGATGAGACCAAAATGGAGCTCTTTGGCATCAACTCAACTCGCCGTGTTTGGAGGAGGAGGAATGCTGCCTATGACCCCAAGAACACCATCCCCACCGTCAAACATGGAGGTGGAAACATTATACTTTGGGGGTGTTTTTCTGCTAAGGGGACAGGACAACATCACTGCATCAAAGGGACGATGGACGGGGCCATGTACCGTCAAATATTGGGTGAGAACCTCCTTCCCTCAGCCAGGGCATTGAAAATAGGTCGTGGATGGGTATTACAGCATGACAATAACCCAAAACACACGGCCAAGGCAACAAAGGAGTGGCTCAAGAAGAAGCACGTTAAGGTCCTGGAGTGGCCTAGCCAGTCTCCAGACCTTAATCCCATAGAAAATCTGTGGAGGGAGCTGAAGGTTCGAGTTGCCAAATGTCAGCCTCAAAATCTTAATGACTTGGAGAAGATCTGCAAAGAGGAGTGGGACAAAATCCCTCCTAAGATGTGTGCAAACCTGGTGGCCAACTACAAGAAATGTCTGACCTCTGTGATTGCCAACAAGGGTTTTGCCACCAAGTACTAAGTCATGTTTTGCAGAGGGGTCAAATACTTATTTCCCTCATTAAAATGCAAATCAATTTATAACATTTTTGACATGCGTTTTTCTGGATTTTTGTGTTGTTATTCTGTCTCTCTACTGTTCAAATAAATCTACCATTAAAATTATAGACTGATCATGTCTTTGTCAGTGGGCAAACGTACAAAATCAGCAGGGGATCAAATACTTTTATTCCCTCACTGTACATTTAAAGAATACAAATCCGATTGATTTGGCTACTAGATACAAAGCAATACCTCAAGATTTTAAGACTTTTTTTTTTTTTGAAATACAGAATTGCAATATTCTAATCATTATCTCATAGCATTGACACGTCATGATGTTGCTCAAGTGGCTAATGCAACTGTCATGGGTTTTCAAGCTATTGGTTCTGAGATGGCTCTCATTAGACAGTATGCTACTGATAATCGCATAGCATTGGATGCTATTACGGCTGCTCAAGGAGGTGTGTGTGCGATTGTTGGAGGAGATACTTGTTGTACATACCTACCATCAGAATCAGAGGGGCTTGGGAATTTAACTACAGCTATGGGTAATATTAGAGACATACAGGATGGGATTAAGCGTACTAATAGGGATGCAAAGATAGGAGGAGGATATGGTAATTTGAATGCTGTTGAAGTCTTTTCAAGTTTTTTTTGTTGTTGTGGTAATTCCATTGGAACATGGATGGCAAGCATTCTAGATCCCCTGGTGGCCATAGTACTTATTGTAGCCATAGTTATAGTGTTACGGACTAATAAAACATTTGTATTAACTTTCTACAAAGTGTCTAACTATATTCTTACATCCTTGATTACTTGAATACCAGAGAAACTCATCATAACAGTATTGGAATGGTTAATTGTAAAAAAAAAAAATAATAATAAAAAAAAAGTATACCAAATAGCTTTTAAAAGTAAAAAAAAAAAACGAATATCAAATTATATTTTCAAATACATTACCGGTCAAAAGTTTTAGAACACCTACTCATTCAAGGGTTTTTCTTTATGTTTTACTATTTTCTACATTGTAGAATAATAGGGAAGACATCAAAACTATGAAATAACACATATGGAATCATGTAGTAACCAAAAAAGTTTCAAACAAATCAAAATATATTTTATATTTGAGATTCTTCAAATAGCCACCCTTCGCGTTGATGACAGCTCTGCACACTCTTGGCATTCTCTCAACCAGCTTCATGAGGTAGTCACCTGTACTGCATTTCAATTAACAGGTGTGCCTTCTTAAAAGTTAATTTGTGGAATTTCTTTCCTTCTTAATGCGTTTCAGCCAATCAGTTGGGTTGTGACAAGATAGGGGGGGTATACAGAAGATGGCCCTATTTGTCCGTATTATGGCAAGAACAGCTCAAATAAGCAAACAGAAATGACAGTCCACCATTACTTTAAGACATGAAGGTCAATCAATACGGAAAAGTGAACGTTTCTTCAAGTGCAGTCACAAAAACCATCAAGCGCTATGATGAAACTGGCTCGAATGAGGACCGCCACAAGAATGGAAGACCGAGAGTTACCTCTGCTGCAGAGGATAAGTTCATTAGAGTTACCAGCCTCAGATATTGGAGCCCAAACAAATGCTTCACAGAGTTCAAGTAACAGACACACCTCAACATCAACTGTTCAGATGAGACTGTGTGAATTGCTGCAAAGAAACCACTACTAAAGGACACCAATAATAAGAAGAGACCTGCTTGGGCCAAGAAACACGAGCAATGAACATTAGACCGGTGTAAATTTGTCCTTTGGTCTGCAGTCCAAATTGGAGATTTTTGATTCCAACCGCCGTGTCGTTGTGAGACGTGGTGTGGATGAACGGATGATCTCTGCATGTGTATTTCCCACCGTAAAGCATGGAGGAGGAGGTGTAATGGTGTGGGGGTGCTTTGCTGGTGACACTGTCTGTGATTTATTTAGAATTCAAGACACACTTAACCAGTATGGCTACCCCAGCATTCTGCAGCGATACGCCATCCCATCTGGTTTGGGCTTAGTGGGACTATCATTTGTTTTTCAACAGGACAATGACCGAACACACCTCCAGGCTGTGTAAGGGCTATTTGACCAAGAAGAAGAGTGATGGAGTGCTGCATCAGATGACCTAGCCTCCACAATCCCCTGACCTCAACCAGATTGAGATGGTTTGGGATGAGTTAGATCGTAGAGTGAAGGAAAAGCAGCGAACAAGTACTCAGCATATGTGGGAACTCCTTCAAGACCGTTGGAAAAGCATTCCAGGTGATGCTGGTTGAGAGAATGCCAAGAGTGTGCAAAGCTTTCATCAAGGCAAAGCGTGTCTATTTGAAGAATCTGAAATATAAAATATATTTTGTTCTGTTTAACACTGTTTTGGTTACTACATGATTCCATATGTGTTATTTCATGGTGTTCAGATCACAAAGAAGAACATTTGTGAGACGCAGACCAAATGAAAAGATGCTGGAGGAGTGCTTGATGCCATCTGTCAAGCGTGGTGGAGGCAATGTGATGGTCTGGGGGTGCTTTGGTGGTGGTAAAGTGGGAGAATTGTACAGGGTATAATATTTATAGACTTTTAAACACAAAACATCTGAGGAGATACATTCTAACTCATTCTTCCAATAGTTAGTAAGAGTCACCACTTCAAAGCGTGGGGGTGAGGCCATATCAACAGTATCTAATGAGACCATAAAGAACAGGTAGGTTGGTATATCAACAGTATGTAATGAGACCATAAATAACAGGTAGGTTGGTATAACAACAGTATCTAATGAGACCATAAAGAACAGGTAGGTTGGTATATCAACAGTATCTAATGAGACCATAAAGAACAGGTAGGTTGGTATAACAACAGTATCTAATGAGACCATAAAGAACAGGTAGGTTGGTATATCAACAGTATCTAATGAGACCATAAAGAACAGGTAGGTTGGTATAACAACAGTATCTAATGAGACCATAAAGAACAGGTAGGTTGGTATAACAACAGTATCTAATGAGACCATAAAGAACAGGTAGGTTGGTATAACAACAGTATCTAATGAGACCATAAAGAACAGGTAGGTTGGTATAACAACAGTATCTAATGAGACCATAAAGAACAGGTAGGTTGGTATAACAACAGTATCTAATGAGACCATAAAGAACAGGTAGGTTGGTATAACAACAGTATATAATGAGACCATAAAGAACAGGTAGGTTGGTATAACAACAGTATCTAATGAGACCATAAAGAACAGGCAGGTTGGTATAACAACAGTATCTAATGAGACCATAAAGAACAGGTAGGTTGGTATAACAACAGTATCTAATGAGACCATAAAGAACAGGTAGGTTGGTATAACAACAGTATGTAATGAGACCATAAAGAACAGGCAGGTTGGTATAACAACAGTATGTAATGAGACCATAAAGAACAGGTAGGTTGGAGGATGTCAGGTTAAAACAGATATAGGTTGATGTATCTCTATAGGTTTCGTCCCAAATGACACCCTATTCCCTATTTAGTGCACTACTTTTGGCCAGAGCCATATGGGGCCCTGGTTAAACATGTGCACTACAAAGGGCAGGGGCGGGCAACATAGAGGCTGGGGGGGGGGGTTATGTTGGGTTAAAAACCCTCTTGAATGTCCATAACTAGATCAAAAGTATGTCAAAATTATAATAGACCTATACGCTTTCAAATATCTGCCATTTTTCTGGCCCACTTTTTCTGGCTTTTTGACAAACGAATTGTTCCTCCCCAAAAAAGTATTTGCAGCCCTCCACTGAATTTTTGAATCCCGATGTGGCCCTCATGCCCAGATTATTGCCCACCCCTGACATAGGGAATAAGGTCCCATTTGGGATTTCAGGTTATCCATACTGCCCTGTTTTAACTGGACGGTTTTTTACTAAATATTCCACCAATACTGTAACCTCAATTGCTTCACCCTCTACAAATAGCAGTGTGCACCAAACCGTACATTACATAATGGCCGTGTCTAAAAATCTGACTTAACCACTACTTACTAATACTACAGTGTGCAATAATCAAATTACATATTATTTAGAACGTACTGTTTAGTAAAAATGTATGCAGTAATCAACAAATCTCAACATACTATGCTCACCCACACTGATGGTAACTGCATTTTGTTCATTTTGATACAGCGTGTCCCCTTATCCTATTATCAGATGATTATCAGCTGTTGTCAAACACACCTGGGTCTGAAAACATGATTCTCTTCCTCAATGGCATGCAGCAAATTCTACTAGAAGAAAAGCCTAAATGAGTAGGCCTATGACATCCTGGCATTTAAAGAATACTTAATAAAAAAAATGCACAAACTATAAAACATTCTATTTTCACAAACCCAAAAAGCCTACTATTTAGAACGCAGGGTTGGGTATTTGGACACGGACAATGTTTTTCATACTACAGCAGCAATGGTAAAGTCAGAGAGTATTATATTGTGGAACTGAATTATACCAATGAAACATATATCTCTGCCTCAGGCCTCTTTTCATAGCAGCAAAGCAGGGATACATCCCAAAGGGCACACTATTCCCTATAAAGTGCACTGCTTTTGACCAGGGCCAGAGAGGAGGCGGCAAAGCGAGAAGTTTCACTCTCACCAAAATCTGTCCAAAATAAGCCGAATGCGTTTTTATGGGCTTTTTTGGACCTCAGCTCGTCGCCCATCTTCCCACCTTGGGGAAGATGACTCTCATTGTTAGGGCGGAGATATGAGCACCTCCTAATCATATACAGATCTCTTCCAGGGCCCATAGGGAATCACATAGGGCTCTGGTCAAAAGTAGTGCACTATGTAGGGAATAGGGTGCCATTTGAGTGTTCTCTTCAGTATCTCTTTCCCAAAGCTCTATGCTGCCGCAGGCCTGGCAGGTTAGCGTTGTTCTGGAGGACGCTCTGCCCAGAAGGCAGTCTGGCACGTTAGCGTTGTTCTGGAGGACGCTCTGCCCAGAAGGCAGTCTGGCAGGTTAGCGTTGTTCTGGAGGACGCTCTGCCCAGAAGGCAGTCTGGCAGGTTAGCGTTGTTCTGGAGGACGCTCTGCCCAGATGGCAGTCTGGCAGGTTAGCGTTGTTCTGGAGGACGCTCTGCCCAGAAGGCAGTCTGGCAGGTTAGCGTTGTTCTGGAGGACGCTCTGCCCAGAAGGCAGTCTGGCAGGTTAGCGTTGTTCTGGAGGCAGCTCTGCCCCGAAAGCAGAAATTATGTGATTGGTTGACTCAATGATAAGGGCAGAGCTTATGTTCCAACTCTGATGTCACACCATTGAAGTTTAAGACAGTTAAGGTATGGATGTGGGTAAGCAGACCCTCGAGCAACTGTGGCCCCTCATGATGAGTTCAGAGTTTTGTGGCCCCCATCCCTGGGATAGGGTAAGGGTAGGGTTACGGTTAGAGTTAGGGTTTAGGGTAGATAGCACTAATTCCTGGTCAAATGTCCTCTCAGAGCATGCAGCCCATTTGAAATGTAAGCTCCGCCCTGACCAATGAGGCAACCAAATACATAATGTCTGCTTTTGGGGCAGAGCTGCCTCCAGAAAAAGATTCATGACTAAAAACGCTAACCTGCTCACATCTGCCTGCTACCGCCAAAGACATATTTGCATGTCCTTTTCAACTTCCTTTGGATATGGTAGAAGTATTTCATAATGGTTTAACTCACCAAAAATGGAAAACATTTGTGTTCAATCTGAGGAAGAAGTGTTGCAATGAATGCATAGTGTAATACAGTGGGGGGAAAAAGTATTTAGTCAGCCACCAATTGTGCAAGTTCTCCCACTTAAAAAGATGAGAGAGGCCTGTCATTTTCATCATAGGTACACGTCAACTATGACAGACAAATTGAGAAAAAAAATTCCAGAAAATCACATTGTAGGATTTTTAATGAATTTATTTGCAAATTATGGTGGAAAATAAGTATTTGGTCACCTACAAACAAGCAAGATTTCTGGCTCTCACAGACCTGTAACTTCTTCTTTAAGAGGCTCCTCTGTCCTCCGCTCGTTACCTGTATTAATGGCACCTGTTTGAACTTGTTATCGGTATAAAAGACACCTGTCCACAACCTCAAACAGTCACACTCCAAACTCCACTATGGCCAAGACCAAAGAGCTGTCAAAGGACACCAGAAACAAAATTGTAGACCTGCACCAGGCTGGGAAGACTGAATCTGCAATAGGTAAGCAGCTAGGTTTGAAGAAATCAACTGTGGGAGCAATTATTAGAAAATGGAAGACATACAAGACCACTGATAATCTCCCTCGATCTGGGGCTCCACGCAAGATCTCACCCCGTGGGGTCAAAATGATCACAAGAACGGTGAGCAAAATTCCCAGAACCACACGGGGGGACCTAGTGAATGACCTGCAGAGAGCTGGGACCAAAGTAACAAAGCCTATCATCAGTAACACACTACGCCGCCAGGGACTCAAATCCTGCAGTGCCAGATGTGTCCCCCTGCTTAAGCCAGTACATGTCCAGGCCCGTCTGAAGTTTGCTAGAGTGCATTTGGATGATCCAGAAGAGGATTGGGAGAATGTCATATGGTCAGATGAAACCAAAATATAACTTTTTGGTAAAAACTCAACTCGTCGTGTTTGGAGGACAAAGAATGCTGAGTTGCATCCAAAGAACACCATACCTACTGTGAAGCATGGGGGTGGAAACATCATGCTTTGGGGCTGTTTTTCTGCAAAGTTACCAGGACGACTGATCCGTGTAAAGGAAAGAATGAATGGGGCCATGTATCGTGAGATTTTGAGTGAAAACCTCCTTCCATCAGCAAGGGCATTGAAGATGAAACGTGGCTGGGTCTTTCAGCATGACAATGATCCCAAACACACCGCCCGGGCAACGAAGGAGTGGCTTCTTAAGAAGCATTTCAAGGTCCTGGAGTGGCCTAGCCAGTCTCCAGATCTCAACCCCATAGAAAATCTTTGGAGGGAGTTGAAAGTCTGTGTTGCCCAGCGACAGCCCCAAAACATCACTGCTCTAGAGGAGATCTGCATGGAGGAATGGGCTAAAATACCAGCAACAGTGCGTGAAAACCTTGTGAAGACTTACAGAAAACGTTTGACCTGTGTCATTGCCAACAAAGGGTATATAACAAAGTATTGAGAAACTTTTGTTATTGACCAAATACTTATTTTCCACCATAATTTGCAAATAAATTCATTAAAAATCATCTCTCATTACAGGCCTCTCTCATCTTTTTAAGTGGGAGAACTTGCACAATTGGTGGCTGACTAAATACTTTTTTTCCCCACTGTATGCCTGATACTTAAGTAAAGACTCTTAAAATCAAAAGCTGTTTTTCAAAACGCTACATAGAAAATGGCACCCAGAGTAAAAACACAGGGTATAAGAATAAGTATGAAAATGTATGCGCTCACTAACTGTAAGTCGCTCTGGATAAGAGTGTCTGCTAAATGACTCAAATGTAAAACAATTATAATTTAAGAATGAAATAGAAACTTCTGCTAGTAAAACAACAGAAACTGTTCACGCTCAACAAGGTCCCTATCTTTGTCTCTACACAGCAACGGCTTTGAGAGAAATGGAGATTCAGGAAATAACCTTTTGGGGGAAATTTTACATCTACAGTAACCTTTTTCATAGATGAAAAAGCTAGAAAAAGCTTTAAACTCCCAGGTTACGTCCCAAAATGGCGCCATATTCCCTTCATAGTTCACCATATTTTAACAAGAGTCCTATGGGCCCTGGTCAAAAGTAGTGCACTATATAGGCAATAGGGCACCATTTGGGACGTACCCCTACTGTGGGATCACTAACTCAGTCTGGCTGCCCTGGAAGAAAGGAGGCAAAGGACATAGAGAGAAAAGAAGAGTATCTCAGAATATCGAACCAGTGAAATTCTTCAATTTCTATTTCACGGTCCAGAGATAAAGCTCAAACCCCCCATAACCCCTTTTAAATAAAGCCCTCAGAGATACAGGATCAATCAGGTTTCAGTCCCCAGAAACACTGGGTTGAAAGACTGGAGGTTGCTTCCCAAATGGCATCCTATTCCCTCTATAGTGCACTACTTTTGACCAGAGCCCTATGGGTTTCCCTACGAGCCGTGGTTAAAGTAGTGCACTACACAGAGAATAGGGTGCTGTTTGAGACACAGACAGGATTGCCAACACCAGCTCGGTAGCACAGAGCTGCTACCCTTTGTGCTCAGCTCTAAAGTTAAAACCTGGAGATTGGCACTGTCATTAGAATTGAACTTAGATGTCGTAAGCGTTGCTTTTTCATTCCTTTTCCCCACAACCACTTGCAGTGTTTTTTTTTTTTGTACGGTTGTCAAGCGAGAGAGGGATGTACATTTCTTGAACACAGAACTTTCTCAGGAAGAGAGTGATTCAAGGCGAGTGTTTGAAGTCTTAAAGTGGAGACGACAGACACACACACCCACACAGACACACACCCCCACACCCACACACAGACACACAGACACACACACTGAGTGTCTGCAGATGGAGGGCCGAGTATCACAGGTGGAGGGCTGAGTGTCAGGAGGTGGAGGGCTGAGTGTCAGGAGGAGGGCTGAGTGTCAGGGGGAAGAGGGCTGACTGTCAGGAGGTGGAGGGCTGAGTGTCAGGAGAAGGGCTGAGTGTCAGGGGGAAGAGGGGGGCTGAGTGTCAGGAGGAGGAGGGCTGAGTGTCAAGAGGAGAGCTGAGTGTCAGGAGGTGGAGGGCTGAGTGTCAGGAAGAGGGCTGAGTGTCAAGAGGAGAGCTGAAAGTCAGGAGAAGGGCTGAGTGTCAGGAAGAGGAGGGCTGAGTGTCAGGAGGAGGAAGTCTGAGTGTCTGGGGAGGGCTGAGTGTCAGGAGGAGGAGGTCTGAGTGTCTGGGGAGGGCTGAGTGTCAGGAGGGGGAGGGCTGAGTGTCAGGAGGAGGAGGGCTGAGTGTCTGCAGGAGGAGGGCTGAGTGTCAGGAGGAGGAGGTCTGAGTGTCTGGGGAGGGCTGAGTGTCAGGAGGAGGAGGGCTGAGTGTCAGGAGGAGGAGGTCTGAGTGTCTGGGGAGGGCTGAGTGTCAGGAGGAGGAGGGCTGAGTGTCTGCAGGAGGAGGGTTGCGTGTCTGGGGGAGGGCTGAGTGTCTGGAGGAGGAGGGTTGCGTGTCTGGGGGAGGGCTGAGTGTCAGGAGGTGGAGGGCTGAGTGTCTGGAGGAGGGCTGAGTGTCTGGAGGTGGAGGGCTGAGTGTCAGGAGGAGGAGGACTGAGTGTCAGGAGGAGGAGGGCTGAGTGTCTGGAGGAGGGCTGAGTGTCAGGAGGAGGAGGGCTGAGTGTCAGGAGGAGGAGGGCTGAGTGTCAGGAGGAGGAGGACTGAGTGTCAGGAGGAGGAGGGCTGAGTGTCAGGAGGAGGAGGGCTGAGTGTCTGGAGGAGGAAGGCTGAATGTCAAGAGGAGGAGGGCTGAGTGTCAGGAGGTGGAGGGCTGAGTGTCTGAAGGTGGAGGGCTGAGTGTCAGGAGGATGGCTGAGTGTCAGGAGGAGGGCTGAGTGTCAGGAGGTGGAGGGCTGAGTGTAAGGAGGTGGAGGGCTGAGTGTAAGGAGGTGGAGGGCTGAGTGACAGGAGAAGGGCTGAGTGTCAGGAGGAGGAGGGATGAGTGTCAGGGGGAGGGCTGAGTGTCAGGAGGAAGAGGGCTGAGTGTCAGGAGGAAGAGGGCTTAGTGTCAGGAGGAAGAGGGTTGAGTGTCAGGAGGAGGGCTGAGTGTCAGGAGGTGGAGGGCTGAGTGTCAGGAGGTGGAGGGCTGAGTGTCAGGAGGTGGAGGGCTGAGTGTAAGGAGGTGGAGGGCTGAGTGTCTGGAGGTGGAGGGCTAAGTGTCAGGAGAAGGGCTGAGTGTCAGGAGGTGGAGGGCTGAGTGTTAGGAGGTGGAGGGCTGAGTGTCAGGAAGTGGAGGGCTGAGTGTCTGGAGGAGGAGGGCTGAGTGTCTGGAGGAGGAGGGCTGAGTGTCTGGAGGAGGGCTGAGTGTCTGGAGGAGGGCTGAGTGTCAGGAGGAGGAGGGCTGAGTGTCTGGAGGAGGGCTGAGTGTCTGGAGGAGGACTGAGTGTCAGGAGGAGGAGGGCTGAGTGTTTGGAGGAGGAGGACTGAGTGTCAGGAGGAGGAGGGCTGAGTGTCTGGAGGAGGAAGGCTGAATGTCAAGAGGAGGAGGGCTGAGTGTCAGGAGGTGGAGGGCTGAGTGTCTGAAGGTGGAGGGCTGAGTGTCAGGAGGATGGGTGAGTGTCAGGAGGAGGGCTGAGTGTCAGGAGGTGGAGGGCTGAGTGTAAGGAGGTGGAGGGCTGAGTGTAAGGAGGTGGAGGGCTGAGTGACAGGAGAAGGGCTGAGTGTCAGGAGGAGGAGGGATGAGTGTCAGGGGGAGGGCTGAGTGTCTGGAGGTGGATGGCTGAGTGTCAGGAGGAGGAGGGTGAGTGTCAGGAGGTGGAGGGCTGAGTGTCTGGAGGAGGAGGACTGAGTGTCAGGAGGAGGAGGGCTGAGTGTCTGGAGGAGGGCTGAGTGTCAGGAGGAGGAGGGCTGAGTGTCAGGAGGAGGAGGACTGAGTGTCAGGAGGAGGAGGGCTGAGTGTCAGGAGGAGGAGGGCTGAGTGTCTGGAGGAGGAAGGCTGAATGTCAGGAGGAGGAGGGCTGAGTGTCTGGAGGAGGGCTGAGTGTCAGGAGGAGGAGGACTGAGTGTCAGGAGGAGGAGGGCTGAGTGTCAGGAGGTGGAGGGCTGAGTATCTGAAGGTGGAGGGCTGAGTGTCAGGAGGATGGCTGAGTGTCAGGAGGAGGGCTGAGTGTCAGGAGGTGGAGGGCTGAGTGTAAGGAGGTGGAGGGCTGAGTGTAAGGAGGTGGAGGGCTGAGTGACAGGAGAAGGGCTGAATGTCAGGAGGAGGAGGGATGAGTGTCAGGGGAGGGCTGAGTGTCAGGAGGAAGAGGGCTGAGTGTCAGGAGGAAGAGGGCTTAGTGTCAGGAGGAAGAAGGCTGAGTGTCAGGAGGAGGGCTGAGTGTCAGGAGGAGGGCTGAGTGTCAGGAGGTGGAGGGCTGAGTGTCAGGAGGTGGAGGGCTGAGTGTCAGGAGGTGGAGGGCTGAGTGTAAGGAGGTGGAGGGCTGAGTGTCTGGAGGTGGAGGGCTGAGTGTCAGGAGAAGGGCTGAGTGTCAGGAGGTGGAGGGCTGAGTGTTAGGAGGTGGAGGGCTGAGTGTCAGGAAGTGGAGGGCTGAGTGTCTGGAGGAGGAGGGCTGAGTGTCTTGGGGAGGGCTGTGTCAGGAGGATGAGGGCTGAGTGTCTTGGGGAGGGCTGAGTGTCAGGAGGTGGAGGGCTGAGTGTCAGGAGGAGGGCTGAGTGTAAGGAGGAGGAGGGCTGAGTGTCAGGGGGAAGAGGGCTGAGTGTCAGGAGGTGGAGGGCTGAGTGTCAGGAGGAGGGCTGAGTGTCAGGAGGAGGGCTGAGTGTCCGGAGGAGGTGGGCTGAGTGTCAGGAAGAGGGCTGAGTGTCTGGAGGAGGAGGGCTGAGTGTCAGGGGGAAGAGGGCTGAGTGTCAGGAGGTGGAGGGCTGAGTGTCAGGAGGAGGGCTGAGTGTCAGGAGGAGGGCTGAGTGTCCGGAGGAGGAGGGCTGAGTGTCAGGGGGAAGAGGGCTGAGTGTCAGGAGGTGGAGGGCTGAGTGTCAGGAGGAGGGCTGAGTGTCTGGAGGAGGAGGGCTGAGTGTCAGGGGGAAGAGGGCTGAGTGTCAGGAGGAGGAGGGCTGAGTGTCAGGAGGAGGAGGGCTGAGTGTCAGGAGGAGGAGGGCTTAGTGTCAGGAAGAGGGCTGAGTGTCAATAGGAGGGCTGAGTGTCAGGAGGTGGAGGGCTGAGTGTCAGGAGGAGGAGGGCTGAGTGTCTGGAGGAGGGCTGAGTGTCAGGAGGAGGAGGGCTGAGTGTCAGGAGGAGGAGGACTGAGTGTCAGGAGGAGGAGGGCTGAGTGTCAGGAGGAGGAGGGCTGAGTGTCTGGAGGAGGAAGGCTGAATGTCAGGAGGAGGAGGGCTGAGTGTCTGGAGGAGGGCTGAGTGTCAGGAGGAGGAGGACTGAGTGTCAGGAGGAGGAGGGCTGAGTGTCAGGAGGTGGAGGGCTGAGTGTCTGAAGGTGGAGGGCTGAGTGTCAGGAGGATGGCTGAGTGTCAGGAGGAGGGCTGAGTGTCAGGAGGTGGAGGGCTGAGTGTAAGGAGGTGGAGGGCTGAGTGTAAGGAGGTGGAGGGCTGAGTGACAGGAGAAGGGCTGAGTGTCAGGAGGAGGAGGGATGAGTGTCAGGGGAGGGCTGAGTGTCAGGAGGAAGAGGGCTGAGTGTCAGGAGGAAGAGGGCTTAGTGTCAGGAGGAAGAGGGCTGAGTGTCAGGAGAAGGGCTGAGTGTCAGGAGGAGGGCTGAGTGTCAGGAAGTGGAGGGCTGAGTGTCAGGAGGTGGAGGGCTGAGTGTCAGGAGGTGGAGGGCTGAGTGTAAGGAGGTGGAGGGCTGAGTGTCTGGAGGTGGAGGGCTGAGTGTCTGGAGGTGGAGGGCTGAGTGTCAGGAGGTGGAGGGCTGAGTGTTAGGAGGTGGAGGGCTGAGTGTCAGGAAGTGGAGGGCTGAGTGTCTGGAGGAGGAGGGCTGAGTGTCTTGGGGAGGGCTGTGTCAGGAGGATGAGGGCTGAGTGTCTTGGGGAGGGCTGAGTGTCAGGAGGTGGAGGGCTGAGTGTCAGGAGGAGGGCTGAGTGTAAGGAGGAGGAGGGCTGAGTGTCAGGGGGAAGAGGGCTGAGTGTCAGGAGGTGGAGGGCTGAGTGTCAGGAGGAGGGCTGAGTGTCAGGAGGAGGGCTGAGTGTCCGGAGGAGGTGGGCTGAGTGTCAGGAAGAGGGCTGAGTGTCTGGAGGAGGAGGGCTGAGTGTCAGGGGGAAGAGGGCTGAGTGTCAGGAGGTGGAGGGCTGAGTGTCAGGAGGAGGGCTGAGTGTCAGGAGGAGGGCTGAGTGTCCGGAGGAGGAGGGATGAGTGTCAGGGGAGGGCTGAGTGTCAGGAGGAAGAGGGCTGAGTGTCAGGAGGAAGAGGGCTTAGTGTCAGGAGGAAGAGGGCTGAGTGTCAGGAGGAGGGCTGAGTGTCAGGAGGAGGGCTGAGTGTCAGGAGGTGGAGGGCTGAGTGTCAGGAGGTGGAGGGCTGAGTGTCAGGAGGTGGAGGGCTGAGTGTAAGGAGGTGGAGGGCTGAGTGTCTGGAGGTGGAGGGCTGAGTGTCAGGAGAAGGGGCTGAGTGTCAGGAGGTGGAGGGCTGAGTGTTAGGAGGTGGAGGGCTGAGTGTCAGGAAGTGGAGGGCTGAGTGTCTGGAGGAGGAGGGCTGAGTGTCTTGGGGAGGGCTGTGTCAGGAGGATGAGGGCTGAGTGTCTTGGGGAGGGCTGAGTGTCAGGAGGTGGAGGGCTGAGTGTCAGGAGGAGGGCTGAGTGTAAGGAGGAGGAGGGCTGAGTGTCAGGGGGAAGAGGGCTGAGTGTCAGGAGGTGGAGGGCTGAGTGTCAGGAGGAGGGCTGAGTGTCAGGAGGAGGGCTGAGTGTCCGGAGGAGGTGGGCTGAGTGTCAGGAAGAGGGCTGAGTGTCTGGAGGAGGAGGGCTGAGTGTCAGGGGGAAGAGGGCTGAGTGTCAGGAGGTGGAGGGCTGAGTGTCAGGAGGAGGGCTGAGTGTCAGGAGGAGGGCTGAGTGTCCGGAGGAGGAGGGCTGAGTGTCAGGGGGAAGAGGGCTGAGTGTCAGGAGGTGGAGGGCTGAGTGTCAGGAGGAGGGCTGAGTGTCTGGAGGAGGAGGGCTGAGTGTCAGGGGGAAGAGGGCTGAGTGTCAGGAGGAGGAGGGCTGAGTGTCAGCAGGAGGAGGGCTGAGTGTCAGGAGGAGGAGGGCTTAGTGTCAGGAAGAGGGCTGAGTGTCAATAGGAGGGCTGAGTGTCAGGAGGTGGAGGGCTGAGTGTCAGGAGGAGGAGGGCTGAGTGTCAGGAGGAGGAGGGCTGAGTGTCAGGAGGAGGAGGGCTGAGTGTCAAGAGGAGGAGGGCTGAGTGTCTTGGGGAGGGCTGAGTGTCAGGAGGAGGAGGGCTGAGTGTCTTGGGGAGGGCTGAGTGTCAGGAGGTGGAGGGCTGAGTGTCAGGAGGTGGAGGGCTGAGTGTCAGGAGGTGGGCTGAGTGTCAGGAGGAGGGCTGAGTGTCAGGAGGAGGAGGGCTGAGTGTCAGGAGGAGGAGGGCTGAGTGTCTGCAGGAGGAGGGCTGATTTTCAGGAGGAGGAGGGCTGAGTGTCTGGAGGAGGAGGGCTGAGTGTCAGGAGGATGGCTGAGTGTCAGTAGAAGGGCTGAGTGTCTGGAGGAGGAGGGCTGAGTGTCAGGAGGAGGGCTGAGTTTCTGCAGGTTTTCACTCCTCCCTTCTACTTGGTTGATGAATTAAGGTCACTGATCAGTTAAGAACTCCCTTCACCTGGATGTCCAGTTCCTCTTTGGACCCAACTTGAAAGGGGTTAACAAAGACCAGGATACTCCATGGAATGACTCCTGTCCTTCATCTTTCCTTCATGACAGATTGTTGTATCTAGCATCGGCTTTCGTATTTTATAAGTCTATCATAGTCTATTGTGGCAAGTGTGGCCTTAAAATTTGATAGTTATGTGTTAGCAAGGGCACTTCCCTTCCCTGATTTGAAAGGTAATTACTGCTATAAGAAATATTATGGTGGAAACTCCCTCTAGCCCAGGGTTCCCCAAACTCAGTCCTGGTTTCTAGCTAACAGTACACCAATCGAAGCAGTGGAGCATGTAGTGAAGCAAAACTTTAGTGGTCAAAACCATTCATCTTGGGGCGACAGGGGAGTGAGTTTGCAAAATGCTATCATATCACGCAAATATACCATTCACCAAGTAATATAGTCTCCTCAACTTGTTCAACAACCATACCATTCATTACCAGATTCAGCTGAGGTCTTGAGCTTAGGGAATGATTTGTACCAAATACAATGCTCTTAGTTTTAGAGATGTTCAGGACCAGTTTATTACTGGCCACCCATTCCAAAACAGACTGCCAACTCTTTGTTAAGGGTTTCACTGATTTCATTAGCTGTGGTTGCTGACACGTACAGTGGGGAGAACAAGTATTTGATACACTGCCGATTTTGCAGGTTTTCCTACTTACAAAGCATGTAGAGGTCTGTAATTTTTTATCATAGGTACACTTCAACTGTGAGAGATGGAATCTAAAACAAAAATCCAGAAAATCCAGAAAATCACCTCAGGCCTGAGGACAATAACGTTCCTCTAGACAGATTACAGATATGACCGATAGGAGTGGCCATAGAGTCAGGTACCATCCTCAGTAGCATTTTATCTAAGTTGTCAATGCCAGGAGGTTGGTCATTTTTGATCAATAACAATAATTTTTCCACCTCTCCTACACTAATTGTAATTTACAATTATTTTCTTTCATTATTTTTTGTTTTATGCATGAATACGATGGCTCACTGTTTGTTGTTGGCTTTTCCTGCCTAAGTTTGCCCACTTTGCCAATGAAGTACTAATTAAAATAATTGGCAACATCAAATGATTTTGTGATGATGAATAAGCCATTTGATTCGATGAAAGATGGAGTTGAATTTCTCTTTCTGCCCGATATTGCACAACGATTTAAGTCAATAAGTAATCGTTTTAGTCAAAGCATGATATATTTGGCCTTGAAGTGACAAATCCGAACTGCCCACTTCGAGCAAATCCATGTGAATGCGTTTTATTTTCCTATGATATGACATATAAATTATTTTCAGCCTAAGTTTCATTTCAGGTTTTTATTTCAATCAATCAATAACATTTGTTTATTAATCCCTTTTTATATCAGCAGATGTCACAAAGTGCTTATACAGAAACGCAGACTAAAACACCAAAGAGCAAGCAATCCAGATGTAGAAGCACGGTGGCTAGGAAGAAAGGCAGGAATCTAGGAAGAAACCCAGAGAGGAACCAGGCTCTGAGGGGTGGCCAGTCCTCTTCTGGCTGTAACGGGTAGAGAGGAACCAGGCTCTGAGGAATGGCCAGTCCTCTTCTGGCTGTAACGGGTAGAGAGGATCCAGGCTCTGAGGGGTGGCTAGTCCCCTTCTGGCTGTAACGGGTAGAGAGGATCCAGGCTCTGAGGGGTGGCTAGTCCCCTTCTGGCTATGCCAGGTGGAGATTATAAGAGTACATGGCCATTAAGGCCAGATTGTTCTTCAAGATGTTCAAACGTTCATAGATGACCAGCAGGGTCAAATAATAATCACAGTGGTTATAGAGGGTGTAACAGGTCAACACCTCAGGAGTGATGGTTAGTTGGCTTTCATAGCCGAGCATTCAGAGGTCGAGACAGCAGGTATGTAGAGAGAGAGAGAGAGAGAGAGGGTCGAAACAGCAGGTCAGGGATAAGGTAGCACATCCAGTGAACAGGTCAGGGTTCCATAGCCGCAGGCAGAACAGCAGAAACTGGATCAGTACCACGACCAGTTGGACTGGGGACGGGGACAGCCAGGGGTCGTCAGTCCAGGTAGTCCTGAGGCATGGCCTTAGGGCTCAGGTCCTCCGGGAGGGGAGACGTAGAGAGGAAGAGAGAGAGAAAGAGAGAGAATTAGAGGGAGCATACCTAAGATCAGACAGGACACCAGATAAGACAGGAGAATTACACCAGATATGACAGACTGACCTTAGCTCCCCGTACATAGACTATTCCAGCATAGATACTCTGGCCCTGTCCGACGATACCCCCGGACAGGGCCAACCAGTTAGGATATAACCCCACCCATTCTGCCAAAGCACAGCCCCCACACCACCAGAGGCATATCAACAGACCACCAACCTACTACCCTGAGACAAGGCTGAGTATAGCCCACGAAGATCTCCTCCACCACACGAGCCCGAGGGGGCGCAAGACCAGACAAGAAGATAACGTCAGTGACTCAACCCACTCAAGTCGAGTATAGTAAAAAAACTTCCTGGTAAGACATGATGCACCCTTCCTAAGGACAGCATGGAAGAGCACCAGTAAGCCAGTGACTCAGCCCCCGTAATAGGGTCAGAGGCAGAGAATCCCAGTGGAGCGAGGGGAGCCGACCAGGCAGAGACAGCATAGGTGGTGCGTCACTCCAGTGCCTTGCCGTTCACCTTCGCACCCCTGGGCCAGACTACACTCAGTCATAGGACCTACTGATGAGATGAGTCTTCAGAAAAGACATAGAGATTGAGACAGATTCTGCTTCTCTCATATGGATCTGGAGACCATTCCATAAAAAATGTAGCTCTATTGGAGAAAGCCCTGCATCCAGCTGTTTGCTTTGAAATTCTAGGAATAATAAGCAGCCCTGCGTCTTGTGACAGTAGCGTACGTGTAGGTACAGTGAGGGAAAAAAGTATTTGATCCCCTGCTGATTTCGTACGTTTGCCCACTGACAAAGAAATTATCAGTCTATAATTTTAATGGTAGGTTTATTTGAACAGTGAGAGACAGAATAACAACAAAAACATCCAGATAAACTCATGTCAAAAATGTTATAAATTGATTTGCATTTTAAATGAGGGAAATAAGTATTTAACCCCCTCTCAATCAGAAAGATTTCTGGCTCCCAGGTGTCTTTTATACAGGTAACAAGCTGAGATTAGGAGCACACTCTTAAAGGGAGTGCTCCTAATCTTAGCTTGTTACCTGTATAAAAGACACCTGTCCACAGAAGCAATCAATCAATCAGATTCCAAACTCTCCACCATGGCCAAGACCAAAGAGCTCTCCAAGGATGTCAGGGACAAGATTGTAGACCTACACAAGGCTGGAATGGGCTACAAGACCATCGCCAAGCAGCTTGGTGAGAAGGTGACAACAGTTGTTGCGATTATTAGCAAATGGAAGAAACACAAAATAACTGTCAATCTCCCTCGGCCTGGGGCTCCATGCAAGATCTCACCTCGTGGAGTTGCAATGATCATGAGAACGGTGAGGAATCAGCCCAGAACTACACGGGAGGATCTTGTCAATGATCTCAAGGCAGCTGGGACCATAGTCACCAAGAAAACAATTGGTAACACACTACGCTGTGAAGGACTGAAATACTGCAGCGCCCGCAAGGTCCCCCTGCTCAAGAAAACACAAACACATGCCTGTCTGAAGTTTGCCAATGAACATCTGAATGATTCAGAGGAGAACTGGATGAAAGTGTTGTGGTCAGATTAAACCAAAATGGAGCTCTTTGGCATCAACTCAACTCGCCGTGTTTGGAGGAGGAGGAATGCTGCCTATGACCCCAAGAACACCATCCCCACCGTCAAACATGGAGGTGGAAACATTATGCTTTGGGGGTGTTCTTCTGCTAAGGGGACAGGACAACTTCACCGCATCAAAGGGACGATGGACGGGGCCATGTACCGTCAAATCTTGGGTGTGAACCTCCTTCCCTCAGGCAGGGCATTGAAAATGGGCCGTGGATGGGTATTCCAGCATGACAATGACCCAAAACACACAGCCAAGGCAACAAAGGAGTGGCTCAAGAAGAAGCACATTAAGGTCCTGGAGTGGCCTAGCCACTCTCCAGACCTTAATCTCATAGAAAATCTGTGGAGGGAGCTGAAGGTTCGAGTTGCCAAACGTCAGCCTCGAAACCTTAATGACTTGGAGAAACTCTGCAAAGAGGAATGGGACAAAATCCCTCCTGAGATGTGTGCAAACCTGGTGGCCAACTACAAGAAACATCTGACCTCCGTGATTGCCAACAAGCGTTTTGCCACCAAGTACTAAGTCATGTTTTGCAGAGGGGTTTAACCTCATTAAAATGCAAATCAATTCATAACATTTTTCACATGCGTTTTTCTGGATTTTTTTATTTATTTATTTTATTTATTTCACCTTTATTTAACCAGGTAAGCCAGTTGAGAACAAGTTCTCATTTACAACTGCGACCTGGCCAAGATAAAGCAAAGCAGTGCGATAAAAACAACACAGAGTTACATATGGGGTAAAAAAAATATAAAGTCAAAAATACAACAGAAAATATATATACAGTGTGTGCAAATGTAGCAAGTTATGGAGGTAAGGCAATAAATAGGCTATAGTGCAAAATAATTACAATAGTATTGACACTGGAATGCTAGATGTGCAAGAGATTATGTGCAAATAGAGATACTGGGGTGCAAAAGAGCAAAATAAATAACAATATAGGGAAGAGGTAGGTGGGTGGGCTAATTTCAGATGGGCTGTGTACAGGTGCAGTGATCGGTAAGGTGCTCTGACAACTGATGCTTAAAGTTAGTGAGGGAGATAAGAGTCTCCAGCTTCAGAGATTTTTGCAATCATTCCAGTCATTGGCAGCAGAGAACTGGAAGGAATGGCGGCCAAAGGAGGTGTTGGCTTTGGGAATGACCAGTGAGATAAACCTGCTGGAGCGCAGACTACGGGTGGGTGCTGCTATGGTGACCAATGAGCTAAGATAAGGCGGGGATTTGCCTAGCAGTGATTTATAGATGGCCTGGAGCCAGTGGGTTTGACGACGAACATGTAGTGAGGACCAGCCAACAAGAGCGTACAGGTCACAGTGGTGGGTAGTGTATGGGGCTTTGGAGACAAAACGGATGGCACTGTGATAGACTACATCCAATTTGCTGAGTAGAGTGTTGGAGGCTATTTTGTAAATGACATCGCCGAAGTCAAGGATCGGTAGAATAGTCAGTTTTACGAGGGCATGTTTGGCAGCATGAGTGAAGGAGGCTTTGTTGCGAAATAGGAAGCTGATTCTAGATTTAACTTTGGATTGGAGATTCTTTATGTGAGTCTGGAAGGAGAGTTTACAGTCTAACCAGACACCTAGGTATTTGTAGTTGTCCACATACTCTAGGTCAGACCCGTCGAGAGTGGTGATTCTAGTCGGGTGGGCGGGTGCCAGCAGCGTTCGATTGAAAAGCATGCATTTAGTTTTACTAGTGTTTAAGAGCAGTTGGAGGCTACTGAAGGAGTGTTGTATGGCATTGAAGCTCGTTTGGAGGTTTGTTAACACAGTGTCCAATGAAGGGCCAGATGTATCAAAATGGTGTCGTCTGCGTAGAGGTGGATCTGAGAGTCACCAGCAGCAAGAGCGACATCATTGATATACACGGAGAAAAGTGTCGGCCCAAGAATTGAACCCTGTGGCACCCCCATAGAGACTGCCATAGAGACTGCCTTTTGTTGTTATTCTGTCTCTCACTGTTCAAATAAACCTACCATTAAAATTATAGACTGATCATTTCTTTGTCAGTGGGCAAACATACAAAATCAACAGGGGATCAAATACTTTTTTCCCTCACTGTATGTACGGCAGGACCAAATCGGAGAGATGGGTAGGAGCAAGCCCATGTAATGCTTTGTAGGTTGAAAATGTATGCACTCACCAACTGTAAATCGCTCCGGATAAGAGCGTCTGCTAAATGACTAAAATGTAAATGTAGGTTAGCAGTAAAACCTTGATCAGCCCTGGCCTTAACAGGAAGCCAGTGTAGAGAGGCTAGCACTGGAGTAATATGATCAAATGTTTTGATTCTAGTCAACATTCTAGCAGCCATATTTAGCACTAGCTGAAGTTTATTTAGTGCCTTATCCAGGTAGCCGGAGAGTAGAGCATTGCAGTAGACTAATCTTAAAGTGATGAAAGCATGGATTAGCGTTTCTGCATAATTTCTTTGAACAAAAAGTTTCAGATTTTTGCAATGTTACGAAGATGGAAAAAAGCTGCTCTTGAAATATTTTTGATATATTCGTAAAAAGAGATATTAGGGTCCAGAGTAACGCCGAGGTCCTTCAATTTTTTTGTTTTTATAGTGGTCCTAAAACCTTGAGGAACACTGAAACGTACCATTGATTTGTCAGAGGACAAACCATCCAGAGAGACAAACTGATATATTTCCGACAGATAAAATCTAAACCAGGCAACCAATATCCACGTAGACCAATTAGGGATTCCAATCTCTCCAAAATAATGTGGTGATCGATGGCGTCAAATGCAGCACTAAGGTCTAGTAGCACGAGGACAGATGCAGAGCCTTGGTCTGACGCCATTAAAAGGTAATTTACCGCCTTCACGAGTAAACAGTAGCTGTAAAAAGTAATCCATTAGGCTGCATAGATTTCATGACTGGAACCTTAAAAGACGAAAATGCAGGCGTCTTTTTTTTCATTAATTGAAATTTGTTAGCATCACCTCCACCTTTATGGGATGCTTGGGGGATTTGGTCACTATTGTAACCTGAAGGAGAGGCCTCGTTTAACGCATTAAATTAATCAGGCTTGAGCCATGTTTTCATCCAGTGATTGAGTTGTGCAAGTCTGCTATGCAGCTCATCACTAACTGGGAAGGGGCCAGAGTCAATTACTTGATGACATCTTTCTAGCTAAATTACATGCTGAACCTGTGTTACGCTTGGCACCCTCTGACTGTTTCATCCTAGCATCGTTGGTGCCGATGTGGATAAGAATGTCCCTGTACCATCTACACTCGCCAGTTTTAGCCTCAGCCAGCAGCATCTTCAGATTAGCCTTTACGTCGGTAGCCCTGCCCCCTGGTAAACAATGTATGATCGCTGGATGATTCTTTTAAAAAATTGCAGGTAATGGAGTCGACAATGATCACGGTTTTCAATTTGACAGGGCTAATGTTGGGAGGCTTCGTTGGCTCAGACGCCGTAACGGTTGGGGGAGAGATCTGGGAAGGCTCTGACTCCAACTCCTTAGTGGGGAAAACCAGTTAAAAAGTATATTTACTGATTGAGCGACACCGGTTGAGTATGCCTACAGCATTTCTTTCCAGAAGCCTTGAGAAAATTGTCCGGCTGCGGGTGCGGGGGGATTAGCACTACTAGTTTCAAGTTTCACGTTTTTATGTTGCATGCACAAGTACAGTGAAATGCCTTTCTTGGAAACTCAAAACCCAACAATGCAATAATCAATAACAATGCAATACTAGAAGAAAAAAAAACACAAGAATTAAGAAGAAATACGTATTTACTGGTGGCACGCTGTTTCATCCTTTCCTACACTTAAATTGACCTTGCCTAACGATTGCGTCTGAAGCCGGGCTTGCAACTTGGCTATCCTCACCATAAGGCGATAGTTCTCCTGTATATTATGAGTACAGCTACTGCAAAGAGGAGACATAATGTTAACTAGATTTTTCGGCTGGAGGAGGTCCTGCAGATCCATGCCAGATAAAGCGTCCGGGGTGAAAAAGTTTAATGAAAAAAGTTGAGTGAAGACAAAACTAAGACAATAGTAAACTTGTTAAATACAGAGTTTGATTAAAACAGTTATTAAAAGCAAAAAGAGAGAAAGTTTGGCAGGTAGCCAAGTAAAAACAAAAAGTGTTACCACCCACCAGCATGGCATTGTAAACCCTCTTTGATGTAAAGTCCCCTGTTAAAGGGACCTGCGTGGTTAACAACTACAGACCAGTATCCCTTCTTTCTTTTCTTTCCAAAACTATTGAGCGTGCCGTCTTTAGCCAACTCTCTTGCTATCTCTCTCAGAATGACCTTCTTGATCCAAACCAGTCAGGTTTCAGGACTGGTCATTCAACTGAGACTGCTCTTCTCTGTGTCACGGAGGCTCTCCGCACTGCTAAAGCTAACTCTCTCTCCTCTGCTCTTGTCCTTCTAGACCTGTCTGCTGCCTTTGATACTGTGAACCATCAGATCCTCCTCTCCACCCTCTCCGAGCTGGGCATCTCCGGCGCGGCTCACTCCTGGATTGCGTCCTACCTGACCGGTCGCTCCTACCAAGTGGCGTGGCGAGAAGCTGTCTCCACACCACGTGCTCTCACCACTGGTGTCCCCCAGGGCTCAGTTCTAGGCCCTCTCCTATTCTCCCTATACACCAAGTCACTTGGCTCTGTCATATCCTCACATGGCCTCTCCTATCATTTCTACGCTGACGATACACAACTAATCTTCTCCTTTCCCCCTTCTGATAACCAGGTGGCGAATCGCATCTCTGCATGTCTGGCAGACATATCAGTATGGATGACGGATCACCACCTCAAGCTGAACCTTGGCAAGACGGAGCTGCTCTTCCTCCCGGGGAAGGACTGCCCGTTCCATGATCTCGCCATCACGGTTGACAACTCCGTTGTGTCCTCCTCCCAGAGTGCAAAGAGCCTTGGCGTGACCCTGGACAACACCCTGTCGTTCTCCGCTAACATCAAGGCGGTGACCCGATCCTGCAGGTTCATGCTCTACAACATTCGGAGAGTACGACCCTGCCTTACACAGGAAGCGGCACAGGTCCTAATCCAGGCACTTGTCATCTCCCGTCTGGATTAATGCAACTCGCTGTTGGCTGGGCTCCCTGCCTGTGCCATTAAACCCCTACAACTCATCCAGAATGCCACAGCCCGTCTGGTGTTCAACCTTCCCAAGTTCTCTCACGTCACCCCGCTCCTTCGCACACTCCACTGGCTTCCAGTTGAAGCTCGCATCTGTTACAAGACCATGGTGCTTGCCTATGGAGCTGTGAGGGGAACGGCACCTCTGTACCTTCAGGCTCTGATCAGTCCCTACACCCAAACGAGGGCATTGCGTTCATCCACCTCTGGCCTGCTGGCTCCCCTTCCTCTGCGGAAGCATAGTTCCCGCTCAGCCCAGTCCAAACTGTTCGCTGCTCTGGCACCCCAATGGTGGAACAAGCTCCCTCACGACGCCAGGACAGCGGAGTCACTCACCACCTTCCGGAGACATTTGAAACCCCACCTTTTTAAGGAATACCTGGGATAGGATAAAGTAATCCTTCTACCCCCCCCCCCCCCCTAAAAATAAATAAATAAATAAATAAATAAAATAAAAATAAAAAAAACAAAATTGTCAAGTGGTTATCCCACTGGCTATAGGGTGAATGCACCAATTTGTAAGTCGCTCTGGATAAGATCGTCTGCTAAATGACGTAAATGTAAATGTAATGGTACCAGTTCCGACTGACATTTTTGCTTATAAATCGATCTGTGGACAACATAGATCGAAATGGCTCAATGCATTGAGTGGTAGCCCTGATTCTCATAGACACAGGAGTACGTCTCGTTTGCCTGTGTGAAGCAGGATGTGAAATCCGACACCACTTGAAGCTGGGATGTCCCTCCTACAATTTCATTCGCTCTTCTGACTGTCCATCAACTCCAGGCTGAACCCTATGTCACAGCAACGACCAACCAGTGGAGGCTCCTCAGAGGAGGAAGGGGGGACCATCCTCCTCAGTGAATTTCATAAAAATAAAAATTGTAAAACATTTAAAATGATACTAAATATCATCAAATGTCACCAAATAACTGATTAAAACACACTATTTTGCAAAGAAGGTCTACAGTAGCCTCAACAGCACTCTGTAGGTTAGCACCATGGTGTAGCCGGGGGACAGCTATCTTCCATCCTCCTCTGGGTATATTAACTTCAATACAAAACCTAGGAGGCTCATGGTTCTCACCCACTTCCATAGACTTACATAGTAATTATGACAACTTCCAGAGGACGTCAATAGTTCAACAGTTTTGAACAAATTAATTTCTTCCAAAATGAAAAAAAAGCAAGAGAGAAATAGAAAGAGAGAGATTATCTTTTTTTTCACTTTCAGTTTCATTTACTTAGCTAGCAAATGCAGCTAGCTAGTTTAGCCTACTGAAACACCCTGCTCAAACAGAGGGATGCTATGTTAGCTAGCTAGCTATGACTTTCCAACACGACACGGATGGTGTTCTTGGGGTCATAGGCAGCATTCCTCCTCCTCCAAAGCAGGATTTCAGTCCTTCACGGTGTAGTGTGTTACTAATTGTTTTCTTGGTGACTATGGTCCCAGCTGCCTTAAGATAATTGACAAGATCCTCCCATGTAGTTCTGGGCTGATTCCTCACCATTCTCATGATCATTGCAACTCCATGAGGTGAGATCTTGCATGGAGCCCCAGGCCGAGAGAGATTGAGAGTTATTTTGTGTTTCTTCCATTTGCGAAAAATCACACCATCTGTTGTCACCTTCTCACCAAGCTGCTTGGCGATGGCTGCTTGGCGATGTAGCCCATTCCAGCGTTGTGTAGGTCTACAATCTTGTCCCTGACATCCTTGGAGAGCTCTTTGGTCTTGGCCATGGTGGAGTCTGATTGATTGATTGCTTCTATGGACAGGTGTCTTTTATACAGGTGACAAGCTGAGATTAGGAGCATTCCCTTTAAGAGTGTGCTCCTAATCTCAGCTCGTTACCTGTAGAAAAGACAACTGGGAGCCAGAAATCTTTCTGATTGAGAGGGGGTCAAATACTTATTTCCCTCATTTAAAGTGTAAATCAATTTATAACATTTTTTACATGCGTTTTTCTGGATTTGTGTTGTTGTTATTCTGTCTCTCACTGTTCAAATAAACCTACCATTAAAATTATAGACTGATCATTTCTTTGTCAGTGGGCAAACGTGCAAAATCAGCAGGGGATCAAATACTTTTTTTCCCTCACTGTATTTCTGTCCTTGAGCTGTTCTTGTCTATTAATGTTCTGTGTCATGTCATGTTTCATGTTTTGTGTGGACCCCAGGAAGAGTAGCTGCTGCTTTTGCAACAGCTAATGGGGATCCTAATAAAATACCAAATGGGTAAAGCTCTGACCATCGTCTTTTAGCTCCAACAAGTGGATATTTACTGGTGTGGGGGATGAAGACAGTCTGGAAGCCACAACCATGTCCCGTACAGTGTGAGCCAAAGATTGAAGGACTGATATACAGGAGGTAAACAGAATATCAAATCAAATCAAATCAAATTTTATTGGTCACATGCGCCGAATACAACAGGTGCAGACATTACAGTGAAATGCTTACTTACAGCCCTTAACCAACAGTGCATTTATTTTTAACAAAAAAATTTAAGTAAAAATAAAACAACAACAAAAAAAGTGTTGCGAAAAAAAAGAGCAGAAGTAAAATAAAGTAACAGTAGGGAGGCTATATATATAGGGGGGTACCGTTGCAGAGTCAATGTGCGGGGGCACCGGCTAGTTGAGGTAGTTGAGGTAGAGAAGATAGCCCTATTTGGTAAAAGACCAAGTCCATATTATGTCAAGAACAGCTCAAATAAGCAAAGCGAAACGACAGACTGAAGGTCAGTCAATACGGAAAATGTCAAGAACTTTGAAAGTCTCTTCAAGTGCAGTCACAAAACCCATCGAGCGCTATGATGAAACTGGCTCTCATGAGGACCGCCACAGGAAAGGAAGACCCAGAGTTACCTCTGCTGCAGAGGATAAGTTCATTAGAGTTAACAGCCTCAGAAATTGCAGCCCAAATAAATGCTTCACAGAGTTCAAGTCACAGACACATCTCAACAACTATTCAGAGGAGACTGCTTGAATCAGGCCTTCATGGTCGAATTCGAAGAACACTACTAAAGGACACCAATAAGAAGAAGAGACTTGCTACTGCTGGAAATCTGTCCTTTGGTCTGATGAGTCCAAATTTGAGATTTTTGGTTCCAATCGCCGTGTCTTTGTGAGACGCAGAGTAGGTGAACGGATGATCTCCACATGTGTATTTCCCACCGTAAAGCATGGAGGAGGAGGTGTGATGGTGTGGGGGTGCTTTGCTGATCACACTGTCTGTGATTTGTTTAGAATACAAGGCACACTTAACCAGAATGGCTACCTCAGCATTCTGCAGCAATAGGCCATCCCATCTGGTTTGCACTTAGTGGGACTATCATTTGTTTTTCAAAAGGACAATGACCCAAAACACACCTCCAGGCTGTGTAAGGGCTATTTGACCAAGAAGGAGAGTGATGGAGTGCTGCATCAGATGACCTGGTTGCCACAATCACCCAACCTCAACCCAATTGAGATGGTTTGGGATGAGTTGGACTGCAGAGTGAAGGAAAAGCAGCCAACAGGTGCTCAGGATATGTGGAACTCCTTCAAGACTGTTGGAAAAGCATTCCTCATGAAGCTGGTTGAGAGAATGCCAAGAGTGTGCAAAGCTGTCATTGAAGAATCTAAAATCTATTTTGATCTGTTTAACAATTTTTTGGTTACTATATGATTCCATATGTGTTATTTCACAGTTTTGACATCTTCACTATTATTCTACAATGTAAAAAATAGTTCAAATAAAGAAAAACCCCAAACTTTTGACTGGTACTTTACATATCATGTAATATATTTATGGACAGGTATATCACAATATCGTTTACGAGATTTTTAATTCACTAGTATAAACTATTGTTTTGAAGCAGACCAGACTTTCATCTTTATAGCCTAGACCCATTCTGAGATACAGTATCATTATATTCTCACCCACAATAACACCATGAAAGACAGAAAAACCCATTATTACGGTCTACTCAGGGCAAAGAGGGGTAGCCTCCATCTTGTACACATATTACACAGTGTACTGTATAATATCACTGAACTGTCATAGAAGGGTTGGATTCATTCTGGGGGGCAAAAAAGACAGAAGAATGATCTCACTTTGAAACTTTGAAAACTCCACTGAAGGTTATTGAATTGAGCCATCAATTTTTTAACAACAGAAACGTGCATCTAAGAGCTGAATGCCTCACTGGGGGGCAGCTGATGAAACAGGCAGGAAACTGGAATAGAGCGAGGAGGAGGAGGAGGAGAGGGAGGAGGATGGTCCAGACAGAGGGGGAGGGAGGGAGTTACAGGCTCCAGATAGAGGGGGAGGGAGGGAGGGAGTTACAGGCTCCAGACAGAGGGGGGAGGGAGGGAGGGAGTTACAGGCTCCAGACAGAGGAGGAGGGAGGGAGGGAGTTACAGGCTCCAGACAGAGGGGGAGGGAGGGAGGGAGTTACAGGCTCCAGACAGAGGGGGAGGGAGGGAGGGGAGTTACAGGCTCCAGACAGAGGGGGAGGGAGGGAGTTACAGGCTCCAGACAGAGGGGGGAGGGAGGGAGGGAGTTACAGGCTCCAGACAGAGGGGGAGGGAGGGAGGGAGTTACAGGCTCCAGACAGAGGGGGAGGGAGGGAGTTACAGGCTCCAGACAGAGGGGAAGGGAGGGAGTTACAGGCTCCAGACAGAGGGGGAGGGAGGGAGTTACAGGCTCCAGACAGAGGGGGAGGGGGGGAGGGAGTTACAGGCTCCAGACAGAGGAGGAGGAGGGAGGGAGTTACAGGCTCCAGACAGAGGAGGAGGGAGGGAGGGAGTTACAGGCTCCAGACAGAGGGGGGAGGGAGGGAGTTACAGGCTCCAGACAGAGGAGGGAGGGAGGGAGGGAGTTACAGGCTCCAGACAGAGGGGGAGGGAGGGAGTTACAGGCTCCAGACAGAGGGGGAGGGAGGGAGTTACAGGCTCCAGACAGAGGGGGAGGGAGGGAGGGAGTTACAGGCTCCAGACAGAGGGGGAGGGAGGGAGTTACAGGCTCCAGAAAGAGGAGGGAGGGAGGGAGTTACAGGCTCCAGACAGAGGAGGAGGAGGGAGGGAGTTACAGGCTCCAGACAGAGGAGGAGGGAGGGAGGGAGTTACAGGCTCCAGACAGAGGGGGAGGGAGGGAGGGGAGTTACAGGCTCCAGACAGAGGAGGGAGGGAGGGAGGGAGGTACAGGCTCCAGACAGAGGGGGAGGGAGGGAGGGAGTTACAGGCTCCAGACAGAGGGGGAGGGAGGGAGGGAGTTACAGGCTCCAGACAGAGGGGGAGGGAGGGAGGGAGGTACAGGCTCCAGACAGAGGGGGAGGGAGGGAGTTACAGGCTCCAGACAGAGGGGGAGGGAGGGAGGGAGTTACAGGCTCCAGACAGAGGAGGAGGGAGGGAGGGAGTTACAGGCTCCAGACAGAGGGGGAGGGAGGGAGGGAGTTACAGGCTCCAGACAGAGGAGAGGGAGGGAGGGAGTTACAGGCTCCAGACAGAGGGGGAGGGAGGGAGGGAGTTACAGGCTCCAGACAGAGGAGGAGGGAGGGAGGGAGTTACAGGCTCCAGACAGAGGGGAGGGAGGGAGGGAGTTACAGGCTCCAGACAGAGGAGGAGGGAGGGAGGGAGTTACAGGCTCCAGACAGAGGGGGAGGGAGGGAGGTACAGGCTCCAGACAGAGGAGGGAGGGAGGGAGGGAGTTACAGGCTCCAGACAGAGGGGGAGGGAGGGAGGTACAGGCTCCAGACAGAGGAGGAGGGAGGGAGGGAGGTACAGGCTCCAGACAGAGGGGGAGGGAGGGAGGTACAGGCTCCAGACAGAGGGAGGGAGGGAGGGAGTTACAGGCTCCAGACAGAGGAGGAGGGAGGGAGGGAGTTACAGGCTCCAGACAGAGGGGGAGGGAGGGAGGGAGTTACAGGCTCCAGACAGAGGAGGAGGGAGGGAGGGAGTTACAGGCTCCAGACAGAGGGGGAGGGAGGGAGGTACAGGCTCCAGACAGAGGAGGGAGGGAGGGAGGGAGTTACAGGCTCCAGACAGAGGGGAGGGAGGGAGGGAGTTACAGGCTCCAGACAGAGGGGGAGGGAGGGAGGTACAGGCTCCAGACAGAGGAGGGAGAGGAGGGAGGGAGTTAAAGGCTCCAGACAGAGGAGGAGGGAGAGGAGGGTACAGGCTCCAGACAGAGGAGGGGGAGGGAGGGAGGGTACAGGCTCCAGACAGAGGAGGGAGGGAGGGAGTTACAGGCTCCAGACAGAGGAGGAGGGAGGGAGGGAGTTACAGGCTCCAGACAGAGGGGGGAGGGAGGGAGGGAGTTACAGGCTCCAGACAGAGGGGGAGGGAGGGAGGGAGTTACAGGCTCCAGACAGAGGGGGAGGGAGGGAGGGAGTTACAGGCTCCAGACAGAGGGGGAGGGAGGGAGGGAGTTACAGGCTCCAGACAGAGGGGGAGGGAGGGAGTTACAGGCTCCAGACAGAGGGGGAGGGAGGGAGTTACAGGCTCCAGACAGAGGGGGAGGGAGGGAGGGAGTTACAGGCTCCAGACAGAGGGGGAGGGAGGGAGGGAGTTACAGGCTCCAGACAGAGGAGGAGGGAGGGAGTTACAGGCTCCAGACAGAGGGGGAGGGAGGGAGGGAGTTACAGGCTCCAGACAGAGGGAGGGAGGGAGGGAGTTACAGGCTCCAGACAGAGGGGGGGGGGGGGGGGGGGAGTTACAGGCTCCAGACAGAGGGGGAGGGAGGGAGGGAGTTACAGGCTCCAGACAGAGGGGAGGGAGGGAGGGAGTTACAGGCTCAGACAGAGGAGGGGAGGGAGGGAGTTACAGGCTCCAGACAGAGGAGGAGGGAGGGAGGAGGTACAGGCTCCAGACAGAGGAGGGAGGGAGGGAGTTACAGGCTCCAGACAGAGGGGAGGGAGGGAGTTACAGGCTCCAGACAGAGGGGGAGGGAGGGAGGGAGTTACAGGCTCCAGACAGAGGGGGAGGGAGGGAGGGAGGACAGGCTCCAGACAGAGGGGGAGGGAGGGAGGGTTACAGGCTCCAGACAGAGGGGGAGGGAGGGAGGGAGTTACAGGCTCCAGACAGAGGGAGGAGGGAGGGAGGGAGTTACAGGCCCAGACAGAGGAGGGAGGGAGGGAGTTACAGGCTCCAGACAGAGGAGGAGGGAGGGAGGAGTTACAGGCTCCAGACAGAGGAGGGAGGGAGGGAGTTACAGGCTCAGACAGAGGGGGAGGGAGGGAGGGAGTTACAGGCTCCAGACAGAGGGAGGGAGGGAGGGAGTTACAGGCTCCAGACAGAGGGGGAGGGAGGGAGGGAGTTACAGGCTCCAGACAGAGGGGGAGGGAGGGAGGGAGTTACAGGCTCCAGACAGAGGAGGAGGGAGGGAGTTACAGGCTCCAGACAGAGGAGGAGGGAGGGAGGGAGTTACAGGCTCCAGACAGAGGAGGAGGGAGGGAGGGAGTTACAGGCTCCAGACAGAGGGGGGAGGGAGGGAGTTACAGGCTCCAGACAGAGGGAGGAGGGAGGGAGTTACAGGCTCCAGACAGAGGGGGAGGGAGGGAGGGAGTTACAGGCTCCAGACAGAGGGGGAGGGAGGGAGGGAGTTACAGGCTCCAGACAGAGGAGGAGGGAGGGAGGGAGTTACAGGCTCCAGACAGAGGAGGAGGGAGGGAGGGAGTTACAGGCTCCAGACAGAGAGGAGGGAGGGAGGAGTTACAGGCTCCAGACAGAGGAGAGGAGGGAGGGAGTTACAGGCTCCAGACAGAGGGGGAGGGAGGGAGGGAGTTACAGGCTCCAGACAGAGGAGGAGGGAGGAGGGAGTTACAGGCTCCAGACAGAGGAGGAGGGAGGGAGGGAGTTACAGGCCCAGACAGAGGGGGAGGGAGGAGGGAGTTACAGGCTCCAGACAGAGGAGGAGGGAGGGAGGGAGTTACAGGCTCCAGACAGAGGGGGAGGGAGGGAGTTACAGGCCCCAGACAGAGGAGGAGGGAGGGAGGAGTTACAGGCTCCAGACAGAGGGGGAGGGAGGGAGGGAGTTACAGGCTCCAGACAGAGGGGGAGGGAGGGAGGGAGTTACAGGCTCCAGACAGAGGGGAGGGAGGGGAGTTACAGGCCCAGACAGGGGAGGAGGGAGGGAGGGAGTTACAGACTCCAGACAGAGGGGAGGGAGGGAGGGAGTTACAGGCTCCAGACAGAGGAGGAGGGAGGGAGGGAGTTACAGGCTCCAGACAGAGGAGGAGGAGGAGGGAGTTACAGGCTCCAGACAGAGGGGAGGGAGGGAGTTACAGGCTCCAGACAGAGGAGGGAGGGAGGGAGGGAGTTACAGGCTCCAGACAGAGGGGAGGGAGGGAGGGAGTTACAGGTCCAGACAGAGGAGGAGGGAGGGAGGGAGTTACAGGCTCCAGACAGAGGGGAGGGAGGGAGTTACAGGCTCCAGACAGAGGAGGAGGGAGGGAGGGAGTTACAGGCCCAGACAGAGGAGGGAGGGAGGGAGTTACAGGCTCCAGACAGAGGAGGGAGGGAGGGAGGGAGTTACAGGCTCCAGACAGAGGGAGGGAGGGAGGGAGTTACAGGCCCAGACAGAGGGGGAGGGAGGGAGGGAGTTACAGGCTCCAGACAGAGGAGGAGGGAGGGAGTTACAGGCTCCAGACAGAGGGGGAGGGAGGGAGGGGAGTTACAGGCTCCAGACAGAGGGAGGGAGGGAGGGAGTTACAGGCCCAGACAGAGGAGAGGAGGGAGGGAGTTACAGGCTCCAGACAGAGGAGGAGGGAGGGAGGGAGTTACAGGCTCCAGACAGAGGGAGGGGAGGAGGAGTTACAGGCTCCAGACAGAGGGGGAGGGAGGGAGGGAGTTACAGGCTCCAGACAGAGGAGGGAGGGAGGGAGGGAGTTACAGGCTCCAGACAGAAGGAGGGAGGGAGGGAGTTACAGGCTCCAGACAGAGGAGGAGGGAGGGAGTTACAGGCTCCAGACAGAGGGGGAGGGAGGGAGGGAGTTACAGGCTCCAGACAGAGGAGGGAGGGAGGGAGTTACAGGCTCCAGACAGAGGGGAGGGGGAGGGAGGGGAGTTACAGGCTCCAGACAGAGGGGAGGGAGGAGGGAGTTACAGGCTCCAGACAGAGGGGGAGGGAGGGAGGGAGTTACAGGCCCAGACAGAGGGGGGAGGGAGGGAGTTACAGGCTCCAGACAGAGGGGGAGGGAGGGAGGGAGTTACAGGCCCAGACAGAGGGGGAGGGAGGGAGTTACAGGCTCCAGACAGAGGGGAGGGAGGGAGGGGAGTTACAGGCTCCAGACAGAGAGGAGGGAGGGAGTTACAGGCTCCAGACAGAGGAGAGGAGGGAGGGAGTTACAGGCTCCAGACAGAGGGGGAGGGAGGGAGTTACAGGCTCCAGACAGAGGAGGGAGGGAGGGAGTTACAGGCTCCAGACAGAGGAGGAGGGAGGGAGGGAGTTACAGGCTCCAGACAGAGGGGAGGGAGGGAGGGAGTTACAGGCCCAGACAGAGGGGGAGGGAGGGAGGGAGTTACAGGCTCCAGACAGAGGAGGAGGGAGGGAGGGAGTTACAGGCTCCAGACAGAGGAGGAGGGAGGGAGGGAGTTACAGGCTCCAGACAGAGGGGGAGGGAGGGAGGGAGTTACAGGCTCCAGACAGAGGGGGAGGGAGGGAGTTACAGGCTCCAGACAGAGGAGGGAGGGAGGGAGTTACAGGCTCCAGACAGAGGGGGAGGGAGGAGGGAGTTACAGGCTCCAGACAGAGGGGAGGGAGGGAGGGAGTTACAGGCTCCAGACAGAGGGGGGAGGGAGGGAGGGAGTTACAGGCTCCAGACAGAGGGGGAGGGAGGGAGGGAGTTACAGGCTCCAGACAGAGGGGGAGGGAGGGAGGAGTTACAGGCTCCAGACAGAGGGAGGGAGGGAGGGAGTTACAGGCTCCAGACAGAGGGAGGGAGGGAGGGAGGGAGTTACAGGCTCCAGACAGGAGGAGGGAGGGAGGGAGTTACAGGTCCCAGACAGAGGGGGAGGGAGGGAGTTACAGGCTCCAGACAGAGGAGGGAGGGAGGGAGTTACAGGCTCCAGACAGAGGGGGAGGGAGGGAGGGAGTTACAGGCTCCAGACAGAGGGAGGAGGGAGGGAGGGAGTTACAGGCTCCAGACAGAGGGGGAGGAGGGAGGGAGTTACAGGCTCCAGACAGAGGAGGAGGGAGGGAGGGAGTTACAGGCTCCAGACAGAGGAGGGAGGGAGGGAGTTACAGGCTCCAGACAGAGGAGGAGGGAGGGAGGGAGTTACAGGCCCAGACAGAGGAGGAGGGAGGGAGGGAGTTACAGGCCCAGACAGAGGAGGGAGGGAGGGAGTTACAGGCTCCAGACAGAGGGAGGAGGGAGGGAGGGAGTTACAGGTCCCAGACAGAGGGGGAGGAGGGAGGGAGTTACAGGCCCAGACAGAGGGGGGAGGAGGGAGGGAGTTACAGGCTCCAGACAGAGGAGAGGAGGGAGGGAGTTACAGGCTCCAGACAGAGGAGGAGGGAGGGAGGGAGTTACAGGCTCCAGACAGAGGGGGAGGGAGGGAGGGAGTTACAGGCTCCAGACAGAGGGGAGGGAGGGAGGGAGTTACAGGCTCCAGACAGAGGGGGGAGGGAGGGAGTTACAGGCTCCAGACAGAGGGAGGGAGGGAGGGAGTTACAGGCTCCAGACAGAGGGGAGGGAGGGAGGGAGTTACAGGCCCAGACAGAGGAGGAGGGAGGTACAGGCTCAGACAGAGGAGGGAGGAGTTACAGGCTCCAGACAGAGGGGAGGGAGGGAGGGAGTTACAGGCTCCAGACAGAGGGAGGAGGAGGGAGGGAGGGAGTTACAGGCCCAGACAGAGGAGGAGGGGAGGGAGTTACAGGCCCCAGACAGAGGGAGGGAGGGAGGGAGTTACAGGCTTCAGACAGAGGAGGGAGGGAGGGAGTTACAGGTCCCAGACAGAGGGGGAGGGAGGGAGGGAGTTACAGGCCCCAGACAGGGGGGGGGGGAGGGAGGGAGTTACAGGCTCCAGACAGAGGGAGGGAGGGAGGGAGGGAGTTACAGGCTCCAGACAGAGGGGGAGGGAGGGAGGGAGTTACAGGCTCCAGACAGAGGGAGGGAGGGAGGGAGGGAGTTACAGGCTCAGACAGAGGAGGAGGGAGGAGGGAGTTACAGGCTCCAGACAGAGGGGAGGGAGGGAGGGAGTTACAGGTTCCAGACAGAGGAGGGGGAGGGAGGGAGTTACAGGCCCAGACAGAGGGAGGGAGGGGAGTTACAGGCTCCAGACAGAGGAGGAGGGAGGGAGGGAGTTACAGGCTCCAGACAGAGGAGGAGGGAGGGAGGGGGAGTTACAGGCCCCAGACAGAGGAGGAGGGAGGGAGGGAGTTACAGGCTCCAGACAGAGGGAGGGAGGGAGGGAGGTACAGCCAGACAGAGGAGGGAGGGAGGGAGTTACAGGCTCCAGACAGAGAGGAGGGAGGGAGGGAGTTACAGGCTCCAGACAGAGGAGGGAGGGAGGGAGTTACAGGCTCCAGACAGAGGGAGGGAGGAGGGAGTTACAGGCTCCAGACAGAGGGGGAGGGAGGGAGTTACAGGCCCAGACAGAGGGAGGGAGGGAGGGAGTTACAGGCTCCAGACAGAGGGAGGGAGGGAGGGAGTTACAGGCTCCAGACAGAGGGAGGGAGGGAGGGAGTTACAGGCTCCAGACAGAGGGAGGGAGGGAGGGAGTTACAGGCTCCAGACAGAGGAGGGAGGGAGGGAGTTACAGGCCCAGACAGAGGGGAGGAGGGAGGGAGGGAGTTACAGGCTCCAGACAGAGGGGGAGGGAGGGAGGGGAGTTACAGGCTCCAGACAGAGGGGGAGGGAGGGAGGGAGTTACAGGCTCCAGACAGAGGGGGAGGGAGGGAGGGAGTTACAGGCAGACAGAGGAGGAGGGAGGGAGGGAGTTCAGGCTCCAGACAGAGGAGGGAGGGAGGGAGGGAGTTAAGGCTCCAGACAGAGGAGGAGGGAGGGAGGAGTTACAGGCTCCAGACAGAGGAGGGAGGGAGGGAGGAGTTACAGGCTCCAGACAGAGGGAGGGAGGGAGGGAGTTACAGGCTCCAGACAGAGGGGAGGGAGGGAGGGAGTTACAGGCCCCAGACAGAGGGAGGGAGGGAGGGAGTTACAGGCTCTAGACAGAGGGGGAGGGAGGGAGGGAGTTACAGGCTCCAGACAGAGGAGGAGGGAGGGAGTTATAGGCTCGAGACAGAGGGAGGGAGGGAGTTACAGGCTCCAGACAGAGGGAGGGAGGGAGGGAGTTACAGGCTCCAGACAGAGGGGGAGGGAGGGAGGGAGTTACAGGCTCCAGACAGAGGAGGGAGGGAGGGAGTTACAGGCCCAGACAGAGGAGGGAGGGAGGGAGTTACAGGCTCCAGACAGAGGAGGGAGGGAGGGAGTTACAGGCTCCAGACAGAGGGGAGGGAGGGAGGGAGTTACAGGCCCAGACAGAGGAGGAGGGAGGGAGGGAGTTACAGGCTCCAGACAGAGGGGGAGGGAGGGAGGGAGTTACAGGCTCCAGACAGAGGGGGGAGGGAGGGAGGGAGTTACAGGCTCCAGACAGAGGGGGAGGGAGGGAGGGAGTTACAGGCCCAGACAGAGGGAGGGAGGGAGGGAGTTACAGGCTCCAGACAGAGGAGGAGGGAGGGAGGGAGTTACAGGCTCCAGACAGAGGGGGAGGGAGGGAGGGAGTTACAGGCTCAGACAGAGGGGGAGGGAGGGAGGGAGTTACAGGCTCAGACAGAGGAGGGAGGGAGGGAGTTACAGGCTCCAGACAGAGGGGGGGGGGAGGGAGGGAGTTACAGGCTCCAGACAGAGGAGGGAGGGAGGGAGTTACAGGCTCCAGACAGAGGAGGAGGGAGGGAGGGAGTTCAGGTCCAGACAGAGGGAGGGAGGGAGGGAGGGAGTTACAGGCTCCAGACAGAGGGGGAGGGAGGGAGGGAGTTACAGGCTCCAGACAGAGGAAGGGAGGGAGTTACAGGGCGCTCAGACAGAGGAGGAGGAGGGAGTTACAGGCTCAGACAGAGGGGGAGGGAGGGAGGGAGTTACAGGCTCCAGACAGAGGAGGAGGGAGGAGGAGTTACAGGCCCCAGACAGAGGAGGGAGGGGAGGGAGTACAGGCTCCAGACAGAGGGAGGGAGGGAGGGAGTTACATTCCAGACAGAGGAGGGAGGGAGGGAGTTACAGGCCCCAGACAGAGGGGAGGGAGGGAGGAGTTACAGGCTCCAGACAGAGGAGGGAGGAGGAGGGAGTTACAGGCTCCAGACAGAGGAGAGGGAGGGAGGGAGTTACAGGCTCCAGACAGAGGGGAGGGAGGGAGGGAGTTACAGGCTCCAGACAGAGGGGAGGGAGGGAGGGAGTTACAGGCCCAGACAGAGGGGGAGGGAGGGAGGGAGTTACAGGCTCCAGACAGAGGAGGGGAGGGAGGGAGGTACAGGCCCAGACAGAGGGAGAGGAGGGAGGAGTTACAGGCCCAGACAGAGGAGGGAGGGAGGGAGGGAGTTACAGGTCCAGACAGAGGGGGAGGGAGGGAGTTACAGGCTCCAGACAGAGGGGGAGGGAGGGAGGGAGTTACAGGCCCAGACAGAGGGGGAGGGAGGGAGGGAGTTACAGGCTCCAGACAGAGGGGGGAGGGAGGGAGTTACAGGCTCCAGACAGAGGGAGGGAGGGAGGGAGTTACAGGCCCAGACAGAGGGGGAGGGAGGGAGGGAGTTACAGGCTCCAGACAGAGGGAGGGAGGGAGGGAGTTACAGGCTCCAGACAGAGGGGAGGGAGGGAGGGAGTTACAGGCTCCAGACAGAGGGAGGGAGGGAGGGAGTTACAGGCCCAGACAGAGGGGAGGGAGGGAGCTACAGGCCCCAGACAGAGGGGGAGGGAGGGAGTTACAGGCTCCAGACAGAGGGAGGAGGGAGGGAGGGAGTCAGGCTCCAGACAGAGGGGGAGGGAGGGAGGGAGTTACAGGCTCCAGACAGAGGGGAGGGAGGGAGGGAGTTACAGGCTCCAGACAGAGGAGGAGAGGAGGGAGTTACAGGCTCCAGACAGAGGGGGAGGGAGGGAGGGAGTTACAGGCTCCAGACAGAGGAGGAGGGAGGGAGGGAGTTACAGGCTCAGACAGAGGAGGAGGGAGGGAGTTACAGGCTCCAGACAGAGGGGGAGGGAGGGAGGGAGTTACAGGCCCAGACAGAGGAGGGAGGGAGGGAGTTACAGGCCCAGACAGAGGGAGGGAGGGAGGGAGTTACAGGCTCCAGACAGAGGAGGAGGGAGGGAGGGAGTTACAGGCTCCAGACAGAGGGGGAGGGAGGGAGGGAGTTACAGGCTCCAGACAGAGGGGGAGGGAGGGAGGGAGTTACAGGCTCCAGACAGAGGGGAGGGAGGGGGAGTTACAGGCTCCAGACAGAGGAGGGAGGAGGGAGTTACAGGCTCCAGACAGAGGGGGAGGGAGGGAGTTACAGGCTCCAGACAGAGGGGAGGGAGGGAGGGAGTTACAGGCTCCAGACAGAGGAGGAGGGAGGGAGGGAGTTACAGGCTCCAGACAGAGGAGGGAGGGAGGGAGTTACAGGCTCAGACAGAGGGGAGGAGGGAGGAGTTACAGGCTCCAGACAGAGGAGGAGGGAGGGAGGGAGTTACAGGCTCCAGACAGAGGGAGGAGGGAGGGAGGTAGCAGGCTCCAGACAGAGGAGGAGGGAGGAGGGAGTTACAGGCTCCAGACAGAGGGAGGGAGGGAGGGAGTTACAGGCTCCAGACAGAGGGGGAGGGAGGGAGGGAGTTACAGGCTCCAGACAGAGGGGAGGGAGGGAGGGAGTTACAGGCCAGACAGAGGAGGAGGGAGGGAGTTACAGGCCAGACAGAGGGGAGGGAGGGAGGGAGTTACAGGCTCCAGACAGAGGGGGAGGGAGGGAGGGAGTTACAGCCCAGACAGAGGGAGGGAGGGAGGGAGTTACAGGCTCCAGACAGAGGAGGAGGGAGGGAGGGAGTTACAGGCTCCAGACAGAGGAGGAGGGAGGGAGGGAGGTACAGGCTCCAGACAGAGGGGGAGGGAGGGAGGGAGTTACAGGCTCCAGACAGAGGGGGAGGGAGGGAGGGAGTTACAGGCTCCAGACAGAGGAGGAGGGAGGGAGGGAGTTACAGGCTCCAGACAGAGGAGGGAGGGAGGGAGGGAGTTACAGGCCCAGACAGAGGGGAGGGAGGGAGGGAGTTACAGGGCCCAGACAGAGGGAGGAGGGAGGGAGTTACAGGCTCCAGACAGAGGGGGAGGGAGGGAGGGAGTTACAGGCTCCAGACAGAGGAGGGAGGGAGGGAGGGAGCTACAGGCTCCAGACAGAGGGGAGGGAGGGAGGGAGTTACAGGCTCCAAGCAGAGGGAGGGAGGGAGGGAGTTACAGGCTCTAGACAGAGGAGGGAGGGAGGGAGGGAGTTACAGGCTCCAGACAGAGGGGAGGGAGGGAGGGAGTTACAGGCTCCAGACAGAGGAGGAGGGAGGGAGGGAGTTACAGGCTCCAGACAGAGGGGGAGGGAGGGAGGGAGTTACAGGCTCCAGACAGAGGGGGAGGGAGGGAGGGAGTTACAGGCTCCAGACAGAGGAGGGAGGGAGGGAGGACAGGCCAGAAGAGGAGGGAGGAGGGAGTTACAGGCTCCAGACAGAGGGAGAGGGAGGGAGTTGACAGCCAGACAAGGGAGGAGGGAGGGAGACAGGCCCAGACAGAGGGAGGGAGGAGGGAGGGAGTTACAGGCTCCAGACAGAGGGGGAGGGAGGAGGGAGTTACAGGCTCCAGACAGAGGAGGGAGGGAGGGAGTTACAGGCCCAGACAGAGGAGGAGGGAGGGAGTACAGGCCCAGACAGAGGGGGAGGAGGAGGGAGTTACAGGCTCCAGACAGAGGAGGAGGGAGGGAGTTACAGGCTCCAGACAGAGGAGGAGGGAGGGAGGAGTTACAGGCTCCAGACAGAGGGGGAGGGAGGGAGGGAGTTACAGGCTCCAGACAGAGGAGGGAGGGAGGGAGACAGGCCCAGACAGAGGGAGGGAGGGAGGGAGTTACAGGCTCCAGACAGAGGAGGGAGGGAGGGAGTTACAGGCTCCAGACAGAGGGGGAGGGAGGGAGGGAGTTACAGGCCCAGACAGAGGGGAGGAGGAGGGAGGGAATAGGCCCCAGACAGAGGAGGAGGGAGGGAGGGAGTTACAGGCCAGACAGAGGGAGGGAGGAGGGAGTTACAGGCTCCCAGACAGAGGAGGAGGGAGGGAGTTACAGGCTCCAGACAGAGGGGGAGGGAGGGAGGGAGTTACAGGCTCCAGACAGAGGGGAGGGAGGAGGGAGTACAGGCTCCAGACAGAGGAGGGAGGGAGGGAGTTACACGCTCCAGACAGAGGAGGAGGGAGGGAGGGAGTTACAGGCTCCAGACAGAGGGGGAGGGAGGGAGGGAGTTACAGGCCCAGACAGAGGAGGAGGGAGGGAGGAGTTACAGGCTCCAGACAGAGGAGGAGGGAGGGAGGAGTTACAGGCTCCAGACAGAGGAGGGAGGGAGGGAGTTACAGGCTCCAGACAGAGGAGGAGGGAGGGAGGGAGTTACAGGCTCCAGACAGAGGAGGAGGGAGGGAGGGAGTTACAGGCTCCAGACAGAGGGAGGAGGGAGGGAGTTACAGGCTCCAGACAGAGGGGAGGAGGGAGGGAGGGAGTTACAGGCTCCAGACAGAGGAGGGAGGGAGGAGTTACAGGCTCCAGACAGAGGAGGAGGAGGGAGGGAGTTACAGGCTCCAGACAGAGAGGAGGGAGGGAGGAGTTACAGGCTCCAGACAGAGGGAGGAGGGAGGGGAGTTACAGGCTCAGACAGAGGAGGGAGGGAGGGAGTTACAGGCTCCAGACAGAGGGAGGGGAGGGAGGGAGTTACAGGCTCCAGACAGAGGAGGGAGGAGGGAGTTACAGGCCCCAGACAGAGGGAGGAGGGAGGGAGGGAGTTACAGCTCCAGACAGAGGAGGGAGGGAGGGAGGGAGTTACAGGCCCAGACAGAGGGGAGGGAGGGAGGAGTTACAGGCCCAGACAGAGGAGGGAGGGAGGGAGTTACAGGCTCCAGACAGAGGAGGAGGGAGGGAGGGAGTTACAGGCTCCAGACAGAGGAGGGAGGGAGGGAGTTACAGGCTCCAGACAGAGGAGGAGGGAGGGAGGGAGTTACAGGCTCCAGACAGAGGGGAGGGAGGGAGGGAGTTACAGGCTCCAGACAGAGGAGGAGGGAGGGAGGGAGCTACAGGCTCCAGACAGAGGGAGGGAGGGAGGGGAGTTACAGGCTCCAGACAGAGGAGGAGGGAGGGAGGGAGTTACAGGCTCCAGACAGAGGAGGGAGGGAGGGAGCTACAGGTCCAGACAGAGGGGAGGGAGGGAGGAGTTACAGGCCCCAGACAGAGGAGGGAGGGAGGGAGTTACAGGCTCCAGACAGAGGAGGGAGGGAGGGAGTTACAGGCTCCAGACAGAGGGAGGGAGGGAGGGAGTTACAGGCTCCAGACAGAGGAGGAGGGAGGGAGGGAGTTACAGGCTCAGACAGAGGAGGAGGGAGGGAGGTACAGGCTCCAGACAGAGGGAGGGAGGGAGGGAGTTACAGGCTCCAGACAGAGGAGGGAGGGAGGGAGTTACAGGCTCCAGACAGAGGAGGGAGGGAGGGAGTTACAGGCAGACAGAGGGGAGGGAGGGAGGGAGTTACAGGCTCCAGACAGAGGAGGAGGGAGGGAGGGAGTTACAGGCTCCAGACAGAGGGGGAGGGAGGGAGGGAGTTACAGGCTCCAGACAGAGGAGGGAGGGAGGGAGTTACAGGCTCCAGACAGAGGAGGAGGAGGGAGGTGTTACAGGCTCCAGACAGGAGGGAGGGAGGGAGGGAGTTACAGGCCCCAGACAGAGGAGGGAGGGAGGGAGTTACAGGCTCCAGACAGAGGGAGGGAGGGAGGGAGTTACAGCCCAGACAGAGGGGGAGGAGGGGAGTTACAGGCTCCAGACAGGAGGAGGGAGGGAGTCACAGGCTCCAGACAGAGGAGGGAGGGAGGGAGTTACAGGCTCCAGACAGAGGGAGGAGGGAGGGAGGGAGTTACAGGCTCCAGACAGAGGGGGAGGGAGGGAGGGAGTTACAGGCTCCAGACAGAGGGGAGGGAGGGAGGGAGTTACAGGCTCCAGACAGAGGAGGGAGGGAGGAGGGAGTTACAGGCTCCAGACAGAGGGGGAGGGAGGGAGGGAGTTACAGGCTCCAGACAGAGGGGAGGGAGGGAGGGAGTTACAGGCTCCAGACAGAGGGAGGAGGGAGGAGGAGTTACAGGCTCCAGACAGAGGAGGAGGAGGGAGGGAGTTACAGGCTCCAGACAGAGGAGGGAGGGAGGGAGTTACAGGCTCCAGACAGAGGGGAGGGAGGGAGGAGTTACAGGCCCAGACAGAGGGAGGGAGGGAGGGAGTACAGGCTCCAGACAGAGGAGGAGGGAGGGAGTTACAGGCTCCAGACAGAGGAGGAGGGAGGGAGGGAGTTACAGGCTCCAGACAGAGGGAGGGAGGGAGGGAGTTACAGCCCAGACAGAGGAGGGAGGGAGGGAGGGAGTTACAGGTCCAGACAGAGGAGGAGGGAGGGGGAGTTACAGGCCCAGACAGAGGGAGGGAGGAGGGAGTACAGGCCCAGACAGAGGAGGAGGGAGGGAGGGAGTTACAGGTCCAGACAGAGGAGGAGGAGGGAGTTACAGGCTCCAGACAGAGGGGAGGGAGGGAGGGAGTTACAGGCTCCAGACAGAGGAGGAGGGAGGGAGGGAGTTACAGGCCAGACAGAGGAGGAGGAGGGAGGAGTTACAGGCTCCAGACAGAGGAGGGGAGGGAGGGAGTTACAGGCCCCAGACAGAGGGAGGGAGGGAGGGATACAGGCTCCAGACAGAGGAGAGGGAGGGAGGGAGTTACAGGCTCCAGACAGAGGAGGGAGGGAGGGAGGGAGTTACAGGCTCCAGACAGAGGGAGGAGGGAGGAGTTACAGGCCCCAGACAGAGGGAGGGAGGGAGGGAGTTACAGGCTTCAGACAGAGGAGGAGGGAGGGAGGGAGTTACAGGCTCCAGACAGAGGGGGAGGGAGGGAGGGAGTTACAGGCTCAGACAGAGGGAGGGAGGGAGGAGGGAGTTACAGGCTCCAGACAGAGGAGGAGGGAGGGAGGGAGTTAAGCTCCAGAGAGAGGAGGAGGGAGAGAGGGAGGGAGTTACAGGCCCCAGACAGAGGGGGAGGGAGGGAGGGAGTTACAGGCTCCAGACAGAGGAGGGAGGGAGGGAGTTACAGGCTCCAGACAGAGGGGAAGGAGGAGGGAGTTACAGGTCCCAGACAGAGGGAGGAGGGAGGGAGTTACAGGCTCCAGACAGAGGAGGAGGGAGGGAGTTACAGGCTCCAGACAGAGGAGGAGGGAGGAGGGAGTTACAGGCTCCAGACAGAGGAGGAGGGAGGGAGGGAGTTACAGGTCCAGACAGAGGAGGAGGAGGGAGGTCAGGCTCAGAGGAGAGGGAGTTACAGCCAGACAGAGGAGGAGGGAGGGAGGGAGTTACAGGCTCCAGACAGAGGGGAGGGAGGGAGGGAGTTAAGGTCAGACAGAGGGAGGAGGGAGGGAGGGAGTTACAGGCTCCAGACAGAGGGGAGGGAGGGAGGGAGTTACAGGCTCCAGACAGAGGGAGGGAGGGAGGAGTTACAGGCTCCAGACAGAGGAGGAGGGAGGGAGGGAGTTACAGGCTCCAGACAGAGGAGGGAGGGAGGGAGGGAGTTACAGGCTCCAGACAGAGGGGGGAGGGAGGGAGGGAGTTAAAGGTCCAGACAGAGGGGGAGGGAGGGAGGGAGTTACAGGCTCCAGACAGAGGGGAGGGAGGGAGGGAGTCACAGGCCCAGACAGAGGAGGGAGGGAGGAGTTACAGGCCCAGACAGAGGAGGAGGGAGGAGGGAGTTACAGGCTCCAGACAGAGGGGGAGGGAGGAGGGAGTTACAGGCTCCAGACAAAGAGGAGAGTCAGGCCCAGACAGAGGGAGGGAGGGAGGGAGTTGACAGGCTCCAGACAGAGGAGGAGGAGGGAGGGAGGTACAGGCCCAGACAGAGGAGGGAGGGAGGGAGTTACAGGCTCCAGACAGAGGGAGGGAGGGAGGGAGTTACAGGCCCAGACAGAGGAGGGAGGGAGGGAGGGAGTTACAGGCTCCAGACAGAGGGGGAGGGAGGGAGGGAGTTACAGGCTCCAGACAGAGGAGGGAGGGAGGGAGTTACAGGCCCAGACAGAGGGAGGAGGGAGGGAGGGAGTTACAGGCTCCAGACAGAGGAGAGGAGGGAGGGAGTTACAGACCCAGACAGAGGAGGAGGGAGGGAGGGAGTTACAGGCTCCAGACAGAGGAGGGAGGGAGGGAGTTACAGGCCCAGACAGAGGGGGAGGGAGGGAGGGAGTTACAGGCTCCAGACAGAGGGAGGGAGGGAGGGAGCTACAGGCCAGACAGAGGAGGGAGGGAGGGAGTTACAGGCTCCAGACAGAGGGAGGGAGGGAGGGAGTTACAGGTCCAGACAGAGGAGGGAGGGAGGGAGTTACAGGCTCCAGACAGAGGGGAGGGAGGGAGGGAGTTACAGGCTCCAGACAGAGGAGAGGGAGGGAGGGAGGGAGTTACAGGCTCCAGACAGAGGGGGAGGGAGGGAGGGAGTTACAGGCTCCAGACAGAGGGAGGAGGGAGGGAGGGAGTTACAGGCTCCAGACAGAGGGAGGAGAGGGAGGGAGGCACAGGCTCCAGACAGAGGGGGAGGGAGGGAGGGAGTTACAGGCTCCAGACAGAGGAGGGAGGGAGGGAGGGATTACAGGCTCCAGACAGAGGGGGAGGGAGGGAGGAGTTACAGGTCCCAGACAGAGGGAGGGAGGGAGGGAGTTACAGGCTCCAGACAGAGGGGGAGGGAGGGAGGGAGTTACAGGCTCCAGACAGAGGAGGGAGGGAGGAGGGAGTTACAGGCTCCAGACAGAGGGGGAGGGAGGGAGGGAGCTACAGGCTCCAGACAGAGGGGGGAGGGAGGGAGTTACAGGTCCAGACAGAGGAGGGAGGGAGGGAGTTACAGGCTCCAGACAGAGGAGGAGGGAGGAGGGAGTTACAGGCTCCAGACAGAGGAGGGAGGGAGGAGGAGTTACAGGCCAGACAGAGGGGGAGGGAGGGAGGGAGTTACAGGCCCAGACAGAGGGGGAGGGAGGGAGGGAGTTACAGGCTCCAGACAGAGGGGGAGGGAGGGAGGGAGTTACAGGCTCCAGACAGAGGGGAGGGAGGGAGGGAGTTACAGGCTCCAGACAGAGGAGGAGGGAGGGAGTGACAGGCTCCAGACAGAGGGGGAGGGAGGGAGGGAGTTACAGGCTCAGACAGAGGGGGAGGGAGGGAGGGAGTTACAGGCTCCAGACAGAGGGGAGGGAGGGAGGGAGTTACAGGCCCCAGACAGAGGAGGGAGGGAGGGAGTTACAGGCTCAGACAGAGGGAGGAGGAGTACAGGCACCAGACAGAGGGGGGAGGGAGGGAGGTACAGGCCCCAGACAGAGGAGGGAGGGAGGGAGTTACAGGCTCCAGACAGAGGGGGAGGGAGGGAGGGAGACAGGCTCCAGACAAGAGGGAGGGAGGAGTTACAGGATCCAGACAGAGGGGAGGGAGGGAGGGAGTTACAGGCTCCAGACAGAGGAGGAGGGAGGGAGTTACAGGCTCCAGACAGAGGAGGAGGGAGGGAGGGAGTTACAGGCTCCAGACAGAGGGGGAGGGAGGGAGGGAGTTACAGGCTCCAGACAGAGGAGGAGGGAGGAGGGAGTTACAGGCCAGACAGAGGGAGGGAGGGAGGGAGTTACAGGCCCAGACAGAGGAGGAGGGAGGGAGTTACAGGCTCCAGACAGAGGGAGGGAGGGAGGGAGTTACAGGCTCCAGACAGAGGAGGGAGGGAGGAGGGAGTTACAGGCTCCAGACAGAGGGGGAGGGAGGGAGGGGTACAGGCTCCAGACAGAGGGGGAGGGAGGGAGGGAGTTACAGGCCAGACAGAGGGAAGGGAGGGAGTTACAGGCTCCAGACAGAGGGGAGGGAGGGAGGGAGTTACAGGCTCCAGACAGAGGGAGGGAGGGAAGGAGTTACAGGCCCAGACAGAGGGGGAGGGAGGGAGGGAGTTACAGGCTCCAGACAGAGGGAGGGAGGGAGGGAGTTACAGGCCCAGACAGAGGAGGAGGGAGGGAGGTAGGCTCCAGACAGAGGGGGAGGGAGGGAGTTACAGGCTCCAGACAGAGGGGGAGGGAGGGAGTTACAGGCCCAGACAGAGGGAGGGAGGAGGGAGTTACAGCTCCAGACAGAGGGGAGGGAGGAGGGAGTTACAGGCCCAGACAGAGGAGGAGGGAGGAGACAGGCCCAGACAGAGGGAGGGAGGGAGGGAGTTACAGGCCCAGACAGAGGAGGAGGGAGGGAGTTACAGGCTCCAGACAGAGGGAGGAGGGAGGGAGTTACAGGCCCAGACAGAGGGGGGGAGGGAGGGAGTTACAGGCTCCAGACAGAGGGAGGGAGGAGGGGAGTTACAGGCTCAGACAGAGGAGGGAGGGAGGGAGGGAGTTACAGGCTCCAGACAGAGGGAGGGAGGGAGAAGGGAGGGAGACTTCCAGACAGAGGGAGGGAGGGAGGGAGTTACAGGCTCCAGACAGAGGGGAGGAGGGAGGGATACAGGCTCCAGACAGAGGGGAGGGAGGGAGGGAGTTACAGGCTCCAGACAGAGGGGAGGGAGGGAGGGAGTTACAGGCCCAGACAGAGGAGGAGGGAGGGAGTTACAGGCTCCAGACAGAGGGAGGGAGGGAGGGAGTTACAGGCTCCAGACAGAGGAGGAGGGAGGGAGGGAGTACAGGCTCCAGACAGAGGGGGAGGGAGGGAGGGAGTTACAGGCTCCAGACAGAGGAGGAGGGAGGAGGGAGTACAGGCCCAGACAGAGGGAGGAGGGAGGGAGTTACAGGCTCCAGACAGAGGGGGAGGGAGGGAGGGAGTTACAGGCTCCAGACAGAGGAGGAGGGAGGGAGGGAGTTACAGGCTCCAGACAGAGGGGAGGGAGGGAGGTACAGGCTCCAGACAGAGGAGGGAGGGAGGGAGTTACAGGCTCCAGACAGAGGGGGAGGGAGGGAGGAGATACAGGCTCCAGACAGAGGGGAGGGAGGGAGGGAGTTACAGGCTCCAGACAGAGGAGGAGGGAGGAGGGAGTTACAGGCTCCAGACAGAGGAGGAGGGAGGGAGGGAGTTACAGGCTCCAGACAGAGGGGAGGGAGGGAGGGAGTTACAGGCCCAGACAGAGGGGAGGGAGGGAGGGAGTTACAGGCTCCAGACAGAGGGGGAGGGAGGAGTTACAGGCTCCAGACAGAGGGGGAGGGAGGGAGGGAGTTACAGGTCCAGACAGAGGGGGGAGGGAGGGAGGGAGTTACAGGCTCCAGACAGAGGAGGAGGGAGGGAGGGAGTTACAGGCTCCAGACAGAGGGGGAGGGAGGAGGGAGTTACAGGCTCCAGACAGAGGGAGGAGGAGGGAGGGAGTTACAGGCTCCAGACAGAGGGGGAGGGAGGGAGGGAGTTACAGGCTCCAGACAGAGGAGGAGGGAGGGAGGGAGTTACAGGCTCCAGACAGAGGGGAGGAGGGAGGGAGTTACAGGCTCCAGACAGAGGGGGAGAGAGGGAGGAGTTACAGGCTCCAGACAGAGGGGAGGGAGGGAGGGAGTTACAGGCTCCAGACAGAGGGGGAGGGAGGGAGGGAGTTACAGGCTCCAGACAGAGGAGGAGGGAGGGAGTTACAGGCTCCAGACAGAGGAGGGAGGGAGGGAGTTACAGGCTCCAGACAGAGGGGAGGAGGGAGGGAGTTACAGGCTCCAGACAGAGGGGGGAGGGAGGGAGGGAGTTACAGGCTCCAGACAGAGGGGGAGGGAGGGAGGGAGTTACAGGCCCAGACAGAGGAGGAGGGAGGGAGGGAGTTAAAGGCTCCAGACAGAGGGGGAGGGAGGGAGGGAGTTACAGGCTCCAGACAGAGGGGAGGGACAGGGGAGGGAGGAGTTACAGGCTCCAGACAGAGGGGGGAGGGAGGGAGTTACAGGCTCCAGACAGAGGGAGGAGGGAGGAGGAGTTACAGGCTCCAGACAGAGGGGAGGGAGGGAGGGAGTTACAGGCTCCAGACAGAGGGGAGGGAGGGAGGGAGTTACAGGCTCCCAGACAGAGGGGAGGGAGGGAGGGAGTTACAGGCTCCAGACAGAGGAGGAGGGAGGGAGTTACAGGCTCCAGACAGAGGAGGGAGGGAGGGAGTTACAGGCTCCAGACAGAGGGGAGGGAGGGAGGGAGTTACAGGCTCCAGACAGAGGGGGGAGGGAGGGAGTTACAGGCTCCAGACAGAGGAGGAGGAGGGAGGAGTTACAGGCTCCAGACAGAGGAGGGAGGGAGGGAGTTACAGGCTCCAGACAGAGGGAGGAGGGAGGGAGTTACAGGCTCGGACAGACAGGGGAGGGAGGGAGTTACAGGCTCCAGACAGAGGAGGAGGAGGGAGGAGTTACAGGCTCCAGACAGAGGAGGGAGGGAGGAGGGTGTTACAGGCTCCAGACAGAGGAGGAGGAGGGAAAGAGTTACAGGCTCCAGACAGAGGAGGAGGGAGGGAGTTACAGGCTCCAGACAGAGGAGGAGGGAGGGAGGTACAGGCTCCAGACAGAGGAGGAGGGAGGGAGGTACAGGCCCAGACAGAGGAGGAGGGAGGGAGTTACAGGCTCCAGACAGAGGGAGGGAGGGAGGGAGTTACAGGCTCCAGACAGAGGGGAGGGAGGGAGGGAGTTACAGGCTCCAGACAGAGGGGGAGGGAGGGAGGGAGGGAGTTACAGGCTCCAGACAGAGGGGGGAGGGAGGGAGTTACAGGCTCCAGACAGAGGGGGAGGTAAGGGAGTTACAGGCTCCAGACAGAGGGGGAGGGAGGGAGGGAGTTACAGGCTCCAGACAGAGGGGAGGGAGGGAGGGAGTTACAGGCTCCAGACAGAGGGGGAGGGAGGAGGGAGTTACAGGCTCCAGACAGAGGAGAGGGAGGGAGTTACAGGCTCCAAACAGAGGAGGAGGGAGGGAGGGAGTTACAGGCTCCAGACAGAGGAGGAGGGAGGGAGGTACAGGCTCCAGACAGAGGGGAGGGAGGGAGGGAGTTACAGGCTCCAGACAGAGGGGAGGGAGGGAGGGAGTTACAGGCTCCAGACAGAGGGGGAGGGAGGGAGGGAGTTACAGGCTCCAGACAGAGGAGGAGGGAGGGACGGAGTTACAGGCTCCAGACAGAGGGGAGGGAGGGAGGGAGTTACAGGCTCCAGACAGAGGGGGAGGGAGGGAGGGAGTTACAGGCTCCAGACAGAGGGGGAGGGAGGGAGGGAGGTACAGGCTCCAGACAGAGGAGGGAGGGAGGGAGGGAGTTACAGGCTCCAGACAGAGGGGAGGGAGGGAGGCACAGGCTCCAGACAGAGGAGGGAGGGAGGGAGTTACAGGCTCCAGACAGAGGGGGAGGGAGGGAGGGAGGTACAGGCTCCAGACAGAGGAGGGAGGGAAGGAGTTACAGGCTCCAGACAGAGGGGGAGGGAGGGAGGGAGGTACAGGCTCCAGACAGAGGAGGAGGGAGGGAGTTACAGGCTCCAGACAGAGGAGGAGGGAGGGAGGGAGATACAGGCTCCAGACAGAGGGGGAGGGAGGGAGGGAGTTACAGGCTCCAGACAGAGGAGGAGGGAGGGAGGGAGTTACAGGCTCCAGACAGAGGGGGGAGGGAGGGAGGGAGGGAGGGAGTTACAGGCTCCAGACAGAGGGGGAGGGAGGGAGTTACAGGCTCCAGACAGAGGGGGAGGGAGGGAGGGAGTTACAGGCTCCAGACAGAGGGGAGGGAGGGAGTTACAGGCTCCAGACAGAGGGGAAGGGAGGGAGGGAGTTACAGGCTCCAGACAGAGGGGGAGGGAGGGAGGGAGGGAGTTACAGGCTCCAGACAGAGGGGGGAGGGAGGGAGGGAGTTACAGGCTCCAGACAGAGGGGGAGGGAGGGAGGGAGTTACAGGCACCAGACAGAGGGGGAGGGATTGAGGGAGTTACAGGCTCCAGACAGAGGGGGAGGGAGGGAGGGAGTTACAGGCTCCAGACAGAGGAGGAGGGAGGGAGGGAGTTACAGGCTCCAGACAGAGGGGGAGGGAGGGAGGGAGTTACAGGCTCCAGACAGAGGGGGAGGGAGGGAGTTACAGGCTCCAGACAGAGGGGGATGGAGGGAGTTACAGGCTCAGACAGAGGGGGAGGGAGGGAGGGAGTCACAGGCTCCAGACAGAGGGGGAGGGAGGGAGGGAGTTACAGGCTCCAGACAGAGGAGGAGGGAGGGAGTTACAGGCTCCAGACAGAGGAGGGAGGGAGGGAGTTACAGGCTCCAGACAGAGGAGGAGGAGGGAGGGAGTTACAGGCTCCAGACAGAGGGGGAGGGAGGGAGGGAGTTACAGGCTCCAGACAGAGGGGGAGGGAGGGAGGGAGTTACAGGCTCCAGACAGAGGAGGAGGGAGGGAGGGAGTTAAAGGCTCCAGACAGAGGGGGAGGGAGGGAGGGAGTTACAGGCTCCAGACATAGGGGGAGGGAGGGAGTTACAGGCTCCAGACAGAGGGGGAGGGAGGTAGTTACAGGCTCCAGACAGAGGGGGAGGGAGGGAGGGAGTTACAGGCTCCAGACAGAGGAGGAGGGAGGGAGGGAGTTACAGGCTCCAGACAGAGGAGGAGGGAGGGAGGGAGTTACAGGCTCCAGACAGAGGGGAGGGAGGGAGGGGAGTTACAGGCTCCAGACAGAGGGGGAGGGAGGGAGGGAGTTACAGGCTCCAGACAGAGGAGGAGGGAGGGAGTTACAGGCTCCAGACAGAGGGGGAGGGAGGGAGTTACAGGCCCAGACAGAGGGGGAGGGAGGGAGGGAGTTACAGGCTCCAGACAGAGGGGGAGAGGGGGAGGGAGTTACAGGCTCCAGACAGAGGAGGAGGGAGGGAGGGAGTTACAGGCTCCAGACAGAGGAGGAGGGAGGGAGTTACAGGCTCCAGACAGAGGGGGGAGGGAGGGAGTTACAGGCCCAGACAGAGGGGGAGGGAGGGAGGGAGTTACAGGCTACAGACAGAGGGGGGAGAGGGGGAGGGAGTTACAGGCTCCAGACAGAGGAGGAGGGAGGGAGGGAGTTACAGGCTCCAGACAGAGGAGGAGGGAGGGAGGGAGTTACAGGCTCCAGACAGAGGAGGAGGGAGGGAGTTACAGGCTCCAGACAGAGGGGGAGGGAGGGAGTTACAGGCTCCAGACAGAGGGGGAGGGAGGGAGGGAGGTACAGGCTACAGACAGAGGGGGAGAGGGGGAGGGAGTTACAGGCTCCAGACAGAGGAGGAGGGAGGGAGGGAGTTACAGGCTCCAGACAGAGGAGGAGGGAGGGAGTTACAGGCTCCAGACAGAGGGGGAGGGAGGGAGTTACAGGCTCCAGACAGAGGGGGGAGGGAGGGAGGGAGTTACAGGCTACAGACAGAGGGGGAGAGGGGGAGGGAGTTACAGGCTCCAGACAGAGGAGGAGGGAGGGAGGGAGTTACAGGCTCCAGACAGAGGGGGAGGGAGGGAGGGAGTTACAGGCTCCAGACAGAGGGGGAGGGAGGGAGTTACAGGCTCCAGACAGAGGAGGGAGTTTCATGGGTTACTGATTTTAAGATTATGTGGTGGTGCTACCCAAAGACGATACTGCATTGATTCTATCAAAGTTGGAATATTTATCCAATTTTGGCCTTACCCAGACCTCCTTTAAGACTTCATAGTGTTTCACATTTTGTGTTACAAAGCAGAGATCCCACTCTGGGCCTTTGATATGCACGTAGAGTACATTATGTTCAACAATATATGCAAAAAAAATGCCAAATCAAAGATTTGTAAACATACTTCAACTGGTGACTATCATTTCATACCCCAGGATATTTTAACTGGTGACTATCATTCCTTACCCCAGGATACTTTAACCGGTGACTATCATTCCTTACCCCAGGATACTTTAACTGGTGACTATCATTCCTTACCCCAGGATACTTTAACTGGTGACTATCATTCCTTACCTCAGGATACTTTAACTGGTGACTATCATTCCTTACCCCAGGATACTTTAACTGGTGACTATCATTCCTTACTCCAGGATACTTTAACTGGTGACTATCATTCCTTACCCCAGGATACTTTAACTGGTGACTATCATTCCTTACCCCAGGATACTTTAACTGGTGACTATCATTCCTTACCCCATTATACTTTAACTGGTGACTATCATTCCTTACCCCCAGGATACTTTAACTGGTGACTATCATTCCTTACCCCAGGATACTTTAACTGGTGACTATCATTTCATACCTCAGGATATTTTAACTGGTGACTATCATTCCTTACCCCAGGATACTTTAACCGGTGACTATCATTCCTTACCCCAGGATACTTTAACTGGTGACTATCATTCCTTACCCCAGGATACTTTAACTGGTGACTATCATTCCTTACCTCAGGATACTTTAACTGGTGACTATCATTCCTTACCCCAGGATACTTTAACTGGTGACTATCATTCCTTACTCCAGGATACTTTAACTGGTGACTATCATTCCTTACCCCAGGATACTTTAACTGGTGACTATCATTCCTTACCCCAGGATACTTTAACTGGTGACTATCATTCCTTACCGTATTATACTTTAACTGGTGACTATCATTCCTTACCCCCAGGATACTTTAACTGGTGACTATCATTCCTTACCCCAGGATACTTTAACTGGTGACTATCATTTCATACCCCAGGATATTTTAACTGGTGACTATCATTCCTTACCCCAGGATACTTTAACCGGTGACTATCATTCCTTACCCCAGGATACTTTAACTGGTGACTATCATTCCTTACCCCAGGATACTTTAACTGGTGACTATCATTCCTTACCTCAGGATACTTTAACTGGTGACTATCATTCCTTACCCCAGGATACTTTAACTGGTGACTATCATTCCTTACTCCAGGATACTTTAACTGGTGACTATCATTCCTTACCCCAGGATACTTTAACTGGTGACTATCATTCCTTACCCCAGGATACTTTAACTGGTGACTATAATTCCTTACCCCAGGATACTTTAACTGGTGACTATCATTCCTTACCCCAGGATACTTTAACTGGTGACTATCATTCCTTACTCCAGGATACTTTAACTGGTGACTATCATTCCTTACTCCAGGATACTTTAACTGGTGACTATCATTCCTTACCTCAGGATACTTTAACTGGTGACTATCATTCCTTACCCCAGGATACTTTAACTGGTGACTATCTAGGAGAATATAATAAAAGGAGCTCTCTGTTGCTGCATGAATCTGGGACAAGTAAACAATCGGCTTACATTTTGGCATGAATCGCCTTCATCAGAGGGTTTTTGAAGTCAGCAGATTTCTATTGTATTCTTTGTTTTTCAGTTTATTGAACAACATCACCAAATCAAAAGGTGCTTGAAGTCGAGACATGCTGACTTTAATACAGAAATAATAACATCTTTTTTGTGCAGTTCTTCTCTGAATACCTCAGGGAATGCACCCTCAGAGACTTTCAATATATGGCAAAAAATAAAATATTGTCACTAAAATATGGAGACAGTAAAAACTTTGCTTTAAAATCTAGAAAGGGAATTTTTAGAAACTTTTGCAGACCCATTATACGACAACTCACTAGACTCCTGAGTATGAACATTAGCAAAATACAGTATTTCACTGCTAACGATGGGTTTACCAAGCGGTCATACCGAACCATTCAACACTAGAAAGCTTCCCTAGCCACAGGTCAATATGGTAGAAGGTAGATCTCAGCCCCAAGCTGCCAAGATCACCACAGGTTTTATACTGTAGTTGGTAGATCTCAGTCTCTAGCAGAAGTTGTAGTAAACACCATTGCAGAATACCAAAGGCATCCATGTTGGCCTTATTAATACTATAATATCTATCACACAAGACTAATGCTGTGTATCTAAAGGGCTCCTCCTTGCCTACGATAGAGGCTATCTGTCTACATTGAGCCTGGTCTCAGAAGGGTCCAGAGCAGCTGTCGTATAGAGGGCGTCCACACCTGGACAGAACAGGAGAGACTAGGCTAGGACTTCTAGACCTGGACAGAACAGGAGGGACTAGGCTAGGACTTCTAGACCTGGACAGAACAGGAGGGAGTAGGCTAGGACATCTAGACCTGGACAGAACAGGAGGGAGTAGGCTAGGACTTCTAGACCTGGACAGAACAGGAGGGAGTAGGCTAGGACATCTAGACCTGGACAGAACAGAAGGGAGTAGGCTAGGACATCTAGACCTGGACAGAACAGGAGGGAGTAGGCTAGGACTTCTAGACCTGGACAGAACAGAAGGAAGTAGGCTAGGACTTCTAGACCTGGACAGAACAGAAGGGAGTAGGCTAGGACATCTAGACCTGGACAGAACAGGAGGGAGTAGGCTAGGACTTCTAGACCTGGACAGAACAGAAGGGAGTAGGCTAGGACATCTAGACCTGGACAGAACAGGAGGGAGTAGGCTAGGACTTCTAGACCTGGACAGAACAGAAGGGAGTAGGCTAGGACTTCTAGACCTGGACAGAACAGGAGGGAGTAGGCTAGGACTTCCAGGGACTGGGGGAGAAAGGGTATAGAGGCAGAGCTGGGGTTCTACCCCCTAATGCCAGATGTGACCGACTGGGGTTTTAATCCGGGATTAAACCTGTGTGATGCTACAAGACTGTGTTTGCTCACTGAGCTAAAGTCTACAGGGAGTTGTTTAAAGGGCATCCTGGCCTGACAGCACAGAGACCAGAGGAGATAGAGTTGGAGACAGGTAGCCAGATCTGACAGCACAGAGACCAGGGGAGATAGAGTTGGAGACAGGTAGCCAGACCTGACAGCACAGAGACCAGGGGAGGTAGAGTTGGAGACAGGTAGCCAGATCTGACAGCACAGAGACCAGGGGAGTTAGAGTTGGAGACAGGCAGCCAGATCTGACAGCACAGAGACCAGGGGAGGTAGAGTTGGAGACAGGCAGCCAGATCTGACAGCACAGAGACCAGGGGAGGTAGAGTTGGAGACAGGCAGCCAGATCTGACAGCACAGAGACCAGGGGAGGTAGAGTTGGAGACAGGCAGCCAGATCTGACAGCACAGAGACCAGGGGAGGTAGAGTTGGAGACAGGCAGCCAGATCTGACAGCACAGAGACCAGGGGAGGTAGAGTTGGAGACAGGCAGCCAGACCTGACAGCACAGAGACCAGGGGAGGTAGAGTTGGAGACAGGCAGCCAGATCTGACAGCACAGAGACCAGGGGAGGTAGAGTTGGATACAGGCAGCCAGATCTGACAGCACAGAGACCAGGGGAGCTAGAGTTGGAGACAGGCAGCCAGATCTGACAGCACAGAGACCAGGGGAGTTAGAGTTGGAGACAGGCAGCCAGATCTGACAGCACAGAGACCAGGGGAGCTAGAGTTGGAGACAGGCAGCCAGATCTGACAGCACAGAGACCAGGGGAGTTAGAGTTGGAGACAGGCAGCCAGACCTGACAGCACAGAGACCAGGGGAGATAGAGTTGGAGACAGGCAGCCAGACCTGACAGCACAGAGACCAGGGGAGGTAGAGTTGGAGACAGGCAGCCAGACCTGACAGCACAGGGTCCAGGGGAGCTAGAGTTGGAGACAGGCAGCCAGATCTGACAGCACAGGATCCAAGGGAGTTAGAGTTGGAGACAGGCAGCCAGATCTGACAGCACAGAGACCAGGGGAGCTAGAGTTGGAGACAGGCAGCCAGATCTGACAGCACAGGGACCAGGGGAGGTAGAGTTGGAGACAGGCAGCCAGATCTGACAGCACAGAGACCAGGGGAGCTAGAGTTGGAGACAGGCAGCCAGATCTGACAGCACAGGGACCAGGGGAGGTAGAGTTGGAGACAGGCAGCCAGATCTGACAGCACAGAGACCAGGGGAGTTAGAGTTGGAGACAGGCAGCCAGATCTGACAGCACAGGGTCCAGGGGAGTTAGAGTTGGAGACAGGCAGCCAGATCTGACAGCTTGACAATATCTATGAGAATGATATGGTTCCTAGTGGTAAGTGTTATAACCAACTCCTCTCTCTCACACATACACACACGCGCACATGCACACACACACACACACACACACACACACACAGACACAAACACACACACACACACACACACACACAAACACACAAACACACACACACACACACACACACACACACACACACAAACACACACATACGCACACGCATACACACACACACACACACACACATACGCGCACACGCACACACACATACAGGTCTGGGACCAGGCTATTGTATTACCCCACATCACTGACAGTGGCTCCCCACAGGCTTGAGTTAATGGCCTTAATGTGTTCTAACCAACATGTTGTAAGTTGGTATCAGACGTTTGGAGCCCAGTGGAACAGCTTAATTAAAGGGAAGAAACAGAGGGAGCTGCTGAATTAGGAAATTAGACTGCAGGAACCAACTGAGAAGCAATGCTAATGAAACATTCTTAGCCCTAACATGCCATCTTTAAAACATGCCCCTTGCCTCTGTTAGCTGATTGTCTCATTTAAAGTGGCAATCAGCTATTGAAACAATAACAAAGTGTTTACCCCGCCCCTGTTTTGAGTAAAAAGCTGAGGGATGGAGAAATGTATAGACAAAGCTGTGGCTGCAAGGTCTGACCATCCATGATATCAATGTATAGTTTTAACCATGTTTATTGACATTTACTTTGTTTACAAACATTGGAGTAAAACAAGCTTATATTTGAGGTTCTGATGGGGTACGACAGTTGACCTAAACTCATGAGGCATTTATAAGTTATATTATTCAAGAATCGATGGGGGGTACACATAATTATTTCTGAGTACAACTATGGATATCGCAACTACAGATTAGCCCTTTAAATCTATATTTAGTGTACTTAGACTAGCTACACTGTCACCGAAAGGTTTCCGATAACAGAAGCACAGTCTGATGCAACACTATGTAGGTCCACACAGTCTGATGCAACACTATGTAGCAACACACAGTCTGATGCAACACTATGTAGCAACACACAGTCTGATGCAACACTATGTAGCAACACACAGTCTGATGCAACACTATGTAGCAACACACAGTCTGATGCAACACTATGTAGCAACACACAGTCTGATTCAACACTATGTAGCAACACACAGTCTGATGCAACACTATGTAGCAACACACAGTCTGATGCAACACTATGTAGCAACACACAGTCTGATGCAACACTATGTAGCAACACACAGTCTGATGCAACACTATGTAGCAACACACAGTCTGATGCAACACTATGTAGCAACACACAGTCTGATGCAACACTATGTAGCAACACACAGTCTGATGCAACACTATGTAGCAACACACAGTCTGATGCAACACTATGTAGCAACACACAGTCTGATGCAACACTATGTAGGTCCACACAGTCTGATGCAACACTATGTAGCAACACACAGTCTGATGCAACACTATGTAGCAACACACAGTCTGATGCAACACTATGTAGCAACACACAGTCTGATGCAACACTATGTAGCAACACACAGTCTGATGCAACACTATGTAGCAACACACAGTCTGATGCAACACTATGTAGCAACACACAGTCTGATGCAACACTATGTAGCAGCACACAGTCTGATGCAACACTATGTAGCAACACACAGTCTGATGCAACACTATGTAGCAACACACAGTCTGATGCAACACTATGTAGCAACACACAGTCTGATGCAACACTATGTAGCAACACACAGTCTGATGCAACACTATGTAGCAACACACAGTCTGATGCAACACTATGTAGGTCCACACAGTCTGATGCAACACTATGTAGCAACACACAGTCTGATGCAACACTATGTAGCAACACACAGTCTGATGCAACACTATGTAGGTCCACACAGTCTGATGCAACACTATGTAGCAACACACAGTCTGATGGAACACTATGTAGCAACACACAGTCTGATGCAACACTATGTAGGTCCACACAGTCTGATGCAACACTATGTAGGTCCACACAGTCTGATGCAACACTATGTAGGTCCACACAGTCTGATGCAACACTATGTAGCAACACACAGTCTGATGCAACACTATGTAGCAACACACAGTCTGATGCAACACTATGTAGCAACACACAGTCTGATGCAACAATATGTAGCAACACACAGTCTGATGCAACACTATGTAGGTCCACACAGTCTGATGTAACACTATGTAGCAACACACAGTCTGATGCAACACTATGTAGGTCCACACAGTCTGATGCAACACTATGTAGCAACACACAGTCTGATGCAACACTATGTAGCAACACACAGTCTGATGCAACACTATGTAGGTCCACACAGTCTGATGCAACACTATGTAGGTCCACACAGTCTGATGCAACACTATGTAGCAACACACAGTCTGATGCAACACTATGTAGCAACACACAGTCTGATGCAACACTATGTAGCAACACACAGTCTGATGCAACACTATTTAGCGACACACAGTCTGATGCAACACTATGTAGGTCCACACAGTCTGATGCAACACTATGTAGCAACACACAGTCTGATGCAACACTATGTAGCAACACACAGTCTGATGCAACACTATGTAGGTCCACACAGTCTGATGCAACACTATGTAGCAACACACAGTCTGATGGAACACTATGTAGCAACACACAGTCTGATGCAACACTATGTAGGTCCACACAGTCTGATGCAACACTATGTAGCAACACACAGTCTGATGCAACACTATGTAGCAACACACAGTCTGATGCAACACTATGTAGGTCCACACAGTCTGATGCAACACTATGTAGCAACACACAGTCTGATGCAACACTATGTAGGTCCACACAGTCTGATGCAACACTATGTAGCAACACACAGTCTGATGCAACACTATGTAGCAACACACAGTCTGATGCAACACTATGTAGCAACACACAGTCTGATGCAACACTATGTAGGTCCACACAGTCTGATGCAACACTATGTAGGTCCACACAGTCTGATGCAACACTATGTAGGTCCACACAGTCTGATGCAACACTATGTAGCAACACACAGTCTGATGCAACACTATGTAGGTCCACACAGTCTGATGCAACACTATGTAGCAACACACAGTCTGATGCAACACTATGTAGGTCCACACAGTCTGATGCAACACTATGTAGCAACACACAGTCTGATGCAACACTATGTAGGTCCACACAGTCTGATGCAACACTATGTAGCAACACACAGTCTGATGCAACACTATGTAGCAACACACAGTCTGATGCAACACTATGTAGCAACACACAGTCTGATGCAACACTATGTAGGTCCACACAGTCTGATGCAACACTATGTAGCAACACACAGTCTGATGCAACACTATGTAGGTCCACACAGTCTGATGCAACACTATGTAGGTCCACACAGTCTGATGCAACACTATGTAGCAACACACAGTCTGATGCAACACTATGTAGGTCCACACAGTCTGATGCAACACTATGTAGCAACACACAGTCTGATGCAACACTATGTAGCAACACACTGTCTGATGCAACACTATGTAGGTCCACACAGTCTGATGCAACACTATGTAGGTCCACACAGTCTGATGCAACACTATGTAGCAACACACAGTCTGATGCAACACTATGTAGCAACACACAGTCTGATGCAACACTATGTAGCAACACACAGTCTGATGCAACACTATGTAGCAACACACAGTCTGATGCAACACTATGTAGGTCCACACAGTCTGATGCAACACTATGTAGCAACACACAGTCTGATGCAACACTATGTAGCAACACACAGTCTGATGCAACACTATGTAGGTCCACACAGTCTGATGCAACACTATGTAGGAACACACAGTCTGATGTAACACTATGTAGCAACACACAGTCTGATGCAACACTATGTAGGTCCACACAGTCTGATGCAACACTATGTAGCACCACACAGTCTGATGCAACACTATGTAGCAACACACAGTCTGATGCAACACTATGTAGCAACACACAGTCTGATGCAACACTATGTAGCAACACACAGTCTGATGCAACACTATGTAGCAACACACAGTCTGATGCAACACTATGTAGGTCCACACAGTCTGATGCAACACTATGTAGGTCCACACAGTCTGATGCAACACTATGTAGCAACACACAGTCTGATGCAACACTATGTAGGTCCACACAGTCTGATGCAACACTATGTAGCAACACACAGTCTGATGCAACACTATGTAGGTCCACTTCAACTATGCTCAAGACAGTCAAAATATTTCCACGCTAAAGGATAATGTATTCTGCATTCATTGCTCATACGAATGTTGAGTCTAAACTTACTGTATGTAAACATTGAATACATCACAAACCCTAACCATCATGTCTGACCTCTCCTCACCCTATAATCATTATCAGTAATAGCAGAGCTTCTCTTCCCTTCAACCATCCACATGATTCAAAATTTATAGTAAACTGCTTTGCTGGAGTATAGATACCTTCTACAATCCTCGTTTTGAGAGCTGAGAGCTGGGGTGGAGATCTGGGCAGAAACCATGAAACCCAATGTTTAAATTTAGAGTTTGACACCTCAGGGATGTTGATAGATGCTGTGTTGTTTTTTTAGAGAGAGATCCTTTCATGGCATAGTGACGGGCTCTTATTGGTCTATGGACGAGGAGGGGAAGATGGACGTTGTAGATGAACAGTGAAAGCTGTCATATTAGCCGTGAAACCCCCGAGAGTGCTGAGACCTTCTGATCAACAAAATAATGTGTTGATTCAGCCCTAACTTTGCTAGCTCAGCTGACAATGATATATACACTGACAACTCTCCACGCATGGATTCCCTCCTTCTCCATTCTCACCAGTCCAACAGAGATAAAACAAGAAGAGAAGTATTCTCTCCTTCTCCATTCTCACCAGTACAACAGAGAGAAGACAAGAAGAGAAGTATTCCCGCCTTCTCCATTCTCACCAGTCCAACAGAGCGAAGACAAGAAGAGAAGTATTCTCTCCTTCTCCATTCTCACCAGTCCAACAGAGAGAAAACATTAACAGAAGCCACAGAGCGGAACAGGGAACCAACACAAACATATCAGAGGTAAGATTAACTTCCAGAGCCTCAGCAGTCATAACAGGTCAAATTAACTTCCAGAGCTTTAGCAGTCATAACAGGTCAGAATAACTTCCAGAGCCTCAGCAGTCATTTTAAGTCAGATTAAATTCCAGAGCCTCAGCAGTCATAACAGGTCAGATTAATTTCCGGAGCCTCAGCAGTCATAACAAGTCAGATTAACTTCCGGAGCCTCAGCAGTTATAACAACTCAAGTCAGATTAACTTCCAGAGCCTCAGCAGTCATAACAAGTCAGATGAATTTCCAGATCCTCAGCAGTCATAACAAGTCAGATTACCTTCCGGAGCCTCAGCAGTCATAACAAGTCAGATTAAATTCCAGAGCCTCAGCAGTCATAACAGGTCAAATTAACTTCCGGAGCCTCATTAGTCATAACAGGTCAGATTAACTTCCAGAGCCTCAGCAGTCATAACAGGTCAGATTAACTTCCGGAGCCTCAGCAGTCATAACAACTCAGAGTAACTTCCGGAGCCTCAGCAATCATAACAACTCAAATTAACTTCCAGAGCTTTAGCAGTCATAACAGGTCAGAATAACTTCCAGAGCCTCAGCAGTCATTTTAAGTCAGATTAAATTCCAGAGCCTCAGCAGTCATAACAGGTCAGATTAACTTCCAGAGCCTCAGCAGTCATAACAAGTCAGATTAACTTCTGGAGCCTCAGCAGTCATAACAGGTCAGATTAACTTCCGGAGCCTCAGCAGGCATAATAGGTCAGATTAACTTCCGGAGCCTCAGCAGTCATAACAGGTCAGATTAACTTCCGGAGCCTCAGCAGTCATAACAGGTCAGTTTAACTTCCGGAGCCTCAGCAGACATAACAGGTCAGAATAACTTCCAGAGCCTCAGCAGTCATAACAGGTCAGATTAACTTCCGGAGCCTCAGCAGTCATAACAGGTCAGATTAACTTCCGGAGCCTCAGCAGTCATAACAGGTCAGATTAACTTCCGGAGCCTCAGCAGTCATAACAGGTCAGATTAACTTCCAGAGCCTCAGCAGTCATAACAGGTCAGATTAACTTCCGGAGCCTCAGCAGTCATAACAAGTCAGATTAAATTCCAGAGCCTCAGCAGTCATAACAGGTCAGATTAAGTTCCGGATCCTCATTTGTCATAACAGGTCAGATTAACTTCCGGAGCCTCAGCAGTCATAACAAGTCAGATTAAATTCCAGAGCCTCAGCAGTCATAACAGGTCAGATTAACTTCCGGAGCCTCATTAGTCATAACAGGTCAGACTAACTTCCGGAGCCTCAGCAGTCATAACAGGTCAGATTAACTTCCGGAGCCTCAGCAGTCATAACAACTCAGATTAACTTCCGGAGCCTCAGCAGTCATAACAGGTCAGATGAACTTCCGGAGCCTCAGCAGTCATAACAGCTCAGATTAACTTCCAGAGCCTCAGCAGTCATAACAGGTCAGATTAACTTCCGGAGCCTCAGCAGTCATAACAAGTCAGATTAACTTCCGGAGCCTCAGCAGTTATAACAAGTCAAGTCAGATTAACTTCCAGAGCCTCAGCAGTCATAACAAGTCAGATGAATTTCCAGATCCTCAGCAGTCATAACAGGTCAAATTAACTTCCGGAGCCTCATTAGTCATAACAGGTCAGATTAACTTCCGGAGCCTCAGCAGTCATAACAGGTCAGATTAACTTCCGGAGCCTCAGCAGTCATAACAACTCAGATTAACTTCCGGAGCCTCAGCAATCATAACAACTCAAATTAACTTCCAGAGCTTTAGCAGTCATAACAGGTCAGAATATCTTCCAGAGCCTCAGCAGTCATTTTAAGTCAGATTAAATTCCAGAGCCTCAGCAGTCATAACAGGTCAGATTAACTTCCAGAGCCTCAGCAGTCATAACAGGTCAGATTAACTTCCGGAGCCTCAGCAGTCATAACAGGTCAGATTAACTTCCGGAGCCTCAGCAGTCATAACAAGTCAGATTAACTTCTGGAGCCTCAGCAGTCATAACAGGTCAGATTAACTTCCGGAGCCTCAGCAGGCATAATAGGTCAGATTAACTTCCGGAGCCTCAGCAGTCATAACAGGTCAGATTAACTTCCGGAGCCTCAGCAGTCATAACAGGTCAGATTAACTTCCGGAGCCTCAGCAGACATAACAGGTCAGAATAACTTCCAGAGCCTCAGCAGTCATAACAGGTCAGACTAACTTCCGGAGCCTCAGCAGACATAACAGGTCAGATGAACTTCCAGAGCCTCAGCAGTCATAACAGGTCAGATTAACTTCCGGAGCCTCAGCAGTCATAACAGGTCAGATTAACTTACGGAGCCTCAGCAGTCATAACAGGTCAGATTAACTTCCGGAGCCTCAGCAGTCATAAAAGGTCAGATTAACTTCCAGAGCCTCAGCAGTCATAACAGGTCAGATTAACTTCCAGAGCCTCAGCAGTCATAACAAGTCAGATTAAATTCCAGAGCCTCAGCAGTCATAACAGGTCAGATTAACTTCCGGAGCCTCATTAGTCATAACAGGTCAGACTAACTTCCGGAGCCTCAGCAGTCATAACAGGTCAGATTAACTTCCGGAGCCTCAGCAGTCATAACAACTCAGATTAACTTCCGGAGCCTCAGCAATCATAACAACTCAAATTAACTTCCAGAGCTTTAGCAGTCATAACAGGTCAGAATAACTTCCAGAGCCTCAGCAGTCATTTTAAATCAGATTAAATTCCAGAGCCTCAGCAGTCATAACAGGTCAGATTAACTTCCGGAGCCTCAGCAGTCATAACAGGTCAGATTAACTTCCGGAGCCTCAGCAGTCATAACAAGTCAGATTAACTTCCGGAGCCTCAGCAGTCATAAAAGCTCAGATTAACTTCCGGAGCCTCAGCAGTCATAAAAGGTCAGATTAACTTCCGGAGCCTCAGCAGACATAACAGGTCAGAATAACTTCCAGAGCCTCAGCAGTCATAACAGGTCAGATTATTTTCCGGAGCCTCAGCAGACATAATAGGTCAGATTAACTTCCAGAGCCTCAGCAGTCATAACAGGTCAGATTAACTTCCGGAGCCTCAGCAGTCATAACAGGTCAGATTAACTTCCGGAGCCTCAGCAGTCATAACAGGTCAGATTAACTTCCGGAGCCTCAGCAGTCATAACAGGTCAGATTAACTTCCGGAGACTCAGCAGTCATAACAGGTCAGAATGACTTCCAGAGCCTCAGCAGTCATAACAGGTCAGATTCTTTCTCCCCTTATTATTTTTAAATTGTCATAGAGACAAGTATGTATTGGCAATAGACCTCAAACTTCAGAATTACTTTTAATAATTGTTTCATCAATGTATAAAATGTAGCCAAACTTACTAGGTCTCCGGGAGTTTTTGGGGAGCAACATTTCTTCCTTAATGATCATCCTGTTTTTGTTGTTGGTACTTCCTGTTTGCCTGAAGGCTGCACAATGTTTCAACAAAATCACAAATCCAATAACTTTCACAGTAACTCTCCTAACACTGTTACTTGAATGTTAATATAATTAATAGTTTATTACTCACAACAAATCCTGAAAACTCCTAAATAAACTTCAGATCTGTATCGTGGCAAGCCAGGCATAGCAAAAATTCATATTAAAAAACATGTTTCACTATAGATTGGAGAGCAGCAATGCCAATCGGCAGCAAAGCAATTCAGCAGCAAAGTAAATCCTTCAGACAATGTTATCAGAAGCTGAGAATACTGACAATAGGGCTACTGTATATAAAAACAATGTTTGAAACAATTAGAGCCTGAACGAAAGCTAAAGTAACTCTGTGTTTAACATAAACAACTTTTGAAATAATGTGGTTGCCTGCACAAGTTAACTACTTACTTACCTTCCCATGTTCACTACTTAATTACCTGCCCAAGTTCACTACTTAATTACCTGCCCAAGTTCACTACTTACTTACCTTCCCATGTTCACTACTTAATTACCTGCCCAAGTTCACTACTTAATTACCTGCCCAAGTTCACTACTTAATTACCTGCCCAAGTTCACTACTTAATTACCTGCCCAAGTTCACTACTTAATTACCTGCCCAAGTTCACTACTTAATTACCTGCCCAAGTTCACTACTTAATTACCTGCCCAAATTCATTACTTAATTACCTGCCCAAGTTCACTACTTACTTACCTGCCCAAGTTCATTACTTAATTACCTGCCCAAGTTCACTACTTAATTACCTGCCCAAGTTCACTACTTAATTAACAACCTGATCTTCTTATCCCCTCTGCATAGCTAAGCATCTCTCTCTCTTTCTCTCTCTCTCTCTGCTTCTCTCTCTCTCTCTCTCTCTCTCTCTCTCTGCTTCTCTCTCTCTCCCTCTCTCTCTCTCTGCCTCTCTCTCTCTCTGCCTCTCTCTGCTTCTTTCTCTCTCTGCCTCTCGCTCTCCTTCTCTCTCTCTCCCTGTTTCTGACTCTCTCTCTCCCTCTCCCCCCTTCACGTGTTGCTATGGCTAATTGGTTCTACAGCAAAGGTGTCTGTTCAGTAGCCTGCCTTCCAAACAGCCAGCTGCCTGGCTAAATGAGCTGTGTCCACATAATGACACCAATAAACTGCTGAACAAGGAACCAAAGCTGAAGCTACAAAACCAAACACATAAAAACACAAAATGGGGTAAAAAATCTACTGCAACTAACCTACGTGAGAATGCTATTCACTGACAACAGCTCAGCGTTCAACAAAATCAAATCAAATCACATTTTATTTGTCACATACACAATGTTTAGCAGATGTTATTGCGGGTGTAGCGAAATGCTTGTGCTTCTAGTGTGACGAGGTGAAATGAAGGAGTCAGGCGCAGGAGGTAAAATACCGAAGTCCAGAGTTTAATGCATTCACATATATCAAATCAAATCAAATCAAATTTTATTGGTCACATGCGCCGAATACAACAGGTGCAGACATTACAGTGAAATGCTTACTTACAGCCCTTAACCAACAGTGCATTTATTTTAAACAAAAAAGTAAGAATAAAACAACAACAAAAAAAGTGTTGAGAAAAAAAGAGCAGAAGTAAAATAAAGTGACAGTAGGGAGGCTATATATACAGGGGGGTACCGTTGCAGAGTCAATGTGCGGGGGCACCGGCTAGTTGAGGTAGTTGAGGTAATATGTACATGTGGGTAGAGTTAAAGTGACTATGCATAAATACTTAACAGAGTAGCAGCAGCGTAAAAGGATGGGGTGGGGGGGCAGTGCAAATAGTCCGGGTAGCCATGATTAGCTGTTCAGGAGTCTTATGGCTTGGGGTAGAAGATGTTGAGAAGTCTTTTGGACCTAGACTTGGCACTCCGGTACCGCTTGCCGTGCGGTAGCAGAGAGAACAGTCTATGACTAGGGTGGCTGGAGTCTTTGACAATTTTGAGGGCCTTCCTCTGACACCGCCTGGTATAGAGGTCCTGGATGGCAGGAAGCTTTGCCCCAGTGATGTACTGGGCCGTACGCACTACCCTCTGTAGTGCCTTGCGGTCAGAGGCCAAGCAGTTGCCATACCAGGCGGTGATGCAACCAGTCAGGATGCTCTCGATGGTGCAGCTGTAGAATTTTTGAGGATCTGAGGACCCATGCCAAATCTTTTTAGTCTCCTGAGGGGGAATAGGCTTTGTCGTGCCCTCTTCACGACTGTCTTGGTGTGTTTGGACCATGATAGTTTGTTGGTGATGTGGACACCAAGGAACTTGAAGCTCTCAACCTGTTCCACTACAGCCCCGTTGATGAGAATGGGGGCGTGCTCAGTCCTCTTTTTTTTTCCTGTAGTCCACAATCATCTCCTTTGTCTTGGTCACGTTGAGGGAGAGGTTGTTGTCCTGGCACCACACGGCCAGATCTCTGACCTCCTCCCTATAGGCTGTCTCATCGTTGTCGGTGATCAGGCCTACCACTGTTGTGTCGTCGGCAAACTTAATGATGGTGTTGGAGTCGTGCCTGGCCATGCAGTCATGGGTGAACAGAGAGTACAGGAGGGGACTGAGCACGCACCCCTGAGGGGCCCCCGTGTTGAGGATCAGTGTGGCAGATGTGTTGTTACCTACCCTTACCACCTGGGGGCGGCCCGTCAGGAAGTCCAGGATCCAGTTGCAGAGGGAGGTGTTTAGTCCCAGGATCCTTAGCTTAGTGATGAGCTTAGAGGGCACTATGGTGTTGAATGCTGAGCTGTAGTCAATGAATAGCATTCTCACGTAGGTGTTCCTCTTGTCCAGGTGGGAAAGGGCAGTGTGGAGTGCGATAGAGATTGCATCATCTGTGGATCTGTTGGGGCGGTATGCAAATTGGAGTGGGTCTAGGGTTTCTGGGATTATGCTGTTGATGTGAGCCATGACCAGTCTTTCAAAGCACTTCATGGCTACAGACGTCAGTGCTACGGGTCGGTAGTCATTTAGGCAGGTTATCTTAGAGTTCTTGGGCACGGGGACTATGGTGGTCTGCTTGAAACATGTTGGTATTACAGACTCAGTCAGGGACATGTTGAAAATGTCAGTGAAGACACTTGCCAGTTGGTCAGCACATGCTCGGAGTACACGTCCTGGTAATCCGTCTGGCCCTGCGGCCTTGTGAATGTTGACCTGCTTAAAAGTCTTACTCACATCGGCTACGGAGAGCGTGATCACATAGTCATCCGGAACAGCTGGTGCTCTCATGCATGCTTCAGTGTTGCTTGCCTCGAAGCGAGCATAGAAGTGGTTTAGCTCGTCTGGTAGGCTTGTGTCACTGGGCAGCTCGCGGCTGTGCTTCCCTTTGTAGTCTGTAATAGTTTTCAAGCCCTGCCACATCCGACGAGCGTCAGAGCCAGTGTAGTATGATTCAATCTTAGACCTGTATTGACTCTTTGCCTGTTTGATGGTTCGTCGGAGGTCATAGCGGGATTTCTTATAAGCGTCCGGGTTAGAGTCCCGTTCCTTGAAAGCGGCAGCTCTACCCTTTAGCTCAGTGCGGATGTTTCCTGTAATCCATGGCTTCTGGTTGGGGTATGTACGTACGGTCACTGTGGGGACGACATCATCGATGCACTTATTGATGAAGCCAGTGACTGATGTGGTGTACTCCTCAATGCTGTCTGAAGAATCCCGGAACATGTTCCAGTCTGTGCTAGCAAAACAGTCCTGTAGCTTTGCATCTGCGTCATCTGACCACTTTTTTATTAACTCGAATCACTGGTGCTTCCTGCTTCAGTTTTTGCTTATAAGCAGGAATCAGGAGGATAGAGTTATGGTCAGATTTGCCAAATGGAGGGCGAGGGAGAGCTTTGTATGCGTCTCTGTGTGTGGAGTAAAGGTGGTCTAGAGTTTTTTTCCCTCTGGTTGCACATTTAACATGCTGGTAGAAATTAGGTAGAACGGATTTAAGTTTCCCTGCATTAACGTCCCCGGCCACTAGGAGCGCTGCATCTGGATGAGCGTTTTCCTGTTGATTAATGGCCTTGTACAACTCATTCAGTGCAATCTTAATGCCAGCATTGGTTTGTGGTGGTAAATAGACAGCTATGAAAAATATAGATGAAAACTCTCTTGGTAAATAGTGTGGTCTACAGCTTATCATAAGATACTCTACCTCAGGCGAGCAAAACCTCGAGACTTCCTTAGTATTTGATTTTGTGCACCAGCTGTTGTTTACAAATATACACAGACCGCCACCCCTTGTCTTACCAGAGTCTGCCGTTCTGTCCTGTCGATGTAGCGTATAGCCTGCTAGCTGAATGTTATCATTGTTGTCGTTCAGCCACGACTCCGTGAAACATAAGATATTACAGTTTTTAATGTCCCGTTGGTAGGATAACCGTAATCTTAAATCGTCCATTTTATTCTCAAAAGCTTGAACGTTGGCTAATAGGATTGATGGGAGAGGCAGTTTACTCGCTCGCCGTCGGATCCTTACAAGGCACCCGGATCTGCGTCCGCGATATCTCTGTCTCTTCCTCACGCGAATGACGGGGATTTGGGCCTTGTCGGGTGTTTGTAGGATTTCCTTGCCTGTTGAAGTCTTCGTCCAATGCGAGGTGAGTAATCGCTGTCCTGATATCCAGAAGCTCTTTTTGGTTATAAGAGACGATGGCAGAAACATTATATACAAAATAAATTACAAATAACGCGGAAAAACACACATAATAGTACAATTGGTTAGAGGGCTGTAAAACGGCAGCCATCTTCTCCGGCGCTGTTCTGTTCTATATCAAACGCCCCAAGCGTCAAAAGGAACAAGCTCAAGGGAAAACATCCACCTTGGTATAAATACAATGTTGAGTAGCTCAACCGAGCTAACATGCTCTCACAATAAACAATCACTCACAAAGACAAGGGGAACAGAGGGAACACTTATACACATACTAATTAGGGGAATGAGCACCAGGTGTGTGTGATTGACAAGACATGACAAGTGGAGTGATGAGAATGAGATCGGCAGTAGCTAGTACTCCGGTGACGACGAACGACGAAGCCTGCCCAAACAAGGAGGAGGGGCAGCCTCGGTGGACATCGTGACAGTACCCCGGCCTCCAGGACGGCCAGGAGAACGTGGAGCAGGGCGAGTCGGATGGCGACGGTGGAAATCCCTCAACAGGGAGAGATCGAGGATGGGACCCACACCGTTCCTCCGGACCGTACCCCTCCCACTCCACGAGATACTGAAGGCCCCCCACCCGACGCCTCGAATCCAGGATGGAATGGACCGAGTACGCCGGGGCCCCCTCAATGTCCAGAGAAGGTGGAGGCACCTCCCGCACCTCAGACTCCTGGAGCGGACCAGCTACCACCGGCCTGAGGAGAGACACATGAAATGAGGGGTTAAAACGGTAATCAGGGGGGAGTAACAACCTGTATGTCACCTCATTAATTCTCCTCAGGACTTTAAACGGCCCCACAAACCGCAGGCTCAGCTTCCGGCAGGGCAGGCGGAGGGGCAGATTCCGGGTCGAGAGCCAGACCCGAACACCGGGGCCTCCCTGCGGTGGCGGTCAGCGTTGGCCTTCTGACGACGCACAGCGTGCTGGAGGCGAACGTGGGCAGCATCCCAAGTCTCCTCCGCGAACCGAAACCAGTCATCCACCGCAGGAGCCTCGGTCTGGCTCTGGTGCCACGGTGCCAGAACCGGTTGATAACCTAAAACACAATGGAAGGGTGTTAGGTTAGTGGAGGAATGGCAGAGAGAGTTCTGAGCATATTCTGCCCATGGCAGGAACACCGACCACTCCCCCGGCCGGTCCTGACAGTATGTCCGCAGGAACCTACCCACATCCTGATTCACCCTTTCCACCTGCCCATTACTCTCGGGGTGAAATCTAGAGGTCAGGCTGACAGAGACCCCCAGACGTTCCATGAAAGCCTTCCAGACTCTAGACGTGAACTGGGGACCTTGGTCGGACACTATATCCTCTGGTACCCCGTAGTGCCGGAAGACGTGAGTAAACAGAGCCTCCGCAGTCTGCAGGGCCGTGGGGGGACCGGGCAGAGGAAAGAGGAGGCAGGACTTTGAAAAGCGGTCCACAACGACCAGGATAGTGGTGTTACCTTGTGAGGGGGGAAGATCAGTGAGGAAATCAATACTTAAGTGAGACCATGGACGAGACAGTGCGTCTGCCTTCACGTTCTTTGTACACGGAATGTATGAGAGTGTGAAATCAAACCGGGTGAAGAAGAGGGCCCACCTGGCCTGGCTAGGATTCAGCCTCCTCGCTGCCCGAATGTACTCCAGGTTATGGTGGTCTGTCCAGACGAGGAAAGGGTGTTTCGCCCCTTCGAGCCAATGTCTCCACACCGTCAAAGCTCAGACAACAGCCAGCGGTTCAATGTTTCAAGGAATAGACTCAACTTACTTTATTCAGCTAGCTAACTATGACGCTATAGCTAACTAGCATGCTAGCATCCAATAACACACAGTTTAGCACCAATACTTGGTTACAACAAACTACCAATAGTAACACACTAAACAGATAATTCGTGTCCGTGTCTAGTTCCTTTCATAACGCAGCAATAATTAAACGTTGGCTATCTAGCACAACTATATTGTATTTAGCTGCTACAGTACAGCTAGCTGGTCGTGTTGGCTAGCTAGCAATGGCTGCTGTGTTGACTTTGTTTGAATAACGGCGGCGCTGCGAACAAATGTAGCTGGCTAAAAGGATATTGTATTTAGTTGCTACCGTTGCTAATAGCTACTCGCCAGCTAGTCCAGGAGGTGAGTTAGCTAGCTAGCTAGCTTCGTGCTACACCCGGCACCGCCGAATACAATGCTAACCTACAATAACTACCCACAACAGCCCACGATGCCTACCTATAATACCTAATAATATACAGCCCACGATGCCTACCTATAATACCTAACTACAATCTAAATACATAGTTTAAGCCTTACTCGACAAAGCCCAAGCTATGTATAAAGCCAAACTTACCCGACGCCAGCTGTCTGGGTGGCAGACTGCAATCAGTAGCTGTAATTAAGTACAGCAGCCACCAACCACCTTTGTGAAAAAGAAAGATGGCGGTTTATGCCTGTACATTGATTATCGACCACTGAATAATGTGACGGTACGATTCAGTTATCCTCTTCCCCTCATTCCTTCAGTGATTGAGTCAATGCATGGGGCCTGTTTTTTTCACAAAATTAGACCTCAGGAGTGCCTACAACCTGGTGCGTATTCGGGAAGGGGATGAGTGGAAAACAGCATTCAGCACAACCTCGGGGCATTATGAATACCTGGTGATGCCCTACTGTTTGATGAATGCTCCATCCGTTTTCCAGTCCTTTGTGAACGAGGTGTTTCGGGACATGCTTGGTCGCGGTGTGGTGGTCTACATTGAGGTGAACGAGGTCGAAGGAGGAGGTCGTCGGGTAAGCTTGGCGTCGGGTAAGCTTGGCTTTATACATAGCTTGGGCTTTGTCGAGTAAGGCTTAAACTATGTATTTAGATTGTAGTTAGGTATTGTAGGTAGTTATCGTGGGTTGTTGTATGTAACTATTGTAGGTTAGTATTGTATTCGGCTGTGCCGGGTGTAGCACGAAGCTAGCTAGCTAACCCACCACCTGGACTAGCTGGCGAGTAGCTATTAGCAACGGTATTGTTGTTTCACGCCTGAGAGTGCCTGTAATTACGCCAGCTGGCTGCCTACAATAATTACATACAATAATTGCCTACCATTCAGCTGTTTTCTAACCTCATTGTCTGAACCGTTAACGTTAGGTAGCAAGTGGCTACTGTGCTTGAAATTTAGCTAGCTTGTTGCTACCTGGATAGCTACTAGTAAACAATAGCTGGAACGACCGAGCGAACAGACGCGAACTGGCTGAGTCAATTCAGTGGCTAGCTTTGCACTTGGCTAGCTAACAGTAGCTGCTAGGGGTAAGTCATAACCTACATTTGTGTTTTGTTTTTTACATATTGATAGCCCGAGTCGTTCAAGGAATTCGGGACATGGGTGACTAGTTAACGTTAGATTAGCTCTCTCTGTGTGTTCGTGCCGTGAAAGGAGGGGTTCTTCTTTGTCTGAAAGCAATGGCTAGCTAGTTTGCTAACTATTCTAGCTAACTAACTGGCTGAATAAGTTGACGACGGACTCGCTCAAGCTGTCGGGACTAACCCACAACGTTAGACACGGACACGAACAATCTGCTTGCGTGTTGATACACTGGTGGTTTGTTGTGGCCGAGTATTGGCGCTAAACCATGTTGTTGGAGTCCAGCATGCTAGCTGGCTGTGGCGTCTTATGACGAGGTGCCCGGACGATTTTCACGGAATAATACTGCACCTAGTTAGCTAGCTGAATAAACTAAGTTAGTCTATTCCTAGAAAACATTGAACCGCTGTAGTTTACAACAATTATAGTTTCTGAGGTGGAAGTTGGGAGAGTTATATTTGGGAGTTGTGGTGAAGGAGGCCCCGCTCTCTCCTTTCCCAGATGTTTAGTTCATTTCATTCCGATCTCCTCTGCATTATTGTAGCCATCTGCTGCAGCCTGTCAACTATGCCTCTGTCTATCCCTGTTCTCTCCTCTCCGCACAGGCTACACAAATGCCTCACACCACGTGGCTGCTGCCTCTCTAACCTGGTGCTCCCTGCACGCACCTCCCATGTGGAGTTCCAGGTCTCAGGCAGCCTCTGAAACTGCCGTTCTGCTGCCAACAAGGCAGAGTTCATCTCAGCCTATGCTACCCTCCAGTCCCTCGACTTCTTGGCGCTGACGGAAACATGGATTACCACTGAAAACACTGCTACTCCTACTGCTCTCTCCTCATCTGACCATGTGTTCTCGCATACCCCGAGAACATCTGGTCAGAGGGGTGGTGGCACAGGAATCCTCATCTCTCCCAAGTGGACATTCTCAATTTTTCACCTAACCCATCTGTCTATCTCCTCATTTGAATTCCATGCTGTCACAGTCACTAGCCCATTTAAGCTTAATATCCTTGTCATGTATCGCCCTCCAGGTTCCCTTGGAGAGTTCATCAATGAGCTTGACGCCTTGATAAGTTCCTTTCCTGAGGATGGCTCACCCCTCACAGTTTTGGGGGATTTCAACCTCCCTACGTCTACATTTGACTCATTTCTCTCTGCCTCTTTCTTTCCACTCCTCTCCTCTTTTGACCTCACCCTCTCACCGTCCCCCTACTCACAAGGCAGGCAATACGCTTGACCTCATCTTTACTAGATGCTGCTCTTCTACTAATCTCACTGCAACTCCCCTCCATGTCTTCGACTACTACTTTGTATCCTTTTCTCTCTCGCTCTCCTCCAACACTACTCACTCTGCCCCCTACACAGATGGTAATGTCGCCGCCGCAACCTTCGCTCTCTCTCTCCCACTACTCTCTCCTCTTCCATCCTAACATCTCTTCCCTCTGCTCAATCCTTCTCCCTCCAATCTCCTGATTCTGCCTCCTCAACCCTCCTCTCCTCCCTTTCTGCATCCTTTGACTCTCTGTGTCCCCTAACCTCCCGGCCGGCTCGGTCCTCCCCTCCAGCTCCGTGGCTTGATGATTCATTGCGAGCTCACAGAACAGAGCTCCGGGCAGCGGAGCGGAAATGGAAGAAAACTAAACTCCCTGCCGACCTGGCATCTTTTCACTCCCTCCTCTCTACATTTTCTTCATCTGTTTCTGCTGCTAAGGCCACTTTCTACCACTCTAAATTCCAAGCATCTGCCTCTAACCCTAGGAAGCTCTTTGCCACATTCTCCTCCCTGCTGAATCCCTCCCCCTCCTCTCTCTCTGTGGATGACTTCGTCAACCACTTTGAAAAGAAGGTTGACGACATCCGATCCTCGTTTGTTAAGTCTAATGACACTGCTGGTCCTGCTCACACTGCCCTACCCTATGCTTTGACTTCTTTCTCCCTCTCTCTCCAGATAAAATCTTGCGACTTGTGACTGCAGGCCGCCCAACAACCTGCCCGCTTGACCCCATCCCCTCCTCTCTTCTCCAGACCATCTCCGGTGACCTTCTCCCCTACCTCACCTCGCTGATCAACTCATCCTTGACCGCTGGCTATGTCCCTTCCGTCTTCAAGAGAGCGAGAGTTGCACCCCTTCTCAAAAAACCAACACTCGATCCCACTGATGTCAACAACTACAGACCAGTATCCCTTCTTTCTTTTCTTTCCAAAACTATTGAGCGTGCCGTCTTTAGCCAACTCTCTTGCTATCTCTCTCAGAATGACCTTCTTGATCTAAACCAGTCAGGTTTCAGGATTGGTCATTCAACTGAGACTGCTCTTCTCTGTGTCACGGAGGCTCTCCGCACTGCTAAAGCTAACTCTCTCTCCTCTGCTCTTGTCCTTCTAGACCTGTCTGCTGCCTTTGATACTGTGAACCATCAGATCCTCCTCTCCACCCTCTCCGAGCTGGGCATCTCCGGCGCGGCTCACTCCTGGATCGCGTCCTACCTGACCGGTTGCTCCCTACCAAGTGGCGTGGCGAGAAGCTGTCTCCGCACCACGTGCTCTCACCACTGGTGCTCCCCAGGGCTCAGTTCTAGGCCCTCTCCTATTCTCCCTATACACCAAGTCACTTGGCTCTGTCATATCCTCACATGGCCTCTCCTATCATTGCTACGCTGACGATACACAACTAATCTTCTCCTTTCCCCCTTCTGATAACCAGGTGGCGAATCGCATCTCTGCATGTCTGGCAGACATATCAGTATGGATGACGGATCACCACCTCAAGCTGAACCTTGGCAAGACGGAGCTGCTCTTCCTCCCGGGGAAGGACTGCCCGTTCCATGATCTCGCCATCACGGTTGACAACTCCATTGTGTCCTCCTCCCAGAGTGCGAAGAGCCTTGGCGTGACCCTTGACAACACCCTGTCGTTCTCCACTAACATCAAGGCGGTGACCCGATCCTGCAGGTTCATGCTCTACAACATTCGGAGAGTACGACCCTGCCTTACACAGGAAGCGGCACAGGTCCTAATCCAGGCACTTGTCATCTCCCGTCTGGATTACTGCAACTCGCTGTTGGCTGGGCTCCCTACGGGGAAGGAAATAGGTAAAGTACAATGCGCCGCAAAGGGCTCTGAACACGTTTAGGTGTTCGTTACCTGGGGTGATGCGTGAGTATCCTGCCTACCGCCTCCAGATCCAAAAGCACGTTGACGGCGCTGTGAAGTGGATTGTCCCTTCGTGCCACCAGGGTGGCACTGTCGCTGTCCTCCTGTGCTCTCTCAACCGGTGGCTCCTACCAGCTCCTTCTGCTTGGGGTCAGAATCATCCGGAGTGAGAACAGGTAGACCCCTACAAGGACGTCCTCTGGCTGCCAGCAGATTGTCCAGCCGGATGGCCATGTCTACTAGTTGGGAGAATGATAGCATAGCATCCCGGCAGGCTAGCTCCCGTCGGACGTCCTCTCTTAAGTGGCACCGGAAATGGTCAATTAGGGCCCGCTCGTTCCACCCAGACCCCGCTGCCAGCGTCCGGAACTCCAGTGCGTAGTCCTGTGTGGTCCTCGTCCCCTGCCTTAAATGGACCAGTCGTTCGCACACGCCTCTCGACCCTCAGGCGGGTGATAAAAAATTGCCCGAAAGAGGCGAGCAAACTCCCCGTAGTCCTCCAGCGCGGAACCTCCCTCATTCCACACCGCGTTGGCCCACTCCAGGGCTTTCCCACAAAGGCAGGAAACGAGGACAGATACCTTCTCCCGATCCGGTCTGATGCTGGAGAAGTATAACTCCAGCTGGAGTAAAAATCCCTTACATAGCGCTGTCGTCCCATCAAACGCCGGTGGCCGGGATATCTGGATCCGTTCAGGGGCTGGGGTGTAGGTAGCTGGATCTGGTTGACCAGCTGGTCTCGAGAGATCGGGTCCTCCTCTCTCCAGGCGTGGAACTGCTTTTCCCGCTTCTCCCAAGCTGGCTAGCATCGATGAATGCTCTTGAACCCTTGCTACAACTCCAGGCATGCTGTCTTCTCCTGCTGGCTCCATATCGGGTGAGTGATTCTGTGACGAGGTGAAATGAAGGAGTCAGGCGCAGGAGGTAAAATGGGGTAAAAAATCTACTGCAACTAACCTACGTGAGAATGCTATTCACTGACTACAGCTCAGCGTTCAACAAAATCAAATCAAATCACATTTTATTTGTCACATACACGTGTTTAGCAGATGTTATTGCGGGTGTAGCGAAATGCTTGTGCTTCTAGTGTGACGAGGTGAAATGAAGGAGTCAGGCGCAGGAGGTAAAATACCGAAGTCCAGAGTTTAATGCGTTCACATATATCAAACGCCCCAAGCGTCAAAAGGAACAAGCTCAAGGGAAAACATCCACCTTGGTATAAATACAATGTTGAGTAGCTCAACCGAGCTAACATGCTCTCACAATAAACAATCACTCACAAAGACAAGAAGAACAGAGGGAACACTTATACACATACTAATTGGGGGAATGAGCACCAGGTGTGTGTGATTGACAAGACATGACAAGTGGAGTGATGAGATTGAGATCGGCAGTAGCTAGTACTCCGGTGACGACGAACGATGAAGCCTGCCCGAACAAGGAGGAGGGGCAGCCTCGGTGGACATCGTGACATCTAGCTCCGACAGTGCAGTAATATCTAACAAGTAATATCTAACAATTTCACAACATATACCCAATACACACAAATCTAAGTAAGGAATGGAATTTAAGAATATATACATATATGGACAAGCAATGACAGAGCAGCATTGACTAAAATACAGTAGAATAGAATACAGTATATAGACTAAGATACAGTAGAACAGAATAGAATACAGTATATACATATGAGATGAGTAATGCAATATATGTAAACATTATTAAAGTGACCAGTGTTCCATTTCTTAAAGTGGCCAGTGATTTCAATAGGCAGCAGCAGCCTCTAATGTGCAAGTGATGGCTATTTAACATTCTGATGGCCTTGAGACAGAAGCTGTTTTTCATTCTCTCGGTCCCAGCTTTGATGCATTTGTACTGACCTTGCCTTCTGGATGACAGCGGGCTGAACAGGCAGTGGCTCGGGTGGTTGATGTCCTTGATTATCTTTTTGGCTTTATTGTGACATCGGGTGCTGTAGGTGTCCTGGAGGGCGGGTAGTTTGCCCCCGGTAATGCATTCGGCAGACTGCACCACCGTCTGGAGAGCCCTGCAGTTGCGGGCGGTGCAGTTGCCGTACCAGGCGGTGATACAGCCCGACAGGATGCTCTCAATTGTGCATCTGTAAAAGTTTGTGAGGGTTTCTCAGCCTCCAAATTTCTTCAGCCTCCTGAGGTTGAAGAGGCTCTGTTGCACCTTCTTCACCACCCTGTCTGCGTCGGTGGACCATTTCAGTTTGTTAGTGATGTGCATGCCAAGTAACATGAAGCTTTCCACCTTCTCCACTGCGGTCCCATCGATGCGGATAGGGGGGTGCACCCTCTGCTGTTACCTGAAGTCCACGATCATCTCCTTTGGTTTGTTGACGTTGACTGAGAGGAGATGTCGTTTCCTACCTTCTCCACCTGTGGGCGGCCCGTGAGGAAATCCAGGACCCAGTTGCACAGGGCGGGGTTCAGACCCAGGGCCTCAAGCTTAATGATGAGCTTGGAGGGTACTATGGTGTTGAATTCTGAGCTATAGTCAATGAACAGCATTCTTACATAGGTATTCCTCTTGTCCAGATGGGATAGGGCAGTGTGTAGAGTGATGGCGATTGCATCGTCTGTGGATCTATTGGGGCGGTAAGCAAATTGAAGTGGGTCTAGGGTGACAGGTAAGGTAGAGGTGATATGATCCTTGACTAGTCTCTCAAAGCACTTCATGATGACAGAGGTGAGTGCAATGGGGCGATAGTCATTTAGTTCAGTTACCTTTGCTTTCTTGAGTACAGTGGAGGCCATCTTGAAGCATGTGGGGACAGCAGACTGGGATAGGGAGAGATTGAATATGTCCGTAAACACACCAGCCAGCTGGTCTGCGCATGCTCTGAGGACGCGGCTAGGGATGCCATCTGGGCCGGCAGCCTTGCGTGGGTTAACATGCTTAAATGTCTTACTCACGTCGGCCACGGAAAAGGAGAGCCCACAGTCCTTGGTAGTGGGCCGCGTCGGTGGCACTGTGTTATCCTCAAAGCAGGCGAAGAAGGTGTTTAGCTTGTCTGGAAGCGAGACGTCGGTTACGGCGACGTGGCTGGTTTTCTTTTTGTAGTCCGTGATTGTCTGTAGACCCTGCCAAATACGTCTTGTGTCTGAGCCATTGAATTACAACTCCACTTTGTCTCTATGCTGATGTTTTGCCAGTTTAATTGCCTTGCGGAGTGAGTAGCTACACTGTTTGTATTCTGCCATATTCCCAGTCACCTTGCCATGGTTAAATGTGGTGGTTCACGCTTTCAGTTTTGCGTGAATGCTGCCATCTATCCACGGTTTCTGGTTAGGGTAGGTTTTAATAGTCACAGTGGGCACAACATCTCCTATACAATTCCTGATAAACTCAGTCACCGTTTCAGTGTATTTGTCTAAATTATTTTCGCAAGCTACCCGGAACATATCCCACTCCATGTTATCAAAACAATTTTGAAGCGTGGATTCCGATTGGTCAGACCAGCGTTAAATAGTCCTTAGCACGGGTACTTCCTGTTTGACTTTCTGACTATAGGAAAGGAGGAGCAAAATCGAGTCGTGGTCAGATTTGCCGAAAGGAGGGTGGGGGAGGGCCTTATAACCATCCCGGAAGTGTTAATAGCAATGATTGAGGATTTTAGCAGCCCGAGTACAACAGTCGATATGTTGATAGAACTTCGGCAGCCTAGTCCTCAAATTTGCAGACTCAGGATATGTGCTTTCCAGTTTGCATAAAGTCCAGTGAAGTTCTTTGAGGCCCATCGTGGTATCGGCTTGAGGGGGGATATACACGGCCATGATTATAACCAAATAAAATTATCTTGGGAGATAATACGGTCTGCATTTGATTGTGAGGTATTCTAGGTTGGGTGAACAAAAGGACTTGAGTTCCTCTATGTTACTACAATTACACCATGAGTCATTAATCATGAGACACACACCTCCACCCTTTTGCTTCCCGGAGAGATATTTATTTCTGTCTGCGCAATGAACTAAGAACCCATCTGGCTGGACCGATTTCAACAAGACATCCCCAGAGAGCAATGTTTCCGTGAAACAAAGTATGTTACATGCCCTGATGTCTCTCTGGAAAGAAATTCTTGCCCTGAGCTCGTCGACTTTGTTGTCCAAAGACTGAACATTAGCGAGTAGTATACTTGGAAGCGGTGGGTGGTTTGCGTGCCTCCTAAGTCGAACCAGCAGGCCGCTCCGAGTGCCTCTCCTCCGCTGGCGATGTTTTGGGTCAGCCGCTGGGATCAGTTAAATTAACCTGGGGAGTGCAAACAAAGGATCTGCTTCAGGAAAGTTGTATTCCTGGTCGTAATGCTGGTGAGTTACCACCGCTGTGATATCCAATAGTTTTTCCCGGCTGTATGTAATGATACAAAACAATTTCTGAGCTAATAATGTAAAAAATAATACATAAAAAAAACAAAATACCGCAAAGTTTCCTAAGAGCTAGTCGCGAGAACACCATCTTCATCGGCGCCAGGTTTATTTTATAGTTTTTATTTCACCTTTATTTAACCAGGTAAGCCAGTTGAGAACAAGTTCTCATTTACAACTGCGACCTGGCCAAGATAAAGCAAAGCAGTGCGATAAAAACAACAACACAGAGTTACATATGGGGTAAAACAAAACATGAAGTCAAAAATACAACAGAAAATATATATAGAGTGTGTGCAAATGTAGCAAGTTATGGAGGTAAGGCAATAAATAGGCTATAGTGCAAAATAATAACAATTAGTATTAACACTGGAATGATAGATGTGCAAGAGATGATGTGCAAATAGAGATACTGTGGTGCAAATGAGCAAAATAAATAACAATATAGGGATGAGGTAGTTGGGTGGGCTAATTTCAGGTTCAGAGTGCGTTCAAAGTTCGGAGGGACACCTTTGTGAGAATGCTGTTCATTGACTACAGCTCAGTGTTCAACACCATAGTGCCCTCAAAGTTCGTCACTAAGCTAAGGACCCTGGGACTAAACACCTCTCTCTGCAACTGGATCCTGGACTTCCTGACGGGCCGTCCCCAGGTGGTAAGGGTAGGTAACAACACATCTGCCACGCTGATCCTCAACACGGGGGCCCCTCAGGGGTGTATGCTCAGTCCCCTCCTGTACTCCCTGTTCACCCATGACCGCATTGCCAGGCACGACTCCAACACCATCATTAAGTTTGCAGATGACCCGACAACGATGAGACAGCCTATAGGGAGGAGGTCAGAGACCTGTCCATGTGGTGCCAGGATAACAACCACTCCCTCAACGTGATCAAGACAAAGGAGATGATTGTGGACTACAGGAAGAAAAAGATGACCGAGCACGCCCCCATTCTCATCGACGGGGCTGTAGTGGAGCAGGTCGAGAGCTTCAAGTTCCTTGGTGTCCACATCACCAACAAACCATCATGGTCCAAACACATCAAGATAGTCGTGAAGAGGCCACGACAAAGCCTATTCCCCCTCAGGAGATTGAAAAGATTTGGCATGGGTCCTCAGATCCTGAAAAAGTTCTGCTGCTGTACCATCGAGAGCATCCTGACTGGCTGCATCACTGCCTGGTATGGCAACTGCTTGGCCTCCGACCGCAAGGCACTACAGAGGGTACTGCGTATGGCCCAGTACATCACTGGGGCCAAGCTTCCTGCCATCCAGGACCTCTATACCAGGCGGTGTCAGAGGAAGGGCCTAAAAATTGTCAAAGACTCCAGCCACCCTAGTCATAGACTATTCTCCCTGCTACCGCACGGCAAGTGGTACCGGAACACCAAGTCTAGGTCCAAAAGGCTTCTTAACAGCTTCTACCCCCAAGCCATAAGACTCCTGAACAGCTAATCAAATGGCTACCCAGACCATGTGCATTGTCCCCCTCCCCCCTCCGAGTCTTTTCATATCTATGCATTGTCACTTTAACTCTACCTACATGTACATATTACCTCAATTACCTCGACTAACCTGTGCCCCGCACATGTACTCCTGAGTGGCGCAGTGGTCTAAGGCACTGCATCGCAGTGCTAACTGTGCCACTAGAGATCCTGGTTCGAATCCAGGCTCTGTCGCCACCGGCCGTGACCGGGAGACTCATGGGCGGCGCACAATTGGCCCAGCGTCGTCCAGGGTAGGGGAGGGAATGGCCGGCAGGGATGTAGCTCAGTTGATAGAGCATGGTGTTTGCAACGCCAGGGTTGTGGGTTCGATTCCCACGGGGGGCCAGTATAAAAAAAATATGTATTCACTAACTGTAAGTCGCTCTGGATAAGAGCGTCTGCTAAATGACTAAAATGTAAATGTAATGTATAGGTACTCCCTGTATATAGCCTCCCTACTGTTATTACATCGACTAACACATTGACTTGTATCGGTACCCCCTGTATATAGCCTCCCTACTGTTATTTCACATTGACTCTGTATCGGTACCCCCTGTATATAGCCTCCCTAATGTTATTTCACATTGACTCTGTATCGGTACCCCCTGTATATAGCCTCCCTACTGTTATTTCACATTGACTCTGTATCGGTACCCCCTGTATATAGCCTCCCTAGTGTTATTTCACATTGACTCTGTACCGGTACCCCCTGTATATAGCCTCCCTAGTGTTATTTCACATTGACTCTTTACCGGTACCCCCTGTATATAGCCTCCCTACTGTGATTTCACATTGACTCTGTATCGGTACCCCCTGTATATAGCCTCCCTAGTGTTATTTCACATTGACTCTGTACCGGTACCCCCTGTATATAGCCTCCCTACTGTTATTTCACATTGACTCTGTACCGGTACCCCCTGTATATAGCCTCCCTACTGTTATTTCACATTGACTCTGTACCGGTACCCCCTGTATATAGCCTCCCTACTGTTATTTCACATTGACTCTGTACCGGTACCCCCTGTATATAGCCTCCCTGTCACGCTCGTCGATGAGAGAGGACCAAGGCGCAGCGTTACGAGCGAACATATTTATTATTTAAACGTACACACGAACAAAACAACGAAAACGTGACGTCTATGGTACAACATGAAACCACACGAACAAAATCCCACAAACACAAGGGGAACACAGACAGTTTAAATATGGCTCCCAATCAGAGATAACGAGCCGACAGCTGACACTCGTTACCTCCGATTGGGAGTCATTGACCAAATAAGGGAAACACAAACCCAATGACCACCCAACCAAAACAAAACACAACCAAAACGAACACACCCTGGCTCAAAATACAAAGTCCCGGAGCCAGAGCGTGACAGTACCCCCCTAAAAGGCGCGGGACTGCGACCAGCGCCTCAAAACCCCAAATAGGGGAGGGCTGGGTGGGTGTTGCTCCTCGGAGGCGGCTCCGGCCCGGGCTTGACCACCACCCTACTTCAATCCCCGCATAACGGCCCCGATCCGATCTGACCCAGCTGGCTGGATCAGGACTGACAACGCGCACCCCTGGCTTAGCGCGTGAGGCAGGAACGGACCGGACCTGGCTGACGATACGCACCCTAGGCTTGGTGCGTGGAGCCGGAACGGACCTCACCAGGCTGACGACTCGCATCCCTGGCTTGGTGCGAGTAGCAGGAACAGACCGGACCAGGCTGACGACTCGCACCCTTGGCTTGGTGCGAGTAGCAGGAACAGACCGGACCAGGCTGACGACTCGCATCCCTGGCTTGGTGCGAGTAGCAGGAATGGGCTGGACCGGGCTGACGACTCGCACCCTTGGCTTGGTGCGAGTAGCAGGAACAGACCGGACCAGGCTGACGACTCGCACCCTTGGCTTGGTGCGAGTAGCAGGAACGGGCTGGACCAGGCCGACGACTCGCATCCCTGGTTTGGTGCGAGTAGCAGGAACGGGCTGGACCAGGCGGACGACTCGCATCCCTGGTTTGGTGCGAGTAGCAGGAACGGGCTGGACCAGGCTGACGACTCGCACCCCTGGTTTGGTGCGAGTGGCAGGAACAGGCCGGGTCGGGCTGACGACGCACACCGTAGGCTTTGTGCGTGGAGCAGGGACAGGCCGGGCTGGGCTGGCGACGCACACCGCAGGTCTGGTGCGTGGAGCAGGAAGAGGCCGGGCTGGGCTGGGCGAGCGCACCTCAGACTCGGTGCGGAGCGCAGGAAGCGTGCCGGGCTGGGCTGGCGACGCGCACCACAGACTCGGTGCGGAGCGCAGGAACGGACCGGGCTGGGCTGTCGACGCACACCGTAGGTTTGGTGCGGGGAGCAGGAATAGACCCGGACCGTACTGGGGACACACACCACTGGCTCTACACCGGGATCTGGAACGGGCCGGACCGGACTGGCAACACACGCCAGTACCTCTCGCCGTGCCTCTACACCTATCATCCCCTCTTCTACCAGTGGCCCCCGTAACCTGGCGGCCTCCTCTGCAACCCCGCTGGACCGCTCCATAGCGGCCTCCTGCTGCCCCGAAGTCGTGAGCCCCCCTAAAAAATTTTCTGGGGGTCTCTCCAGGCCTCCAACATTCTCTCCCATCTCTCGCTCCTCTGTCTCAACCCTCTTCACTCAGCTCCTCCATGGGCTTGACCCAATCGAAGCTGCCACGGGAGATCTATTAGCGATGGCTCTTGGACACGCTGCTTGGTCTGGTCTTGGTGGGATTTTCTGTCACGCTGCGTCGATGAGACAGGACCAAGGCGCAGCGTTACGAGCTAACATATTTATTATTTAAACGTACACACGAACAAAAACAATAAACGCTATGGACATCTACGGTACAAACATGAAACACATGCAACAAAACAACGAAAACGCGAGCGTCTATGGTACAACATGAAACCACACGAACAAAATCCCACAAACACAAGGTGAACACAGACAGTTTAAATATGGCTCCCAATCAGAGATAACGAGTGTCAGCTGTCGGCTCGTTATCTCTGATTGGGAGCCATATTTAAACTGTCTGTGTTCACCTTGTGTTTGTGGGATTTTGTTCGTGTGGTTTCATGTTGTACCATAGACGTCACGTTTTCGTTGTTTTGTTCGTGTGGTTTCATGTTGTACCATAGACGTCACGTTTTCGTTGTTTTGTTCGTGTGGTTTCATGTTGTACCATAGACGTCACGTTTTCGTTGTTTTGTTCGTGTGTACGTTTAAATAATAAATATGTTCGCTCGTAACGCTGCGCCTTGGTCCTCTCTCATCGACGAGCGTGACACTCCCTACTGTTATTTCACATTGACTCTGTACCGGTACCCCCTGTATATAGCCTCCCTACTGTTATTTTACTGCTGCTCTTTAATTATTTGTTATCTATTTTTTACTTAACACTTATTTTTCTTAAAAACTGCATTGTTGGTTAAGGGCTTGTAAGTAAGCATTTCACCTGTTGTTTTCGGCGCATATGAGAAATACGATTTCATTTGCTTTGATTTGATTTGAAAATGCATATCTCATCTTTATTTAACAAGGTAGTCCAGTTGACGACAGAAGACCTGTTTAGTATTCTCCACAGCAGAATAGAAGTTGTATTTAGTTCATCAACTGATGTTCCCATTGATTCTCTTATTTTTCTGGTGCCGCATCATTTAACATTCTGCATCATTTAACAGGACTTCAAGACACGAATCCCGAATGCCTTATTTCTGTGTGCCAGGAGAATACGTATTAGTACTGCACGGCATCCTTTGGCTCAATCAAGAGGAGTAGTCAGGTTTCGGCTTTCTTCCCATTCGCTATATGCCGATAGGGCCTACTTGCCTTAGCCAATCAGAGGTTGCTAGGCGACTGCTTGCGAAAGGAACTATTTTCCTGGGCCGAAGGCGAGTCAACTGGTTGATTAAATTAATCCCATTAGATGCAGTGGGGTAGCGTAATGATCCACCTCACAGGCACCACATCACCTCCCTCCCTCCACAACACACAGCATTACAGCTACAGTCCTGTGTTTATCCTGCACATCACACAGTTTTAAAGCCACAGTCCTGTGTTTGTCTGTGTTTCAGCCCCCACCACTTACATTAGTTTGGTAGCGTAACGATCAGCCTCACCGGCACCTGCTCACCCACCTTCATCATCCCCAGCACATCACATCACACTGTTATCTGCCTAGCAGTATTACTTAAAGCCACAGTCCTGTGTGTGTCTGTGTTTCAGCCCAAACGACAGCCCAGCCCTGCCTTGCACTTGCCTTGGTAATGATTAGCCTGCATGACACAGACACCTGACACGCCACCTCACTCACCTACCCATTCTCTAACACAGTGAGTCAGCCTAGCCAAGGCTAACAATAACCTGCCTGACAAACAACAACCCGCCTGAAACAATGACCTGCCTGAAGCAATGATCTGCCTGCCAAACAACTACCTGCCTAAAACAACGACCTGCCTGGCTGACAATGACCTGGCTGGACTGGCTGATTGACAACGACCTGCCTGACAAACAACAACCTGTCTGAAACAACCACCTGCCTGAACAATGATGTGCCTAACAGGAGCCTGGCTGAGTGAGTTGGGTCAAAATGTCATCGGTGTGGAGGACAACACTAATCTACACCGTGATAATTTGCCATTTAGACTGGAACTTTTGATTGGTGTCAGAAGTGAGATGGTATTCTGTGACGCCATCAGAGAGGCGTGTACATGGTAGTGGCTTGGTATAGAGGAGCGTGGGGACCTACTCTCCCGAAGGAATGGGGTCATGTAACAACCTAAACCTGATGCCGTATCTTAATTTGATCATCCTCTTGTTGCAGGAATTTTCCTGTACAGCTGGAAATACTAACTTGTAGTGTATTTAAAGTTTTAAAAGGCTTCTTAAATTTAGTAATTTCCACTTTAAAATGTCAGACTTATTTTTTCTCCACAAGGCTCACAATGATCTGCCTGACAGGACACTGAAGAGTGATTCCATGTGAAACCCACACAAAAAAATACTATGATTTTGGGGATTCAAGCTATTTCATCCATAGAATGGTCCTTTGGAGGAATAATTATTGACATGTAGTAGGTCAAAGCTGTGTGATAGAAAACCTTGGTAGAGCATGGGTGGAGTAGACATTGTGGTGCTCATGTGAATTGTCTATCTTTTTTGTCTTCAAACCAATGGCTTAAAAAACTTAAAACATAGTTTTTTGCTTTTAATTTCCAAGGAATTTACACCAGAAGGTGATTATACAACATTATTATACAACATAATTATGCAGCATAATAATACAACATAATAATACATTATAATAATACAGCATAATAATACATCATAATAATACAACGTGTTAGCTAACGTTAGCTACTTGCGCTGTTGTTGCTGAGCAACTGAGTTGCTGGACCAACTCTGAGATTCGGCTGAAAAAATATGTTAGCATTGTCAGAAATGCTACAAAAAGGTAGCAACTCATTGGTTCTTATTGGCAAAAAATAGGCACGTGAGAGTGATAAATTATAAATTGTATAAAAACCGTTGCACCTATAAATGTAGTCAATCCGACAAATTTTTAATTTCAATGGTCACCTTATGGACGCCGCAGTCTTGTTTTAATCCGACGTCTAGAATTTGAGCTAATGTTATGTTTGTGCAAGACTACCCTAATGCTAACGACCCTGTCAAAAATCCGATATAGTGGTTCTCGGTAACTGCTGAACGGATCGTGACAAGAGGGGAATGTGTTGTGTGCCTTCAATCAAGTTGATTTGCGTATTTTCGTCGACATTGGTGTCATATTTGCTTAGATATGATGGTAGGGAAATACATTTTACATTGAGCTTCAAACAATGCCATACTGTTGTCACACCGACCAATAATATATTCATAAATTATTATAAGAAAAGTGTTAATGAAATCAAAATATTGCTCATATTACAGAGCAAGCGGTAAAGCTTCACATGACACCAATGTTTGCTTTCGCAGCACTTCCAGAATAAACATTATGGAGTTTTAAAGGAGGCCTGGGTAAAGCCAAAATGTCACAAATATGCAAACTTTGAAAATTATTTCTCAATCATGCTTTTAGATACAAATGTCAAATATATGTCAACAATCCTTCCTCCATTCTATGCATTAAATTGTGTGAAAATCCCCAAAACCAGGGTATTTTTTTTTGTCTGGGTTTCATATGGAATCCTTCTGAAATAACAACCTGTCTGACTCCCAATGATCTGGCTGAAAGGCGCTTGGCGGAGTAAGTGGGGTCGATGTCATTGATGCAGAGAACAATACTAATTCAGTACCGTGATATGTTGCCATTTAGACTGGAAGACACTAATCAAAAGCCTATAGCTGGTCAATTTATTATCAACCCTTCCTGTCTCTGGCTGGAGTCAAACACAATAATCACAATCTATCACAATCAATAATTTTAGCGCCTTGAGCAATTACAAATGACAGCTACTGTTTCCAAACAAATACATTTAGAATTTAGAATTATGTCCTTTAGGAAACAATTGAGATAAAGATCTCTAGGCTCAGTTCCAGAATTCCTTGCGGAACATTTCCGAAACTGTTTTCATTCTACCCTCAGCTTTCATCCTACTGTCATGCTACTCTCAGTACTATCAACATTGCACATTGACACAGGAGGTAGAACCTTTGTTTACTGATATCCAGTTGATGGGAGAACCATTTATGTTCCACTCCAACATTCATATTCTCTTATTTGGTTTCTTCAAGTACTCTACTACCTTGAAAACGTTTAATAATGCGTTTCATTTTTCTGATCGTGCCCAGTGGACATAATATTGTATTTTAGCTTCTGTTGTGTTTGTTTACTGTGGCTATCCAAACTCCACAGCTTGTCGGGGGGAACTTTGGGTGAAAGCAAATGTCAATAAAATATATGCTCGTTTATTGCAGCAACTCCTCCTCCCACTAGAGAGGGACTCCATTATTTGTTTTACACAACCCCTTTCCCTGGAGTCACTTCCCACTAGAGAGGTACTCAGCAGCTCCACTTCCCACTAGAGAGGTACTCCACAATCGCTTTCCCTGGAGCCCCTGATCAATTCTGGGCTGCTGAGGATGCTCTGCCACACACATACATACATACACACACACACACACACACACATATGCACACGCACACACACACACACACACACACACACACACACACACACACACACACACAGCGAGCCTACCCCAGCCGAGAAAACAGCCAGCTAAATTATTCAAAGCCAACACAAAGTAACACAATGGCCTTTCATAAATAAAAGTGGCATCATTTTACAACGATTTCTCACATGCTGAATGAGCACCAAGGAGAAACTAGTGACAGATCTCTGTGTCCAGAAATCTCAGTGATGCAGCACTGACTGTATGAAAATGACACTTTGCACTCAACAGAAATAATAACCAAATTGTGCCGGTGCTACTTGAGGTGTCTGTGTGCGAATGATCAGTCCGTGTGGGTAAAACTGGTTGTATCAACATTATTTCTGAGGATTACATTTAATTCAGTTGAGTTATTATTAATAAACAACACTAAATGTAAACACACTGGGAAAGTTATTTCACTTTATGATTTGTCACTTTCTGGAGTTCTGTTAATTTCTTTATGTGCAAACCATCCTTATTTTGCTTGTCAATTATCTTGTCATTCATTGTTCCTCATTGTATCTGTCCACTGTTCCTCATTGTATCTGCCCACTGTTCCTCACTGTACCTATTCACTGTTCCTCACTGTATCTGTCCACTGTTCCTCATTGTACCTATTCACTGTTCCTCATTGTATCTGCCCACTGTTCCTCACTGTACCTATTCACTGTTCCTCACTGTATCTGTCCACTGTTCCTCATTGTACCTATTCACTGTTTCTCACTGTATCTCCCAACTGTTTCTCACTGTATCTGTTCACTGCTCCTCACTGTATCTCCCAACTGTTTCTCACTGTATCTGTTCACTGCTCCTCACTGTATCTCCCAACTGTTTCTCACTGTATCTGTTCACTGCTCCTCACTGTATCTCCCAACTGTTTCTCACTGTATCTGTTCACTGCTCCTCACTGTATCTCCCAACTGTTTCTCACTGTATCTGTTCACTGCTCCTCACTGTATCTCCCAACTGTTTCTCACTGTATCTGTTCACTGCTCCTCACTGTATCTCCCAACTGTTTCTCACTGTATCTGTTCACTGCTCCTCACTGTATCTCCCAACTGTTTCTCATTGTATCTGTTCACTGTTCCTCACTGTATCTGTTCACTGCTCCTCACTGTATCTCCCAACTGTTTCTCATTGTATCTGTTCACTGTTCCTCACTGTATCTGTTCACTGTTCCTCACTGTATCTGTTCACTGCTCCTCACTGTATCTGTACACTGTTCCTCACCATATATGTTGCTCACTGTATCTGTTCCTCACTGTATCTCCCCACTGTTCCTCATTGTATCTGTTCTATTCCTCACTGTATCTGTGTCCCACTGTATCTCCCCACTGCTCCTCGCTGTATCTATTCACTGTATCTGTTCACTGCTCCTCACTGTATCTATTCACTGTATCTGTTCACTGCTCCTCACTGTATCTATTCACTGTATCTGTTCACTGTTCCTCACTGTATCTCTCCACTGTTCCTGACTGTGTCTCCCCTCGGTTCCTCATTGTATCTGTTCACTGCTCCTCACTGTATCTCCCAACTGTTTCTCATTGTATCTGTTCACTGTTCCTCACTGTATCTGTTCACTGCTCCTCACTGTATCTCCCAACTGTTTCTCACTGTATCTGTTCACTGTTCCTCACTGTATCTCCCAACTGTTCCTCATTGTATCTGTTCACAGTTCCTCACTGTATCTGTTTTTTTTTACAGTTCCTCACTGTATCTGTGCTTTTATAGGATGAAAGGCAGTCATTGATTCAGACACCAATAATTTAGTTTATTTTGTTCCAATCTAGCCACCACCACTACTCTTAACAGTGTTTCATTACTGTCCACTGAGTTCATTATGACTAATTATCTCAGTACATCCTGTCACAGCAGTCACTAGCACTGTAACCCACTGCCTTGAAACTTTATCGACTGCTGCACTGCACATGTAATTTTTGTAATGCTACAGGTACTGAATTATCTCTACACATCACTCTCTGCCTCTCCTTAAGTCTCTCTGCCTCACCTTAAGTCTCTCTGCCTCACCTTAAGTCTCTCTGCCTCACCTTAAGTCTCTCCGCCTCACCTTAAGTCTCTATACCTCTCTGTATCACTATGCCTCATAGCTCCGAGTTATTTAGCTCTTCTGTCATTTTAATAACCCATTATTTTAACACATAAGAATCCTCCTGCCAGAAACTTCTGTCTCGCTGAAGTGTTTTTCTTTATTGTAAGCTTTTGAATTGATACTTTCTTGATGTATAAATAGTGTCCAACTTTTAACTTATAGCATGAATATGTTATACGTGATATTTAATTCATATTGCAAAGGGATGTATAGGATATACAGTGGGGGGAAAAAGTATTTAGTCAGCCACCAATTGTGCAAGTACTCCCATTTAAAAAGATGAGAGAGGCTTGTAATTTTCATCATAGGTGCACGTCAACTATGACAGACAAAATTAGAAAAAAAAATCCAGAAAATCACATTGAAGGATTTTTAATGAATTTATTTGCAAATTATGGTGGAAAATAAGTATTTGGTCAATAACAAAAGTTTCTCAATACTTTGTTATATACCCTTTGTTGGCAATGACACAGATCAAACGTTTTCTGTAAGTCTTCACAAGGTTTTCACACACTGTTGCTGGTATTTTGGCCCATTCCTCCATGCAGATCTCCTCTAGAGCAGTGATGTTTTGGGGCTGTCGCTGGGCAACACAGACTTTCAACTCCCTCCAAAGATTTTCTATGGGGTTGAGATCTGGAGACTGGCTAGGCCACTCCAGGACCTTGAAATGACACTCCAGGGCTTGAGCCACTCCTTCGTTGCCCGGGCGGTGTGTTTGGGATCATTGTCATGCTGAAAGACCCAGCCACGTTTCATCTTCAATGCCCTTGCTGATGGAAGGAGGTTTTCACTCAAAATCTCACGATACATGGCCCCATTCATTCTTTCCTTTACACGGATCAGTCGTCCTGGTAACTTTGCAGAAAAACAGCCCCAAAGCATAATGTTTCCACCTCCATGCTTCACAGTAGGTATGGTGTTCTTTGGATGCAACTCAGCATTCTTTGTCCTCCAAACACGACGAGTTGAGTTTTTACCAAAGAGTTATATTTTGGTTTCATCTGACCATATGACATTCTCCCAATCCTCTTCTGGATCATCCAAATGCACTCTAGCAAACTTCAGACGGGCCTGGACATGTACTGGCTTAAGCAGGGGGACACGTCTGGCACTGCAGGATTTGAGTCCCTGGCGGCGTAGTGTGTTACTGAAGGTAGGCTTTGTTACTTTGGTCCCAGCTCTCTGCAGGTCATTCACTAGGTCCCCCCGTGTGGTTCTGGGATTTTTGCTCACCGTTCTTGTGATCATTTTGACCCCACGGGGGGAGATCTTGTGTGGGGCCCCGATTTAAGGGAGATTATCAGTGGTCTTGTATGTCTTCCATTTCCTAATAATTGCTCCCACAGTTGATTTCTTCAAACCAAGCTGCTTACCTATTGCAGATTCAGTCTTCCCAGCCTGGTGCAGGTCTACAATTTTGTTTCTGGTGTCCTTTGACAACTCTTTGGTCTTGGCCATAGTGGAGTTTGGAGTGTGACTGTTTGAGGTTGTGGACAGGTGTCTTTTATACTGATAACAAGTTCAAACAGGTGCCATTAATACAGGTAACGAGTGGAGGACAGAGGAGCCTATTCAAGAAGAAGTTACAGGTCTGTGAGAGCCAGAAAACTTGCTTGTTTGTAGGTGACCAAATACTTATTTTCCACCATAATTTGCAAATAAATTCATAAAAAATCCTACAATGTGATTTTCTGGAAAAAATATTCTCTATTTGTCTGTCATAGTTGACGTGTAACTATGATGAAAATTACAGGCCTCTCTCATCTTTTTAAGTGGGAGAACTTGCACAATTGGTGGCTGACTAAATACTTTTTTCTCCCACTGTATTCTTTAAATCTGTATTTAATGTAACCTGAAATGCAATTTACTTTAGGACGGTCGTCCTCTGCTCTGCCATTTAACAACATTGAAACAGCTAAAGACTTCTTCTTTTTTTAAGTCTGGAGTAAATGTGTACATCTATCAATGGATGCAACACAAATGGAACCCTATACCCTATGCAGCGCACTACTTTGGACCAAGGCCCGTAGGGATTTATAAAAAAGCAATAGGGTGCCATTTGGGATCCAGAGAATGTATACATCCATCAGAGAAGGTTGTTGTTAGACGGTTATTAAAGAACACCCCTGGCACCCTATTCCCATAAGGCTCTTGTTAAAAGTAGTGCACTATATAGGGAATAGGGTGTGATTTGGAACATACCCGAGAGTTCCTACCATGTTAACTGATTAAACCACTGGGCTCCGTGTAGCTCAGTTGGTAGAGCATGGCGCTTGCAACGGCAGGAATGTGGGTTCAATTCCCATGGGGGGCCAGTATGAGAAAAAAAAAATGCACTCACTAAGTCGCTCTGTATAAGAGCGTCTGCTAAATGACTAAAGAAAACATTTTTTTTACAAAAATTAAAGGAAGTCCCTGGCCTCGCGACAACACTGGCTGACACTCACTTTCCAAATGGCACCCTATTCCCTGTATAGTGCTATTTAGCCCTACGGGCCTTGGTTAGAAAGTAATGTACCGAATAAGGGAATAAGTTGTCATTTGGGACGCATCCTACATCTGTCACGACACTGGCTGAACCTCACATTACAGTGTAATGAAGACTCCAGCCATAATTGAAAGTCGCCTACAGACAGAATGGGTCCCCTGTTCCCACACTGTTATAAACCAAAAGCTAGGGAAGTGAGTGGAGGTGAGCAGAGTTATTGCTGAAGCTTCATGCTGATGACTCACAGACCTCGGTTCAAATACTATTTGAAACTTTCTAAATATATTTTCTTTAGTCTTGCCTGGAGTTCCAGGTGGACAGGGTGTGCAATGTGTGGGACTTGTCTAGTGGTTCCATGGCAACGGGCAAGCTCAATCAAGCACAGCTAAAGTATTTGAAATGGTTTGAATAATATTTTAACACAGGTGTGATCACTCATACTAAACTGCTGTATCGCCGTGACGACGAGAGAGGCAGTCACAGTCACCTCTAACCATTTCCTGGTACGGTTTTGAACAGACAAACACCTGCATCAGACAAACAACCAGAACAGTCAATCTTCTTTCTCTACTCCCAGAACCACTGGTTGTCCATGGAAACAATCATGTTAGAACCATTGGCTGTCCATGGAAACAGTCATGTTAGAACCACTGGCTGTCCATGGAAACAGTCATGTTAGAACCATTGGTTGTCCATGGAAACAGTCATGTTAGAACCACTGGTTGTCCATGGAAACAGTCATGTTAGAACCACTGGCTGTCCATGGAAACAGTCATGTTAGAACCATTGGCTGTCCATGGAAACAGTCATGTTAGAACCACTGGCTGTCCATGGAAACAGTCATGTTAGAACCACTGGCTGTCCATGGAAACAGTAATTTTAGAATTTTGTGTAATAAGTATTGGTCTTTTGGCTTTAGAAATGCAATTCATACAATTAATTTCAAACAATATCAACAAGTTGGCCATTTGGCATTTCTATTGTATCTCTCAGTGTGTAGACGGGCTACTTACTAAATACATGTGCATGTTTGATTGAATTGATCACGGATACAGTATAAGCAGCCTTGCTCTTTCTCTGAGCAGGGGTGTCAAACTCCATGGAGGGCCTAGAATTTGCTGGGTTTTGTTTTTTCCTTTCAATTAAGACCTAGACAACCCGGTGAGGGGAGATCCTTACTAATTAGTGACCTTAATTCATCAATCAAGTACAAGGGAATTGCCAAAAACCCGCTGACACTCGGTCCTCCGTGCAATGAGTTTGACACGTACCCTATGGCCTCCACGCTGCAACAGTGATGTATATATATACACTAGATGACTGACAGGGGGCGCTGTTTTGAAGCCGCCATGCCTCCATCTTGGCTCTCCCCCACCGTTTAATCAAATATTTAGCTATAGAAATGAATTTACTAATGTCTACAGTTGTTTTTTGCCACATTTATTCTATTACAGACACCTTAATTCATACTTTTAAATTATGTGCGCTAAACAAGTACTAGTGTTACTGTCCCCACTACAACAACAAAAATACTTAAATACATGTAATTTTGTCCTTGAAACATTTAAATGAAATACTGTAGAATTCCATTCATTCCTACGGAGGACTGCTTTTCTGAGGAGTGCCAATATGGCCGATCGACCGGTGGCTTCAATGGCTCTCATTGGCCAAAACAATACCAATCCAGGGGTTTATACACATAATTGTGCTGCATGTTGTAATGTTCTAATTAAAGATGATTGGTCATGATTATGCATGTACACACCTACACGTACCCCCCACAATCCTGATCCAACCTCTCTCTCGCTCTGTCTCACTCTCTCACACACACACACACATACTGTCACATGCCTGATCCAACCCCCATATCCCTAATCTGGCCTCCACATCTGCATGTCAAGTAGTCTGGTTGCCTTCAGAAGGGTACTTACAGTGAGGGGGAAAAAAGTATTTGATCCCCTGCTGATTTTGTACTTTTGCCCACTGACAAAAACATGACCAGTCTATAATTTTAATGGTAGGTTTATTTGAACAGTGAGAGAGAGAATAACAACAACAAAATCCAGAAAAACGCATGTCAAAAATGTTATAAATTGATTTGCATTTTAATGAGGGAAATAAGTATTTGACCCCTATGCAAAACATGACTTAGTACTTGGTGGCAAAACCCTTGCTGGCAATCAGAGAGGTCAGACGTTTCTTGTAGTTGGCCACCAGGTTTGCACACATCTCAGGAGGGATTTTGTCCCACTCCTCTTTGCAGATCTTCTCCAAGTCATTAAGGTTTCGAGGCTGACGTTTGGCAACTCAAACCAGCTCCCTCCACAGATTTTCTATGGAATTAAGGTCTGGAGACTGGCTAGGCCACTCCAGGACCTTAATGTGCTTCTTCTTGAGCCACTCCTTTGTTGCCTTTGCCGTGTGTTTTGGGTCATTGTCATGCTGGAATACCCATCCACGACCCAATTTCAATGCCTTGGCTGAGGGAAGGAGGTTCTCACCCAAGATTTGACGGTACATGGCCCCGTCCATCGTCCCTTTGATGCGGTGAAGTTGTCCTGTCCCCTTAGCAGAAAAATACTCCCAAAGCATAATGTTTCCACCTCCATGTTTGACGGTGGGGATGGTGTTCTTGGGGTCATAGGCAGCATTCCTCCTCCTCCAAACACGGCGAGTTGAGTTGATGCCAAAGAGCTCCATTTTGGTCTCATCTGACCACAACACTTTCACCCTGTTCTCCTCTGAATCATTCAGATGTTTATTGGCAAACTTCAGACGGGCCTGTATATGTTCTTTCTTGAGCAGGGGGACCTTGCGGGCGCTGCAGGATTTCAGTCCTTCACGGTGTAGTGTGTTACCAATTGTTTTCTTGGTGACTATGGTCCCAGCTGCCTTGAGATCATTGACAAGATCCTCCCGTGTAGTTCTGGGCTGATTCCTCACCGTTCTCATGATCATTGCAACTCCACGAGGTGAGATCTTGCATGGAGCCCCAGGCCGAGGGAGATTGACAGTTCTTCTGTGTTTCTTCCATTTGCGAATAATCGCACCAACTGTTGTCACCTTCTCACCAAGCTGCTTGGCGATGGTCTTGTAGCCCATTCCAGCCTTGTGTAGGTCTAAAATCTTGTCCCTGACATCTTTGGAGAACTCTTTGGTCTTGGCCATGGTGGAGAGTTTGCAATCTGATTGATTGATTGCTTCTGTGGACAGGTGTCTTTTATACAGGCAACAAGCTGAGATTAGGAGCACTCCCTTTAAGAGTGTGCTCCTAATCTCAGTGTTACCTGTATAAAAGACACCTGGGAGCCAGAAATCTTTCTGATTGACAGGGGGTCAAATACTTATTTCCCTCATTAAAATGCAAATCAATTTATAACATTTTTGACATGCGTTTTTCTGGATTTTGTTGTTGTTATTCTCTCTCTCACTGTTCAAATAAACCAACCATTAAAATTATAGACTGATAATTTCTTTGTCAGTGGGCAAACGTACAAAATCAGCAGGGGATCAAATACTTTTTTCCCTCACTGTATAGACGCAACACACCACATCTTCAACGGGGACACTTATAGACGCAACACACCACATCTTCAACGGGGGACACTTATACATGCAAGACACCACATCTTCAGGGGAGGCATATTAGATGCAACCTATAATGTCTTCAGGGGAGCCTTATGCACGTAACACAGCAACAACGAAAGGCATTTGTTTACTAAGAAGTATGAATGTATTCAATCCAGGAAGCAGAAAATGCAAATTATTGTATTTTCTGTCATGGTTTTACCTGGGCAGAGCAGGCACAATTTCCTGTATGCTATTCTTCATATTCATATTCCTGAAAGGGCATAAAAACCAAGACCCCCACTGAGGATGTGGTTGGAGCTGAAACACTTCTGAAATCACAGACACACAGTTCCATGTGCTCTAATGCCATCAAGTCCTGCTTTGCTGAACACAAGAGGAAGTCTGTAGTTGCAGAAGTGGCTGCCGCTTTAAATGTGTTTTTATCATTAGCACCTTATTTGGGGAGAACGTGCTCGTGGGTAATGACTGGAGTGGAATCAGTGGAACGATATCAAATACATCAAACACATGGTTTCCAGGTGTTTGATGCCATTCCATTTGCTCCGTTCCGCCCCCATTATTATGATCTGTTCTCCTCTCAGCAGCCTCCACTGGTCCAGTAGTATTTTGCTAAAGGGGTATTCTGCAGGATGAGGGCAGTCATAGGAACAACAAGCAGCTTTTATTATTATTTCTTAAAAGTCTAAGCCGGGGGGGGGGGGAGTTTTAAGCTGACATATGAAATTGTTTTAAAATGGTCACACAATGGATCATTTAGCTATTTGAGTTGGATTTTTTGGACCTCTTTAGGTATAATATAACATCTTGAATTTGGTCTTTACTACTATAGCCCAGAGAAACGCATTGAATAACACATCAGTAAATGGCAAAAAAAAAAGTATAAAAATAAATTATAAGAAACAAGATTTGAAGTGTTTGTCCTATATGTAGGAGACATAAGAAGGCTCAGGAAATATATATATATATATATATATATATATATATATATATATATACAGTGCCTTTTTTTATATACAGTGACTTTTTCCACATTTTGTTACTGATATAGAAATGAAAATATATACAGGTTAAAAGTAAAGACTAAATGTTCCACCCTTAAATATAGTTGCGAAATGTTCTTGTTTTAAGTATGATTAGTACTTTCTTATTAGTGACTAATTATTACACTCCGAAACTGTGTGAAAAGTGTTAGAATCATGAGACTATAAACTGATAATATGTGTAGCTTAGTTAGAAGTACAATGAGGCAGTCAGAATATTGTGAGAACGGCGATAACTGAGGAATGCAGGGAGTAGACTATGATAAGAACATGTGTGTGTGTATGTATGTGTGTGTATGTGTATGTGTAGTGTGTGTGTGTGTGTGTGTGTGTGTGTGTGTGTGTGTGTGTGTGTGTGTGTGTGTGTGTGTGTGTGTGTGTGTGTGTGTGTGTGTGTGTGTGTGTGTGTGTGTGTGACCTGATGGTCAGGAGAGCAGTTTTCAAGTGGAAAACTACATCCCGCCTAAAGAGGGGTGGGATTTTTGTATGATGTGTGCATATAAAAATATTGTACGGCCATTTTGTGGCAGAATTCTCAATGAATAAAGTTCTCACTATGCAGACCGGGACTCTGTCCGTTTCTTGATCCAAACGCATTACAACCTTTTGGGAGACGCACAGAGACACTGACATAGTTAGTTAAATAATTCTCATAACAGCTTGGTCCTTCGAGACGGATTCCAATACCTGCCTCTGTCATTCCAGGTAACTCTGAAAACCATCGACGGGCGAATGATACATTCGTAAATAGAAAGACCTGCCCTTTAGCATTAAGGGTTAAAACAGGCCAGAGGACACCTGATTAATGACAGAGATGGTGATGGAATCCAAACCTACATTGAATCTCGGCTGCAAGGAAAAGGTCGGTAGTCTTTATTCATTAATTAGGGCAGTCTGGGATTGCTCAGGGTGGGTCCGTAACGATTCTCAGTAATAGGCCATTACCAAAAGAAACTACCCTGTATTCAGAGAACCTGTAGTAGATTATAGAACAGTAATGTTCAACAAATAATCTGGGATAAAGAAATACAGTGAAAGAGAAGAAGTGAAGAAAAGGTTAATATAATTGAGTAAATTTGGACGGTTAAGATCACTAGGAGAGGGAGAACCAATTTCTGTTGTATGAGACTGTCAGGAATTGTCAACGAATTACTACAACAAATATATATATATATATATATTTTAAAGTGTTTGGAAGACCTTACAGAATGCCACAGTTGGCAGGACCAGAACAGGCAGACATAGAACTAGAGAATACACTAGCAGAACACATAAGAAAATTGTTCGTTAACCATATGTCTTAGAATTTGTGTCCTACAGGAGAATTAAAGGAGAAGGTGATTCATAGTATATAACCTGGAGACTGGGTGTGGATCCAATCGTTGAGGAAAAAGGATTGAAAGCAGCCACGCTGGGAGGGACCATACCAACTCCTATTGGTAACTGCCTTCGCTATAAGAATAGCTGAGAGAGCCACTTGGGTCCACGTTACCCACTGCAAAAAGGTAGGCCCACATACCAACACCGTTGAACACACACAGAGTTAAAGAGAAGAACTGACCCACTAGGGATTCGGGGGTAAACTCCGTTAACGAAGAAACCCTACCCCGACCTTTCATCACTGTGGGGTGTTTATAGAGGTGTGGGTATGGGGAAGTACCAGGCAGGTGGGTCAGGGACAGGATTGGGATGGCGGTTTTGGGGATTTTGGGAGACTCTGAGCTGCATCATCGTGTTAACCATATTATGGATTAATCCAGGTCAACCTAAACAGGGAAATGATGAACAAAATAATACCAAGGCACTGATTCGATCTCGTAGAAATACTGAAACCAAGAAAGACTATTAGGGGAATGATTATTTTTATAGTTAAAGTCAGTTTAGGACAAGATGGGGGATTCAAGATACCATTCGACTTCTCCCATGAAGAGATAGGAGGTTTTGGGGTTTTTGGTAAGAAGGGGGCGTGTACAAGAAAGTTAGGTCCTAGAAGTTATGGTAAATACATTTGCACTGGGGAACGCTCATGTCCTTGGGCAAGGGTGTTTAAACATACCTGGGGAACATACTATGAGAATGGGATGGACGCAGTACACCAATGGGGAATTAAACAAACCCATGATAAATGTAAAACGGAACTAGTGATAACGGTAAAGTCAACTATGCAAGATGACATAGCAAGGAACTATTGGGTCTGTGTTGATGATGTCGGGGCAAATACATGTGCGAGGCTCATTTTTCAGGAGAGAAATGAATCTTCCACCCCCGAGACAGAACAGCAGGTAGATCTAATGTTATCACCAGAGGTATCAAAAAATAGTCTAATACCCCTTGGAAGGCCCTCAGAAGGAATCCTAAATAGCACTAAACCAACAAGGGTAGAATATTTCCTCTTGCAGGAAATGAACCAAGGAGAAGTAGAAGGAATTTCAAATGAGAACTTCTGGGTAAGGTGGATTTTTTTATATATATTTTTTTATTTCACCTTTATTTAACCAGGTAGGCCAGTTGAGAACAAGTTCTCATTTACAACTGCGACCTGGCCAAGATAAAGCGAAGCAGTGTGATAAAAACAACAACACAGAGTTACATATGGGGTAAAACAAAACATAAAGTCAAAAATACAAACAGAAAATATATTTACAGTGTGTGCAAATGTAGCAAGTTATGGAGGTAAGGCAATAAATAGTCTATAGTGCAAAATAATTACAATTAGTATTAACACTGGAATGATAGATGTGCAAGAGATTATGTGCAAATGAGCAAAATAAATAACAATATAGGGATGAGGTAGTTGGGTGGGCTAATTTCAGATGGGCTGTGTACAGGTACAGTGATCGGTAAGGTGCTCTGACAACTGATGCTTAAAGTTAGTGAGGGAGATAAGTCTCCAGCTTCAGAGATTTTTGCAATTCGTTCCAGTCATTGGCAGCAGAGAACTGGAAGGAATAGCGGCCAAAGGAGGTGTTGGCTTTGGGGATGACCAGTGAGATATACCTGCTGGAGCGCATACTACGGGTGGGTGTTGCTATGGTGACCAATGAGCTACATGATGGATGTACTACACAGCTAGGGCGTTGGGTCAAATTAATTGTTATGCCTGTTCAACAGGTAGGCCAACCCTTCTAACTGCACCTATGCCTCAGACCACGTTCTCTTGTGTGATAGATTTGGGATCAAACCAAACCTCACCTAATTGTTCTGATATTAAAATAACCACTCTTAAAAAGGATAGTACTAAGGCACCCCAATTCACCATGACCCACGGAGATTATCAATGTTATAGACACCAAAGTAATGCGAATCACAGATCAAATTGGAGAAGGGTTTACAACAATGTTTTTCTGGTGGGTTACAATTGATAAAAATGTTGACTGGATTAATTACATCTGCAATCGTTCATTCATTAGACAAGGGATGCAGTGAAGAGAATCTCAGACCAACTATCCGCCACCTCACTCATGACCGTAGAATAGGTTGGCTCTCGATATGCTTTTAGCAGAGAAGGGCGGATTTGCAAGATGGTGGGAGGTCATTGTTGTATGTTTATTCCCAACAATACAGCCCCAGATGGTACAGTAACTAGAGCACTGGCAGGTCTCACTGCATTAAGTAAAGAATGGGCTGAGAACTGGGGGGTGAATACATCAATGACTGGTTGGTTTGATAACATATTTGGAAAATGGAAAGCTATTGTTGCAACTGATCTGGGTGCAGCTATAGCTTCTATGGGTATGTTTGTTCTTTGTGGATGTTGTCTTATTCCCTGTGTCCGAGGGTTGGTGAGCAAGGCGTTGGAGGATGCAGTATCACAGCAGATGGTGAAATACGGCCCAATCCCGGACTCCGACCTAAGGAATGAAGAATATGACCCACCAGGCTTGGTGGAGGACGACGACAATTCAGATAGTTTGAGACTGGATGAAACTTTTCTTAGTTCTAATGTGTGAAGGTTGCAGTGAAAATCTAACAAAGAACTGTGACTGGATGTTTTCCTAGAACTATAAATCTCTAGTTTAAAAGTAATTGTAATGATTTTCTGTGTATTAAAGTGTGGATAATTTAGTCAAAGGATGGATTGATATAGAAATTGAAACATATACAGGTTAAAAGTAATGACTAAATGTTTCACCCTTAAATATAGTTGTGAAATGTTCTTTTTTTAAGTATGATTAGTACTTTCTTAGTAGTGACTATTTATTACACTCCGAAACTGTGTGAAAAGTGTTAGAATCATAAAACTATAACCTGATAATGTGTAGCTTAGTTAGACATACAATGAGGCAGTCAGAATATTGTGAGAACGGCGATAACAGAGGAATGCAGGGAGTAGACTATGATAAGAACATGTGTGTGTGTATGTATGTGTGTGTATGTGTATGTGTGTGTGTGTGTGTGTGTGTGTGTGTGTGTGTGTGTGTGTGTGTGTGTGTGTGTGTGTGTGTGTGTGTGTGTGTGTGTGTGTGTGTGTGTGTGTGTGTGTGTGTGTGTGTGTGTGTGTGTGACCTGATGGTCAGGAGAGCAGTTTTCAAGTGGAGGGGTGGGAGGGGTGGGATTTTTGTATGATGTGTGCGTATAAAAATATTGTACGACCATTTTGTGGCAGAATTCTCAATGAATAAAGACCTGATTATGCAGACCGGGACTCTGTCCGTTTCTTGATCCAAACGCATTACAACTTTTTGGGAGACGCACAGAGACACTGAAATAGTTAGTTAAATAATTCTCATAACAGTTACGTTACAGCCTTATTCTAAAATGGATTAAATAAAAATAAAATAATCCTCAGCAATCTACACACAATACCCTATAATAAAAAACAGAAATACCTTGTTTCCATATCTATTCAGACCCTTTGATATGAGACTCAAAATTGAGCTCAGGTGCAGCCTGTCTCGATTGATCATCGTTGAGATGTTTCTACAACTTGATTGGAGTCCACCTATGGTAAATTAAATTGATTGGACATGATTTGGAAAGGCACACCTGTCTATACAAGGTCCCACAGTTGACAGGGCATGTCAGAGCAAAAACCAAGCCATGAGGTGGAAGGAATTTTCCGTAGAGCTCCGAGACAGGATTGTGTCGAGGCACAGATCTGGGGAAGGGTACCAAAATATTTCTGCATTATTGAAGGTCCTCAAGAACACAGTGGTCTCCATAATTTTTTAATGGAAGAAGTTTGGAACCACCAAGACTCTTCCTAGAGCTGGCCGCCCGGCCAAACTGAGCAATTGGGGGAGAAGGGCCTTGGTCAGGGAGGTGACCAAGAACCCGATGGTCACTCTGACAGAGCTCTAGAGTTCCTCTGTGGAGATGGGAGAACCTTCCAGATGGACAACCATCTCTGCAGCACTCCACCAATCAGGCCTTTATGATAGAGTGGCCAGACGGAAGACACTCCTTCGTAAAAGGCACATGACAGCCCGATTGGAGTTTGCCAAAAGGCACCTAAAGACTATCAGACAATGAGAAACAAGATTCTCTGGTCTGAAGAAACCAAGATTGAACTCTTTGGCCTGAATGCCAAGCGTCACGTCTGGAAGAAACCTGGCACCATCCCTACGGTGAAGCATGGTGGTTGCAGCATCATGCTGTGGTGAGGTTTTTCAGCGGCAGGGACTGGGAGGCTTGTCAGGATCGAGGCAAAATTGAACGGAGCAAAGTACAGAGAGATCCTTGATGAAAACCTACTCCAGAGCGCTCAGGACCTCAGACTGGGGCGAAGGTTCACCTTCCAACAGGACAACGACCCTAAGCACACAGCCAACACAACGCAGGAGTGGCTTTGGGGCAAGTCTCTGAATGTCCTTGAGTGGCCCAGCCAGAGCCTGGACTTGAACCCGATCGAACATCTCTGAGGAGACCTGAAAAAAGCTGTGCAGCAATGCTCCCCATTCAATCTTGACAGAGCTTGAGAGGATCTGCAGAGAAGACAGGGAGAAACTCCCCAAATACAGGTGTGCCAAGCTTGTAGCGTCATACCCAAGAAGACTCAAGGCTGTAATCGCTGCCAAAGGTGTTTCACCAAAGTACTGAGTAAAGGGTCTGAATACTTATGTAAATGTAATATTTCAGTTTTTTATTTTTTATACATTTGCAAATGATTAGAAAAACATGTTTTTACTTTGTCATTATGTGGTATTGTGTGTAGATTGATGAGGGGGGAAAAAATGTTTTAATACATTTTAGAATAAGGCTGTAACGTAACAAAATGTGGAAAAGGTCAAGGGGTCTGAATACTTTCCGAATGCACTGTATATTGTACGTTTTTGTGAGAAGACCGATTTTCGGGATGTCTCGTGGTCTAAAAAACACACCTCTAGCTCTGTCACCTTCCACCACAGATGCGGAAGTGCAACATCGGAGGATGTTGTGGATTGAGACACATCCAATGCAAAAAAAACTGATATCTCTAGCTTGAACTGACAGATTTTGATGGGGATTTTTAAATTATGTTACAGGTGCGTCAAAGGGTTATGAACTTCTAACAAAACAACCTCTGGAGAAGAGAAGATTCTACGAGGAAAACGGTATGCACACGTATGCACACACACACACTCACACGTGCATGTGCGCACACGCACACACGCACACATACACCACCACCCACCCACGCACACACACACACACACACGCACGCACACACACACACACACACACACACACACACTGGCTGTGTGGACTCTTCCCTCCTCTACTAGTAATCACATCCTAGTTAATCTAATGTGTAAACGCTTTTTTGTTCTGCTTGTATTGAGCCAGCTTGCATCCCAAATGGCACCCTATTCCCTACATAGTGCACTACTTTTGACCAGAGAACTATGGGCCCTGGTCAAAAGTAGTGCGCTATATAAGGAAAAGGGTGCCATTTGGGACGTATCCCCGGTCTGTTTGCAGACTAATCTCCCGCGGTGGGGAGGTAGCAGCTCTTGCTGTGAACGTCACAAGGGGTTGAAGTAATTTTAGAAAGATAATCACCAACTGACTGTATACGATGATAAGACATTTAAACAACAACACACACACTGTTTAGCTTCAAAGCTCTAAAGCACATTAAATGGAAGGATATAATGGACTAAACAGCAAAACACTGAATAATGGGTATCAACAAAGCAGTATCATTAATCTATGCGCTGAGTTCAGTTTTCAGGTTTATGGAAATATGTTATCATAAAACAGTATCATGAATCGTTGTAGTGAAACAATTTTAATAAGACCTAAATATGAAAAGTAATGGATTTTTAGTTTGATAAGAGTCTACAAGCACAGGTGGTTTCTCTTACTGCCAAAAGTGGCATCTCTGGAGAATGATTAGAAAGATTCCCTAGAAACATTAACAGAGAAGAGAGCTAAAGGAACTATGTAGATCAAAAGGCGATACAGTGGCTTGCGAAAGTATTCACCCCCCTTGGCATTTTTCCTATGTTGTTGCCTTACAACCTGGAATTAAAATGGATTTTTGGGGGGTTTGTATCGTTTGATTTACACAACATGCATACCACTTTGAAAATGCAAAATATGTTTTATTAAACAAACAAGAAATAAGACAAAAAAATCAGAAAACTTGAGCATGCATAACTATTCACCCCCCAAAGTCAATACTTTGTAGAGCCTCCTTTTGCAGCAATTACAGCTGCAAGTCTCTTGAGGTATGTCACGATGAGCTTGGCACATCTAGCCACTGGGATTTTTGCCCATTCTTCAAGGCAAAACTGCTCCAGCTCCTTCAAGTTGGATGGGTTCCGCTGGTGTACAGCAATCTTTAAGTCATACCACAGATTCACAATTGGATTGAGGTCTGGGCTTTGACTAGACCATTCCAATACATTTAAATGTTTCCCCTTAAACCACTCGAGAGTTGCTTTAGCAGTATGCTTAGGGTCCTGCTGGAAGGTGAACCTCCGTCCCAGTCTCAAATCTCTGGAAGACTGAAACAGGTTTCCCTCAAGAATTTCCCTGTATTTAGCACCATCCATCATTCCTTCAATTCTGACCAGTTTCCCAGTCCCTGCTGATGAAAGACATCCCCACAGCATGATGCTGCCATCACCATGCTTTACTGTGGGGATGGTGCTCTCGGGGTGATGAGAGGTGTTGGGTTTGTGCCAGACATAGAGTTTTCCTTGATGGTCAAAAAGCTCAATTTTAGTCTCATCTGACCAGAGTACCTTCTTCCATATGTTTGGGGAGTCTCCCACATGCCTTTCGTCGAACACCAAACGTGTTTGCTTATTTTTTTCTTAAAGCAATGGCATTTTTCTGGCCACTCTTCCGTAAAGCCCAGCTCTGTGGAGTGTACGGCTTAAAGTGGTCCTATGGACAGATACTCCAATCTCCGCTGTGGAGCTTTGCAGCTCCTTCAGGGTTTCAGGGTTACCTTTGGTCTCTTTGTTGCCTCTCTGATTAATGCCCTCCTTGCTTGGTCCGTGAGTTTTGGTGGGTGGCCCTCTCTTGGCAGGTTTGTTGTGGTGCCATATTCTTTCAATTTTTTAATAATGGATTTAATGGTGCTCCGTGGGATGTTCAAAGTTTCGGATGTTTTTGTATAACCCAACCCTGATCTGTACTTCTCCACAACTTTGTCCCTGACCTGTTTGGAGAGCTCCTTGGTCTTCATGGTGCCGCCTGCTTGGTGGTGCCCCTTGCTTAGTGGTGTTGCAGACTGTGGGGCCATTCAGAACAGGTGTATATGTAGCCGGCTTGGTCTGTCTCTTGACGACTACTGCGTTGTGTTCCGGTGCACTGAAGACAACACACTGGCGTACTTGAAGGCACTTTATTGTGTACAGCTCTCTCACTCTCTCCCAGCCGAGTACAATGCAGACTGTTCAACATCAAAGAGAGAAAATGTTCAACACTCTACCCTCGACCAGAATCCGCCTCTCCCAGCCGAATACAATGCAGACTGAGTATAATCACATTCAAAAATACAAGGAATAAAATACAACATCATTGGAAAATAAACATTGCATCTGGTGTATATCTTATGTATGTGTCATATTCATGTTATCTCTGCCAAAAACTCTGAGCTTTTAGCCTTTATATTAATACTGTGCAACATGACATGAACCATCTTTCAAACAGGTAATACATACAGTAATATGCACGAAGCAACATGTAATCCTTCACATTTGAGCTTTTCAGTGCCATTAAACACTAATCAATACATGAAAACATTTTAAATGAACACATTTTTAACCTGATATAGGGAATACATACCTGTTCAACATCAAAGAGAGAAAATGTTCAACACTCTACCCTCGACCAGAATCCGCCTAACATAAAAAGAACAACGTGAGCTTCGTCACAAGAGGATAGAATGATGATTGCTAACTTACAGCTAAACAGAACACGAGGTTAGCTAAGTTAGCAATTTCTCAACTCTCAAAAATGGCTATATTCACGACACAGCTTGATTAAATGTACGTACACTCATCATATAATATACATACAAGTTACTATGTGCACTGAAACGTTTTAGTTTTAACAGGTATATCAAGTTTATGTCACGCCGAAGTGAACACGTACCTCTCCCAGCCGAATACAATGCAGACTGAGAAAAGCACAACATCCCTCCGCATATAACCAACTCTAGAGGGCGCACTTACACAACTAACTCTCCCAATATCTGTAGACTACACGAAATGCTGAACAATACAATATTTTGGGTGAAATCAACTCACAAAATAAAATAAAAAATAGAAAATGAACGGTTGCAAAAATCTGTAATTCTTTGACCTGTTACATTCACCCCTCTTTAATTTCACCAAAATCCTTCACACTTCGAGGGTGGAAAATAACCAAAAACATATAGAATAAAACTCTTGTCCACTTGGTCCAAGATAGCCCTGGGACTCCATTTCCCATATACAGCGTATAAAGCTACTTACAAAGTAAGTTAAAAGAAAACAGCAGTTGATCAGGCTACTGCCCCTTCTAGTGAATATGATGCCTTATACATCATATGAAATCTTGGAACACTTTCCCTCCATTATGAACATCTCATGACTCAGGTCATACTACTGGTAATAAAGAAAAATATCTTAATCTCAAAAATGTATCTAAAATAAAGAACGGAAAGACAGTGACCTTCTGACTCCTGTAACAAAACCCTTGGTGAGTGGTTTTTGCACCATGTTCTCTATCAAGCGATCGACTGCCTTAACAACCCTGCCAGTACGTGTTCTGACAACCTGACTTTCAAACCCTTGTACTTGGGAGGGTATCTGACTATCAATCAGTGTAACAGGTGAATTGACGTCCGAAGACCCTGTCTCATCTAAGTCAGGAACATCAATTGGGGCAACAGAGTCAGTGTCAGTCATGTGCAAATCAGGGGGTCACTGGAATCCGACAAGTCTCTCACAGGTGAGTATTCATTTTCCCCTTGGCCTCTGACCTCTTTAGACTGGGCTCTCGTGGGTGTCAGTTGAACAGACTTCCTGGACAGAGAGTGGGGCATCTCATTCTCCATCTCAGACTCATCAGCTTCTCCAATAGACTCAGAGTCAGAGGATGCGTTTAACCACGAACATGTACGGTCCTCAGAAGCGTCTACTGCTAGGCCACTCAAAGCATCAACAGAAGGAGGCTGAAACTCACTGGCCACATCCGAGGCAGCTCCATTCGTCTCTTCATCGCTTAGTTCTGGCATGGGCAAGAAGCTCACGTCCAACATCAAATTCCGATGAACAACTTTTGTTTTCCCACTTTCGTCTCTGACTTTGTAAACGTGAGTCTGAGGGTTCCGGTCTATGATGGTATACATAGTGGCTTCCCACTTATCCGCTAACTTCCTCTTCCCTCTCTCTGCTTTATTAGCTAACAAAACTCGGTCGCCAACGTTCAAGTGGGTTCCACGAACTCTCTTGTTGTAGCCATCAGCTTGATGTTGCTGTCCTTTCCTCGCATGCTGCTGAGCTATGTCGGCAGCCACATGGAGGTTCGCCATCAGTTTCTCTGCATAGGTCTTATAATTCACCACGACTGGATCCCTCAAGACTTGTTTGAAGACCATGTCTACTGGGAGTCTGGGCACTCGACCATACATCAAATAGAATGGAGGATATCCAGTTGTTTCATGAGTGGTGGCATTATACGCAAAAGTCAAAGTCTGTATCTGTTGGGCCCAGTGTTGCTTAGCTGTCAGGGGTAGGGCACGCAACATACTGCCAAGTGTCCTATTGAACCTTTCGGTTTGCCCATTTCCCATGGGATGATATGCTGTTGTGTGTGTTTTCTTAATCCCTGTGAGGCTGAGGAGTTCAGCTATGAGTTTGCTTTCAAAATTGGCCCCTTGATCAGAATGTATTCGCTCTGGGAAACCGTAGATGCAGAATACGTTATCCCATAACTTCTTCGCTATTTGCTTTGCAGTTTGGTTTACGCAGGGAAAGGCATGAGCCAATTTTGTAAAGTGGTCTGTTATGACTAACACATCGACAGATCTTTGCTTAGAGTCCTCAGCACTCCAAAAATCAATGCACACCAGCTCCATGGGTGCCGAAGTGCGAATGCTCTCCAAGGGAGCTCGGGCAGCTGGTTCAGGGGTCTTTGCAAGGATACAGCGTTGGCAGCATTTCACATATTCCTTGATGTCTCTTCCCATTTGCGGCCAGAAGAAACGCTGTCGGGCGAGGTGTGCTGTTCTAGCCTGCCCTTGATGCCCAGCGAAATCATGCACACCAGCGAGAGCTTTGGCCTTCAAGCTAGCAGGCAGCACAAACTGATACCTCTTCTCTCTGCTTAATGGGTCTTTGGTTACCCTATATAGGACTCCGTCCTGGACTTTTAGATGATGCCACTGCTTGCACAGTGTCTGGGTCGTAAGAGATAACCTCCTCCTCCCTCGCCTAGGTGGTGGCTCACCCCTCTGAATGAGTGGCAGGACTTCCCTGATAACTGGATCTATTTCCTGGCTGTGCCTCAGCTCGCCGATGGAGAGGGCTGGAAGTGTGTCTTGTTCTGAGGGCACCGCCTGGGGAAGAACATTGAGAAACTGTGTTGCTCTTATCTCTGCTCCCCTTTCCCACTCTACATGAGCTTCACAAGCAGATTTCACATGAGAGGGTTCTTGACTGCCAGCCAGCCTGTCTTGAGTGGGGTCCATAGTTACACAGCACCCTGCATCAAGTGCCTGGAGACACTGGGTCTTACTCCGGAAGAGATCTTGGACTTTCTCCTCTTTGGTTCCCTCCGCCTCGGCCAAAAGACTTCCATAGGGCTCACTGATCAACCTTTGGCTCACTGATTTAGCAAACGGATCTCTACTCAGGGCATCTGCCACAATGTTCTTTACCCCAGGGATGTGTTTGATACTGAAGGTGTAGGGGGGAAAGCTTTGCCACCCACCTCTGTTCGCAAGCGTCAAGTTTTGGTTTGGTCATTATATAGGTCAAAGGATTATTGTCGGTCCACACTGTAAAAGTGTGGCCTTTCAACCAGTGGCTGAATTTTTTCACAAACACTCCATTTGAGCGCCAAGAACTCCAGTCGGTGAGCAGGATACCTCTTTGTGAGCCAGTGAGGGTCTTGCTGGCAAAGGCGATCGGGCGTGCCTTCGTTTCTCCTTCTGGTATCTGGGACAGAACTGCCCCAAGGCCATCAAGAGACGCATCAATGGACAAAACCAAGGGGCTTAGAAAAGTCTGGATGGCTAAGGACCACACAATTCAGGAGCTTCTCCTAAGGCCGGCGAAAGCGGAATCGCAGTCAAGGGTCCAATCCGCAGGTTTGAGCTTTCTGTAGACTCCCGCATTCTGACTGTACTTCCGGCCTTTCCTCTCCGTTTCTGGCCAGCTGTGAGAGCAAACAGGGGTTTTGCGATGGAGGAGCAATTTGGTATGTAGTGTTGGTAACAAAATACCATCCCCAGGAACGACTTCACTCTGCGAACTGAAGGAGTGCAGCCATCATCTTCCATCAAGTCCCTCTTTGACATTTTGGTGATGACCTCGACCTTCTCTGGGTCAACAGCAACACCGTCACTGTCAACGATGTGTCCGAGAAACTTCACAGATCTCCGCAACAGATGGCATTTTTTTGGACTCAACTTTAGATTGTGCTCCCGTAGCCTCTGGAAAACAACCTCTAATCTGCTGAGGGCCTGCTGTTCGTTGGGGGCAAATATCAAGAGATCATCTAGGTAGCACAAGAGACTGCTGAAGTTAAGATCGCCAAAGATACTCATCATCATCCTCATGAAGGACGCTGGACTGCTTGCAAAGCCCCTGTGGCATTCTGTTATACTCGTGCAGGCCTAATGGTGTTGTGAAGGCGGTATACTTTTTGTCCTCCTCATGCATGGGCAAGTTATAAAATCCAGACGTGAGGTCCATGGTGCTGAAGACAGCATTACCGCCAAGGGCAGCCAAGCAGTCCGATTGATGGGGCAAAGGATGAGCATCCTTGATAGTTCTTGCATTCAGCCATCGAAAGTCTGTGCATATCCGGAGGTCGCCATTTTTCTTCCAAACCATCACGAGTGGAGAAGCATATTCACTCATTGATTTCCGTATGATTTTCTGTTCCTCCATCTCGGTGAGAACTTGGCGCAGCTTTTGATAGTGGGCTGGCGGCACTCTGCGATATGGAAGACGGAAGGGACGGTCGTCAGTGAGGCGGATCCTATGGGCAAAGCCCTTGGCTTCTCCACAGTCAAGATTATGCTTTGAAAATATATCCTGATATTTCTCCAGCAATGTCACAAGTTGGAGCTTGGTGGAGGGGCTCGCTTCACAATGATCAATGTCGACATTTCCTAGACCAGACTTCTGCAGTCTGTCTTTCAGGTCACCGTTGTTGTCCTGTTTCACATGAGTCACTCCAACAGAGCCAGCATCACTCTGACAGGAACCCTGGAACAGTGTGAGATCTTCAGCTGCAACACAAGTAGAGACGTCCGCAAGCTTGCTGTTCCTTTTCAGTGTGAGTGGTTTGTCTGAGATATTAGTGACTTTCATGGGAGTCCAGCCATCTCCCCATAGCGGTGTTACCACTCTCCCCACCATAATGCCCCGAGGCACACACCTGGAGGTTGTAGGCTCCACCATAACTGTACTCCCCAGGTGACTTGGGTATATTACTTGGCAGTCTTCCCCACAGCAGGTACTCTTGTTTGGGAAGGAGAGTCACCGCCTGAGTTAGCTTCACTGTCCCTACTTTTCCTGGGACATCTTCACCCCTCCATCTTGTGAGACTGGTCATCATTTCTAGAAACTGTTCGCCATCTGGAGACCCTTTTGTGTTGCTCGAGATAAGTGTCCAATAACTGTTCTCGTTTTTCAGCTGATGCAGTACATGTTTCAACATGTTGGTGCCTACTATTATGTCGTCTTTCTGACCAGTGATCACCAGAACTGGGACCATGCACTTTACCCCATACAGACTTAGTTCCATGTCATACATGCACTTGGGGCGCACTTGTACTCCTCCACAGCCAACAAGGATGATATGCTGTGAGAGTTCTTGATGTGGGGTCAAGACGCTATCCGATAGTAGTCTCTGCTCTGCCTCTTCACTTATCGTGCAGGCCATTGAGCCTGTATCGAGGAGCCCTTGCAACTGAGCACAGCCATTAACTGTCACCGGTGCGTGAAATAACTCACTGAACGTCTCAACTCTGTGAATATTCTGAACAATTACCGTGCAATTATCAGACATTGCTTTACAGACATTGACATACATTTCCTTCAATTCTTCACTTTTTTCAAGGGTTGAATCTTCAACGCTCACACATCCCCTTTCCGTATGTGAGCTATCTAGTTTAACCTGGCTCCAACTTGCTCAGAGTTAGGTGGTGTGTGCGCTAACTGTGGCTGAGCGTTAATTCTTGGCCGGGCGCTGTTGGCATTCTCTCTTCCAGTGGCCGGGCTTGTAACAGCCCATACAGAGGTTCGCCTGTCTACAGTGTGCAGTAGTTGAATGTTCGGCAGACTGACAGACTTTACATCTACTCTGAACAATGGCTGCTGGCCCCCTGCTTGGTGGCACGACTGCTGTTGTGTGTGCCGTCTGCTCTAGCACACGGTCCAGCAAGCCAATGAGAGACTGCATGCAGATGCTCTCTGTCTGAGGAGAGGATGGAAGCCCCATTGCCTTTGGGTAACCAGTAAGGTCTGTTGGGTTTTCAGCAGCGACTGTCTCTGTGGTTAATGCCTGAGCATGTGCACCAATGTTCTTTGGCCGATAAGATTTGGCTTGACACATTGTTCTAGCCTCTCTCTGATGTTCAACGAGGTGTTCATGAATCTCATTTGCTGTCCACTTTTCAGCTGTTTTGCACTTTAGGACACTTGTAAGAGCGGGGTCGGGACAGTGTTTCACCAGCATCATTGTGACTTCGTGAGAGGGGTCCTCAATGTTTCGCCCCTGCCTTCTCAGACACTCATCTGCGACATCCACAGCCTTGTTCAAGCGTATCCAATAGTCCATGGGACTTTCTCCAGCCAGAGGAAGTGTGTTATAGAAATCTGCTAAAGGCATAGAGGAGTAGGTTAACTCACTGAAATGTTGTTTCAGAATATCAAAGACGAGCTTGGAGTTCTCAGCTGGCTGCAGCGATGGCATACTGCGCAGGGTAACTTTAACAATGTCTCTAGCCTTTCCCATTAGTCTTGACATTATCTCCTGGGAGTGCTCTTGCGGGTGTACACCCCTCTTATTCAGGTAAACGCTCATAATCTCTTCCCACTCATGCACTGTGTGTTTGTCTGTTCCATCACCCCTGAAGTACGGCAGCTCTTTGACATCTGTCTTCATGACTAACTTTACTCCTGTCATGTTCAAATCAGACTGTCCATATCCTAAGTTCAGGCTAGGCGTAGGAGTGGTTTGGTTATCTGCACTACCAACAGATCTCTGTAATTGGCTAGCAATGTTCTCTCCTATTTCATGAGCTAACTGTGTGATGAGACTCCCTAGGTCTGCAGAACTCACATGTGAACTAGACACTGGCTGACGTGGAGAGTGTTCATCTGTTTGGGTGTGAGTGTATGAAAATGCAGGACAGCCCACTGAACTAACGCTGCTTGCAATGTCTGGAGCATCTCCTAAGCTACGCATGTGTGGTGCGGGGGAATATTCATCAGTGCGTAAGCGTGTGGACGAGAGTACAGGTCTGCCTAGTATACCAGCACCCCTAACCGGCGTGCTCTCCACCATACTCATAAACCTGCCCCTCCCCAGGCTTACCCCTGCAGCATCTCCAACACTAAATGGTGTCTGCGCATCCATGCCATCAGCCATTTTTTTTTTTTTTTAAATAGAAAGTTGTAATAGACTATGGTAATGATATGTGAATCACCAAAACATGTGAATATGAAAAAAAATTGTACAATGATAGAAGTAGCTGAGGTAAGCAATTAAGAGCTACAATTTACACATTAATGTTTGCCCTTCTACTTGTCAACGTTCGAAGAGGTTCCTACTTGTCACAGCAACCACCGGCGATCACCCTGGCGATGATCTGAAGCGAAGATATCTGGGTCACGGCACCAATGTAGCCGGCTTGGTCTGTCTCTTGACGACTACTGCGTTGTGTTCCGGTGCACTGAAGACAACACACTGGCGTACTTGAAGGCACTTTATTGTGTACAGCTCTCTACTCTCTCCCAGCCGAGTACAATGCAGACTGTTCAACATCAAAGAGAGAAAATGTTCAACACTCTACCCTCGACCAGAATCCGCCTCTCCCAGCCGAATACAATGCAGACTGAGTATAATCACATTCAAAAATACAAGGAATAAAATACAACATCATTGGAAAATAAACATTGCATCTGGTGTATATCTTATGTATGTGTCATATTCATGTTATCTCTGCCAAAAACTCTGAGCTTTTAGCCTTTATATTAATACTGTGCAACATGACATGAACCATCTTTCAAACAGGTAATACATACAGTAATATGCACGAAGCAACATGTAATCCTTCACATTTGAGCTTTTCAGTGCCATTAAACACTAATCAATACATGAAAACATTTTAAATGAACACATTTTTAACCTGATATAGGGAATACATACCTGTTCAACATCAAAGAGAGAAAATGTTCAACACTCTACCCTCGACCAGAATCCGCCTAACATAAAAAGAACAACGTGAGCTTCGACACAAGAGGATAGAATGATGATTGCTAACTTACAGCTAAACAGAACACGAGGTTAGCTAAGTTAGCAATTTCTCAACTCTCAAAAATGGCTATATTCACGACACAGCTTGATTAAATGTACGTACACTCATCATATAATATACATACAAGTTACTATGTGCACTGAAACGTTTTAGTTTTAACAGGTATATCAAGTTTATGTCACGCTCGAAGTGAACACGTACCTCTCCCAGCCGAATACAATGCAGACTGAGAAAAGCACAACATCCCTCCGCATATAACCAACTCTAGAGGGCGCACTTACACAACTAACTCTCCCAATATCTGTAGACTACACGAAATGCTGAACAATACAATATTTTGGTGAAATCAACTCACAAAATAAAATAAAAAATAGAAAATGAACGGTTGCAAAAATCTGTAATTCTTTGACCTGTTACATATACATACTGAGATCATGTGACAGATCATGTGACACAGATCATGTGACACTGTGGTCCTCTGTAGCTCAGCTGGTAGAGCACGGCGCTTGTAACGCCAAGGTAGTGGGTTCGATCCCCGGGACCACCCATACACAAAAAAAAATGTATGCACGCATGACTGTAAGTCGCTTTGGATAAAAGCGTCTGCTAAATGGCATATTATTTATTATTATTATATTATTATTATTACTTAGATTGCACACAGGTGGACTTTATTTAACTAATTATGTGACTTCTGAAGGTAATTGGTTGCACCAGATCTTATTTAGGGGCTTCATAGCAAAGGGGGTGAATACATATGCACGCACCACTTTTCCGTTATTTATTTTTTAGAATTTTGTTTAACACGTTTTTTTTTCTTCATTTCACTTCACCAATGTGGACTACTTTGTGTATGTCCATTACATGAACTCCAAATAAAAATCCATTTAAATTACAGGTTGTAATGCAACAAAATAGGAAAAACGCCAAGGGGGCTGAATACTTTTGCAAGGCACTGTATCGCTTGAAAACCATATGATGGGGTGTCCTCAATGATCTTGAAAATGCTGTAGTAAATCGTTTCTTATGCAGAGATGAGACGTGGAAAGCTCAGATGAGTAAAATGTTAAATGCTCGTAACGTTCCAGAGCTCCAAAGTGAGATGTAATATTCAAATCAAATCAAATTGTATTTGCCACATGCACCGAATACAACAGGTGTAGACATTACAGTGAAATGCTTACTTACAAGCCCTTAACCAACAATGAATTTTGTATGTTTTTGTATGTTTTTTTTTTTTTTTACTGTTAAGTAACTAAAGTATAACTAAAGACCAGTAGTAAAATAAAATAACAGTAGGGAGGCTATATACAGGGGGGTACCGGTGCAGAGTCAATGTGCGGGGGCACCGGCTAGTTACATAATGACATCAGCTTTAGGCCTACATGGTGATTTCTGAGCCAAGATTGGTTATTAGTTCAGTTTCTTCATGCAAACTTGAAGTTCAGGATGTGCCCGGCAACAACATTGGCTGAGGGGTAAGAAAGTGCCAGGTTGTTTAACATGCATTTTAAACTATTTGCGTTATTGGAACAGTGTTAATTAAAGCTGCAATACAGTGAGGGAAAAAAGTATTTGATCCCCTGCTGATTTTGTAAGTTTTCCCACTGACAAAGACATGATCAGTCTATAATTTTAATGGTAGGTTTATTTGAACAGTGAGAGACAGAATAACAACAAAACAATCCAGAAAAACGCATGTCAAAATTTTTATTAATTGATTTGCATTTTAATGAGTGAAATAAGTATTTGACCCCCTCTCAATCAGAAAGATTTCTGGCTCCCAGGTGTCTTTTATACAGGTAATGAGCTGAGATTAGGAGCACACTCTTAAAGGTCAGAAGGTCAGAATGACCTTCTTGATCCAAACCAGTCAGGTTTCAGGACTGGTCATTCAACTGAGACTGCTCTTCTCTGTGTCACGGAGGCTCTCCGCACTGCTAAAGCTAACTCTCTCTCCTCTGCTCTTGTCCTTCTAGACCTGTCTGCTGCCTTTGATACTGTGAACCATCAGATCCTCCTCTCGACCCTCTCCGAGCTGGGCATCTCCGGCGCGGCTCACTCCTGGATTGCGTCCTACCTGACCGGTCGCTCCTACCAAGTGGCGTGGCGAGAAGCTGTCTCCGCACCACGTGCTCTCACCACTGGTGTCCCCCAGGGCTCAGTTCTAGGCCCTCTCCTTTTCTCCCTATACACCAAGTCACTTGGCTCTGTCATATCCTCACATGGCCTCTCCTATCATTGCTACGCTGACGATACACAACTAATCTTCTCCTTTCCCCCTTCTGATAACCAGGTGGCGAATCGCATCTCTGCATGTCTGGCAGACATATCAGTATGGATGACGGATCACCACCTCAAGCTGAACCCCTGGCAAGACGGAGCTGCTCTTCCTCCCGGGGAAGGACTGCCCGTTCCATGATCTCGCCATCACGGTTGACAACTCCGTTGTGTCCTCCTCCCAGAGTGCGAAGAGCCTTGGCGTGACCCTGGACAACACCCTGTCGTTCTCCGCTAACATCAAGGCGGTGACCCGATCCTGCAGGTTCATGCTCTACAACATTCGGAGAGTACGACCCTGCCTTACACAGGAAGCGGCACAGGTCCTAATCCAGGCACTTGTCATCTCCCGTCTGGATTACTGCAACTCGCTGTTGGCTGGGCTCCCTGCCTGTGCCATTAAACCCCTACAACTCATCCAGAATGCCGCAGCCCGTCTGGTGTTCAACCTTCCCAAGTTCTCTCACGTCACCCCCCTCCTCCGCACACTCCACTGGCTTCCAGTTGAAGCTCGCATCCGTTACAAGACCATGGTGCTTGCCTATGGAGCAGTGAGGGGAACGGCACCTCTGTACCTTCAGGCTCTGATCAGTCCCTACACCCAAACGAGGGCATTGCGTTCATCCACCTCTGGCCTGCTGGCTCCCCTTCCTCTGCGGAAGCATAGTTCCCGCTCAGCCCAGTCAAAACTGTTCGCTGCTCTGGCACCCCAATGGTGGAACAAGCTCCCTCACGACGCCAGGACAGCGGAGTCACTCACCACCTTCCGGAGACATTTGAAACCCCACCTCTTTAAGGAATACCTGGGATAGGATAAAGTAATCCTTCTACCCCCCAAAAAATTTTTTTATAATAATAATAATAATTTGGAAAGTGGTTATCCCACTGGCTATAGGGTGAATGCAAAAATTTGTAAGTCGCTCTGGATAAGAGCGTCTGCTAAATGACGTAAATGTGCCCTTGAGCAAGGCACTTAACCCTAATTGCTCCTGTAAGTCGCTCTGGATAAGAGCGTCTGCTAAATGACTAAAATGTAAAATGTAAAATGTAAAGGGAGTGCTCCGAATCTCAGTATGTTACCTTTATAAAAGACACCTGTCCACAGAAGCAATGAATCAATCAGATTCCAAACTCTCCACCATGGCCAAGACCAAAGAGCTCTCCAAGGATGTCAGGGACAAGATTGTAGACCTACACAAGGTTTGAATGGGCTACAAGACCATCGCCAAGCAGCTTGGTGAGAAGGTGACAACAGTTGGTACGATTATTTGCAAATGGAAGAAACACAAAATAACTGTCAATCTCCCTCGGCCTGGGGCTCCATGCAAGATCTCACCTCGTGGAGTTGCAATGATCATGAGAACGATGAGGAATCAGCCCAGAACTATACGGGAGGATCTTGTCAATGATCTCAAGGCAGCTGGGACCATAGTCATCAAGAAAACAATTGGTAACACACTACACCGTGAAGGACTGAAATACTGCAGCGCTCGCAAGGTCCCCCTGCTCAAGAAAGCACATGTACAGGCCCGTCTGAAGTTTGCCAATGAACATCTGAATGATTCAGAGGAGAACTGGGTGAAAGTGTTGTGGTCAGATGAGACCAAAATGGAGCTCTTTGGCATCAACTCAACTCACCGTGTTTGGAGGAGGAGGAATGCTGCCTATGACCCCAAGAACACCATCCCCACTGTGAAACATTATGCTTTGGGGGTGTTTTTCTGCTAAGGGGACAGGGCAACTTCACCGCATCAAAGGGACGATGGACGGCACCATGTACCGTCAAATCTTGGGTGAGAACCTCCTTCCCTCAGCCAGGCCATTGAAAATGGGTCGTGGATGGGTATTCCAGCATGACAATGACCCAAAACACACGGCCAAGGCAACAAAGGAGTGGCTCAAGAAGAAGCACATTAAGGTCCTGGAGTGGCCTAGCCAGTCTCCAGACCTTAATCCCATAGAAAATCTGTGGAGGGAGCTGAAGGTTCGAGTTGCCAAACGTCAGCCTCGAAACCTTAATGACTTGGAGAAGATCTGCAAAGAGGAGTGGGACAAAATCCCTCCTGAGATGTGTGCAAACCTGGTGGCCAACTACAAGAAATGTCTGACCTCTGTGATTGCCAACAAGGGTTTTGCCACCAAGTACTAAGTCATGTTTTGCAGAGGGGTCAAATACTTATTTCCCTCATTAAAATGCAAATCAATTTGTAACATTTTTGACATGCGTTTATCTGGATTTTTTGGTTGTTATTCTGTCTCTCGCTGTTCAAATAAACTTACCATTACAATTATAGACTGATCATGTCTTTGTCAGTGGGCAAACATACAAAATCAGCAGGGGATCAAATACTTTTTTCCCTCACTGTATGTAACTTTTTGTGCAACCAGACCAAATTCACATAGAAATGTGAGTTATGGATTAGTCATTGTCATTGAAAGCAAGTCTAAGAATCGGTGGATCTGTTCTGTTTTAATTTCAGTTTTGCTTTAAACAGCTGAAAACACAATATATTTGGTTATTGAAAAGGTATTTCACAGTGATTTAGATGGTACAATGATTCTCTACACTATGCACTGCTTGGTTTGTCACATAAACTGAATTTAGGCTAACTATTAACAGTTTATAAGCAAATGGCGGAGCAATTTCTGCATATTGCCAGTGATGTAAAGTACTCAAGTAAAAATACTGTAACTTTTTACTGCAGTGGGCTAAATCAGGGTCACACAGAGGGTTTCTTGGTCTTAAACAAATGTACTTTGAAACAAAAGTACACAGAAGTATACACCTCACACACATGGTTATGGTCTTTAAAAAAAGAAGACACCTGTACCATGTCAGATATAGAGTTTAAATGTGTTCAATTTTGAGTTTGCATCCCAATATTACACTTTATATACATCACAGAAGACTGAAATATAAAACTAAAAACGGTTTGTCATAGAAACACCAGATTTGTGTCTTTTTTAACACTAGAACAGCCTAAGAACGTTGCTGGGCGTCCTCTTTAGCATACGCATCAGATGCATATCAACCCGCAAGGTGTGCAAACATAAGCACCAAGGTTGTTTTTTTCATGCTTGGCGATGGTCTTGTAGCCCATTCCAGCCTTGTGTAGGTCTACAATCTTGACATCCTTGTTGAGCTCTTTGGTCTTGGCCATGGTGGAGAGTTTGGAATCTGATTTATTGATTGCTTCTGTGGACAGGTGTCTTTTATACAGGTAACAAGCTGAGATTAGGAGCACTCCCTTTAAGAGTGTGCTCCTAATCTCAGCTCGTTACCTGTATAAAAGACACCTGGGAGCCAGAAATCTTTCTGATTGAGAGGGGGTCAAATACTTATTTCCCTCATTAAAATGCAAATCAATTTATAACATTTTTGACATGCGTTTCTCTGGATTTTTTTGTTGTCATTCTGTCTCTCACTGTTCAAATAAACCTACCATTAAAATTATAGACTGATCATTTCTTTGTCAGTGGGCAAACGTACAAAATCAGCAGGGGATCAAATACTTTTTTCCCTCACTGTATGCTTAAAGTACTGTGTTTCCTCCTTCAAAATATAATTTGGTGAATCATGGGTGACTCCGTCATTTGTAACCAGTTTCAATAAATTATTTTTGGTAGCATTCCTATGTTGAAAATTAAAAAAGAATTTGGTGCATTTTTCCCCATATTCCATCCATTTTGCTTTATTTTATAATACATTACACTTGATCTTTCTTGAATAAGTTTCTCAATTTCTTTTAGTTTTTCCTCTAATTTATTCTGAGCCTCTATGTTACAGTTTTTATTGCTATCTATCTGTTCTGTTAGACCTTCTATTTCCTTTGTTAGTATGGACTCTTTTGACCTAAATTGCTTTTGGAGATGAGTACTGAAAGGCACATTTAAAGGCATCCCATACAATAAGGGGATTTGCTATGTTATGTCGGATAAAATCAGTTATAAATTCCTCTGTCCTTGTTAAAAACAAGTTATCATCCAAAGGCTTTGATAAAATTTACAATATCCTCGCCCACGTGGAAATTCAGTAAGAGTAATGTATATGGATGGCAATTATATGATGGTCCGACCGCATTCTGTCCTCTATCAACACTTTTTAAACTTTTGGTGCCAACGAGAATGATATAAGAAAGAAGTCGACTAGCTTGACTGAGTCTCCGCCATGTATATCTCACTAGATCAGGATATTTAAGCCTCCATATATCTACTAGTTCTAATGTATCCATGACATTCACGATTTCCTTAAGAGCATGAGGTTGATTGTTTGTAGTCTGATTTCCTTTACGGTCCATTGAGCTATTTAAAACGGTATTATAATCTCCCACCATAATAATAGAGTCGTGAATTGCTTGCAGGTTTGATCATTTATTATATATATACAGTGGGGAAAAAAAGTAATTAGTCAGCCACAAATTGTGCAAGTTCTCCCACTTAAAAAGATGAGAGAGGCCTGTAATTTTCATCATAGGTACACGTCAACTATGACAGACAAATTGAGAAAAAAAATTCCAGAAAATCACATTGTAGGATTTTTAATGAATTTATTTTCAAATTATGGTGGAAAATAAGTATTTGGTCACCTACAAACAAGCAAGATTTCTGGCTCTCACAGACCTGTAACCTCTTCTTTAAGAGGCTCCTCTGTCCTCCACTCGTTACCTGTATTAATGGCACCTGTTTGAACTTGTTATCAGTATAAAAGACACCTGTCCACAACCTCAAACAGTCACACTTCAAACTCCACTATGGCCAAGACCAAAGAGCTGTCAAAGGACACCAGAAACAAAATTGTAGACCTGCACCAGGCTGGGAAGACTGAATCTGCAATAGGTAAGCAGCTTGGTTTGAAGAAATCAACTGTGGGAGCAATTATTAGGAAATGGAAGACATACAAGACCACTGATAATCTCCCTCGATCTGGGTCTCCACGCAAGATCTCACCCCGTGGGGTCAAAATGATCACAAGAACGGTGAGCAAAAATCCCAGAACCTCACGGGGGGACCTAGTGAATGACCTGCAGAGAGCTGGGACCAAAGTAACAAAGCCTACCATCAGTAACACACTACACCGCCAGGGACTCAAATCCTGCAGTGCCAGACGTGTCCCCCTGCTTAAGCCAGTACATGTCCAGGCCCGTCTGAAGTTTGCTAGAGTGCATTTGGATGATCCAGAAGAGGATTGGGAGAATGTCATATGGTCAGATGAAACCAAAATATAACTTTTTGGTAAAAACTCAACTCGTCGTGTTTGGAGGACAAAGAATGCTGAGTTGCATCCAAAGAACACCATACCTACTCTGAAGCATGGGGGTGGAAACATTATGCTTTGGGGCTGTTTTTCTGCAAAGGGACCAGGACGACTGATCCGTGTAAAGGAAAGAATGAATGGGGCCATGTATCGTGAGACTTTGAGTGAAAACCTCCTTCAATCAGCAAGGGCATTGAAGATGAAACGTGGCTGGGTCTTTCAGCATGACAATGATCCCAAACACACCGCCCGGGCAACGAAGGAGTGGCTTCGTAAGAAGCATTTCAAGGTCCTGGAGTGGCCTAGCCAGTCTCCAGATCTCAACCCCATAGAAAATCTTTGGAGGGAGTTGAAAGTCCGTGTTGCCCAGCGACAGCCCCAAAACATCACTGCTCTAGAGGAGATCTGCATTACTGTTAATTAATATCATCACCCCTTTTGAGTTTCTTTGCCCATGGAAGAAGTATATTTCTCCCCCACCATTCCTTTTTCCACACAACTTCCTCTAGAATTGTTTAATGAGTTTCCTGTAAACAATAGATATTATATTCCTTCTCTTTGAGCATTGTAAATACTGTTCTTCTTTTGTTATTATCTGCTAAACCATTACAATTATAACTGGCTATACTTATTTCACCACATACCATAATGAGATACAAGTTTCTAATTTATTTATCATTATATATGCTTGTAAACTTACCAATAAAAAATACCATAGTGATTGAGTGTCCATATAGCTGTACCTTGATATTTGCATTGCTACTAAGTAACCCTCCAATTGTTCTCCACTAATTCCCCCGGTAAAGCCCCTCCCCATCCTAAGTTGGGATGTCCTCCCAGTGATCGGCATACCACCCCGTTCCCCCGGATCCCTAGGCCCCCGAGAGGCCAGGACCCATCCATCAAAAACAGCACACAGTGCCACCCACAAAATAGAAGCAGGTCAACCGCCAAAAGCATTTCAAATGCTCTCACCTCAATATATATAGCTATTTAAATATATATATATCTGTTCAAATATCTTGCATATCTTATTTTCCATCATTATCAATTAATATGCGTAATAATGTTGGCAGTTTATGCGTAGGATTTTAACCTATAACCCGGATTGCCATTGTATTACATTACATTTTTGACAAGCAATTATTATTTTAGCAAACAATTATTGTGGTTCATCCTATATTCTCCCTAACATCCTTACCCCCTTGCAACAGCTGTGGGATAAACACACACGCACACATACTCTAACACACTCAACCCCTTTCCTCCACAATCAACCATAAGATCAGATGCTCAACGGTTGTTACATCCCAGAGCCCAACTCAAGAAAGGACCTGATTTACGAATGCATATACACCTACAGCTGTTTGAGAAAGCATGCAAGATCGAGCAAAAATTGACAACAATGTGAGATTTGATTAATCTTTTTAATCTATTTCAAGTCCTAGGTGAAGGAGATCAGATCCACCCTTTTCACCTGAGACACAAACACTCTGGTCCCCCGTTGTAACCATTTTTCCCAAGCATCTCCGTGCAGTCAGACCTTTGATTATTTTGTGCCACCTGGGAGGTGGGGGTACCCCACCGGAATCCCCACCGGCTAGGTACAAGGTCATCAAGGTTCTCATTGCAGCTTTGAGAATTTCCTTGTATATTATGCTCTCCCATCAGGAGGCTCTGGCTTTGTAGGACCAACCCTGCCAGGCAGGCTCAGAATCTTGAGGGGGTGGTGCTACTCACAGCAGGTCCATAAAACAGATGGGGACTTCTCTTTGGTGTATGGGTCGCTCAGGTGGGTGTCTAGGATATAGGGTTGGGGATCGTTCCATCTTAATAGGACAACAAAAAATATATATTAGATGTATACTATATTTTTAAATGCATATGCCTCATCTGCACAAAATTGAAAGCGCTCTCTCACAACCCCTACTCATAGACACACATTGGTTCTGGGATATGCAACCATTTCCTTTCTCACTCACTTAACGCCACACTTTTTCAAAAACAAAAAAACGCACACCACACCTTCCATCACAATTCATCCACACATTCCCACATACTGTGCCTTCTATGTTTTTATATCCACTATGTTGATTGAGTACTTGTGTTCTAATTTAGTTGTATTTGAAGATGTATTATTTTGCTTGTTATCTTTTCTTGTAATACCGTTTTTTCCCTTTATAAAATACTATACATACTATAAATGTGCTTTATTATTACAATCCCTCCATGGCTAGTATTGGGTGTTCTATTATTCGACTCCTCTATTAGAACTTTCAGAATAGCCATGGAGTAATCTTTGTGTCGCGGAACATTTGGTTGTCAATATACAGTTTATCGACAACAAGAGCAACACGCTTCCCTTTTAATCTTATTTCTTTGAAGATTGGGTACAGAACTTTGCGCCGTTCTGCAATCTCCCTCAGGAACTGATCATTCATGCCTATTTAAAGTGCCAGTAAGTCTTTTACCTAGGCTTTTAACCATGACATTATCCTTAAAAAAAGCAAACTTGGCAACGATTGGACGCTCATATCTCTGTCCTCTTTGTCCAAAACGGTGTACACGTTCGAGTTGGATTTTGTCGACATCCTGGAGTGGAATTTGAAGTGCTGTAAGAAAGAAGTCCTTCACAATTTTATCTGTAATCTCTCCCTCTGTTTCCTGGATACCCGTAAGTACTAGATTTTCTCTCATCGATCTAGTTTGTATGTCTAGTAAGGCTTCTCTCAGAAAGTTGTTCTCCTTTTTAAGTTCCTTAACGTCCGTTTCCATCCTAGTGACTGTCCCTTATAGTTCTTCTGTATCGTTCTCCATTATCGCAGCTTTTCCATCACTCATTTCAAGACTCGCCTTCAACTCTTTTACATCATTACTGACCAACTCTAGTATGCCCAGTTTGTCATTTATCGACTTCAACAGGTCGCTGTCCACACTTACCAGTCCCAGTGGTGAAAAGCATAAATCATCTGTATCCGTCGAGGAGTCGCGTTTTCTCTTGGAGATTGATTCTCCTCGTTTATCCTCCGTCATGTTTGTGTTGTTGCGTGTTGTCGTAATATTTGTCGATACATTTCTCTAGCCTTATAATTTGTTTTGTGTTATTATCCAGATTGAATGTTTTTACCCTCGAATATATGAAGTGTTAATATTTAGTGATATTGATATTGAATATTATGTTTTTATCTTGAGGTGATTTGTACCGCCTGCTTAACCCGGAAACTCTACCTCTGCCTGCCCCTTCACTATTTATCAAGCACCAAGGCTTGATAAGGCTTGATAAATAGTGCATAAACAATTGTGAAGAATGAATTGCATGAAGAAATATTAGTGGAAATCTATAAAATATAAAAACAATATTTTTTTGTTTAGTTATAGTTTTGTTTTGTATAATTCTAGAAAGTCCTAGTGAAAAAGTAGGCCTAAAGCAAGTTTACGACACTTCCAGCCAATGACGCAAGTGGTCATGTGCTGAATGCATGGACAACGCAGATATTCTTGGAAAAAGTTACATTTGGAAATAGAGCTGCACCTCTTGAATTTTGAGAGTTATTTAACCAAGGTACTGTAAGTGTCAAAGAAACTGCAGAATTTTGCTCTTTATGATACTAAATAGAAATCAAAACGTTTTACCTGCATGTGACTCTGAAGGAGGGGGCCAAGCAGTTGCCATACCAGGCAGTTATGCAACCAGTCAGGATGCTCTCGATGGTGCAGCTGTAGAACCTTTTGAGGATCTGAGGACCCATGCCAAATCTTTTCAGTCTCCTTAGGGGGAATATGTTTTGTCGTGCCCTCTTCACGACTGTCTTGGTATGTTTGGACCATGATAGTTTGTTGGTGATGTGGACACCATGGAACTTGAAGCTCTCGACCTGCTCAACTACAGCCCTCCTTTTATTGTAGTCCACAATCATCTCCTTTCTCTTGATCATGCAGGAGAGGTTGTTGTCCTGGCACCACACTGCCAGGTCTCTGACCTCCTCCCTATAGGCTGTCTCATCATTGTCGGTGATCAGGCCTACCACCGTTGTGTCGTCGGCAAACTTAATGATGGTGTTGTAGTCATGCTTGGCCACGCAGTGGTGGCTGAACAGGGAGTACACGAGGGGACTGAGCACACCCCTGAGGGGTCCCCGTGTTGAGCATCATCGTGGCAGATGTGTTGTTGCCTACCCTTACCACCTGGGGGCGGCCAGTCAGGAAGTCCAGGATCCAGTTGCAGAGGGAGGTCTTTAATCCCAGGGTCCTTAGCTTAGTGATGAGCTTTGAGGGCACTATGGTGTTGAACGCTGAGCTGTAGTCAATGAACAGCATTCTCACGTAGGTGTTTCTTTTGTCCAGGTGGGACAGGGCCGTGTGGAGAACAATAGAGATTACATAATCTGTGGATCTGTTGGGGCGGTATGCGAATTGGAGTGGGTGTAGGATTACATAATCTGTGGATCTGTTGGGGCGGTATGCGAATTGGAGTGGGTGTAGGATTTCTGGGATGATGGTGTGGATGTGAGCCATGACCAGCCTTTCAAAGCACTTCATGGCTACAGATGTGAGTGCTACGGGTCGGTAGTCATTTAGGCAGGTTACCTTTGTGTTCTTGGGCACAGGGACTATGGTGGTCTGCTTGAAATGTAGGTATTACAGACTCGGTCAGGACTGGTTGAAAATGTCAGTGAAGATACTTGCTAGTTGGTCAGCGCATGCTCTGAGTACACGTACTGGTAATCCGTCTGGCCCTGCAGCCTAGTGAATGTTGACCTGTTTAAAGGTCTTACTCACATCGGCTACAGCGAGCGTGATCACACAGTCGTCCGGAACAGCTGGTGCTCTCATGCATGCTTCAGTGTTAATTGCCTCGAAGCACTAATAGAAGTCATTTCACTCGTCTGGTAGGCTCGTATCACTGGGCAGCTCGAGGCTGGGTTTCCCTTTGTAATCCGTAATAGTTTGTAAGCCCTGCCACATCCGACGAGCGTCAGAGCCGGTGTAGTAGGATTCAATCTTAGTCCTGTATTGACGCTTTGCATGTTTGATGGTTCGTCGGAGTGCATAGCGGGATTTTTTAGAAGTGTCCAGGTTAGAGTCCGCTCCTTGAAAGCGGCAGCTCTACCCTTTAGTTCAGTGCGGATGTTGCCTGTAATCCATGGATTCTGGTTGGGTTACGTACGGTCAGTGTGGGGACAACGTTATCGATGGACTTATTGATGAAGCCTGTGACTGATGTGGTGTACTCCTCAATGCCATCGGAAGAATCCCAGAACATATTCTAGTCTGTGCTAGCAAAACAATCCTGTAGCTTAGCATCAGTCATTTCCAGGCCCAAGGACATGTACTAGTCTGTGGCAACCTAAATGCCAGAACTGGACAAGAACCTGACACCGTCAGCACACAGGGGGACAAACTCATATCTGGAGGTGACAGCATTCCCTCCCCCATATGCCCCCCTAGGCACAACTACGACAACATAACCAACAAAAACGGGTCACAACTCCTGGAGCTCTGTCGCACGCTGGGTATGTACATAGTCAATGGTAGGCTTCGAGGGGACTCCTATGGCAGGTACACCTATAGCTCATCTTTTGGCAGTAGTACTGTAGACTACTTTATCACTGACCTCAACCCAGAGTCTCTCAGAGTGTTCATAGTCAGCCCACATACACCCCTATCAGATCACAGCAAAATTACAGCCTTCTTGATCAGCGCAATGCTCAATCATGAGGCATCAAAGCCAAAGGAACTGAATAATATTAAGATATGCTATAGAGGAAGGAAAGTAATGTGGAAACCTACCAAAAAACTATTAGGCAACAACAAATTAAATCCTATTTAGACAACTTCCTGGACAAAATGTTTCACTGTAATAGTGAAGGTCTAAACTTGTCAGTAGGAAACCTAAACAGTATATTTGACCTCTCATCTTCCCTATCAAATCTACAAATTTCACACAGAAAACCGAAGAAAATTAACAACAATGACAAATGGTTTAATGAGGAATGCAAAAACCTAAGAAAGAAATTGAGAAACCTATCCAACCAAAAACATAGAGACCCAGAAAACCTGAACCTACGCCTTCAGTATGGTGAATCACTAAAACAATACAGAAATACACGTCAGAAATCAGCTCAATGTAATTGAAGAATCCATAGACTCTAACCACTTCTGGGAAAATTGGAAAACACTAAACAAACAACAACACAAAGGCTTATCTATCCAAAACGGAGATAAACCACTTCTCCTATCTTTTTGGCCCTATAACAAAGAAAAAACAGCAAAAACATATATATGATTAAACACAAATCTTAGAATCAACTATTAAAGACTACCAGAACCCACTGGATTCTCCAATTACATTGAATGAACTACAGGACAAAATACAAACCCTCCATCCAAAAAAGGCCTGTGGTGTTGATGGTATCCTCAATGAAATGATAAAATATACAGACCACAAATTCCAATTGGCTATACTTAAACTCTTTAACATCATCCTTAGCTCAGGCATCTTCCCCAATATTTGGAACCAAGGACTGATCACCCCCAATCCATAAAAGTGGAGAAAATTTGACTCCAATAACTACCGTGGGATATGCGTCAACAGCAACCTTGGGAAAATCACCTGCATTTTCATTACCAGCAGACTCGTACGTTTCCTCAGTGAACAAACAACAAGTGTGAGGTAAAACTTGGCAAAAAAAACACACATTTCTTTCCACAGGGCTGTGGAGTGAGACAGGGATGCAGCTTAAGCTCCACCCTCTTCAAGATATATATCAACGAATTGGCAAGGGCACTAGAACAGTCTGCAGCACCCGGCCTCACCCTACTAGAATCTGAAGTCAAATGTCTACTGTTTGCTGATGATCTGGTGCTTCTGTCCTCAACCAAGGATGGCCTACAGCAGCACTTAGATCTTCTGCACAGATTCTGTCAGGCCTGGGCCCTGACAGTAAATCTCAGTAAGACAAAAATAATGGTGTTCCAAAAAAGGTCCAGTTGCCAGGACCACAAATACAAATTCCATCTAGACACCGTTGCCCTAGAGCACACAAAAAACTATACGTACCTCGGCCTAAACATCAGCGCCACAGGTAACTTCCACAAAGCTGTGAACAATCTGAGAGATAAGGCAAGAAGTGCCTTCTATGCCATCAAAAGGAACATAAAATTCGACATACCAATTAGGATCTGGCTAAAAATACTTGAATCAGTTATAGAACCCATTGCCCTTCATGGTTGTGAGGTCTGGGGTCTGCTCACCAACCAATAATTCATAAAATGGGACAAACAACAAATTGAGCCTTTGCATGCAGAATTCTGCAAAAAATATCCTCAGTGTACAATGTAAAACTCCAAATAATGCAGGCAGAGCAAAATTAGATTGATACCCGCTAAGTATCAAAATCCAGAAAATAGACGTTAAATTCTACAACCACTTAAAAGGAAGTGATTCCCAAACCTTCCAAAACAAAGCCATCACCTTCAGAGAGATAAACCTGGAGAAGAGTCCCCTAAGCAAGCTGGTCCTAGCGCTCTGTTCACAAACACAAACAGACCCCACAGAGGCCAATGACAGCAACACAATTAGACCCAACCAAATCATGAGAAAACAAAAAGATAATTACTTGACAAATTGGAAAGAATTAACAAGAAAACAGAGCAAACTAGAATGCTATTTGGCCGTAAACAGAGAGTACATAGTGGCAGAATACCTGACCACTGTGACTGACCCAAAATTAAGGAAAGCTTTGAATATGTACAGAATCAGTGTGCATAGTCCTGCTATTGAGAAAGGCCACTGTAGGCAGACCTGGCTCTCAAGAGAAGACAGACTATGTGCACACTGCCCACAAAATGTGGTGGAAACTGAGCTGCACTTCCTAACCTCCTGCCAAATGTATGACCACGTTAGAGACACATATTTCCCTCAGATTACACAGATCCACAAAGAATTAGAAAGCAAACCCAATTTTGATAAACTCCCATATCATTTGGGTGAAATACCACAGTGTGCCAACACAGCAGCAAGATTTGTGACCTGTTACCGCAAGAAAAGGGCAACCAGTGAAGAACAAACACCATTGTAAATACAACCCATATTTATGTTTATTCATTTTCCCTTTTGTACTTTAACTATTTACACATAATATGACATTTGAAAAGTCTCTATTCTTTTGGAACCTTTGTGAGTGTAATGTTTATTGTTAATTTGTATTGTTTATTTCACTTTTGTTTATTATATACTTCACTTGCTTTGGCAATGTAAACAAATGTTTCCCATGCCAATAAAGCCCTTCAATTGAAATTGAATTGAGAGAGGGAGAGATATACAGTATTTTCACCCTGATACAGTAGTGTTGTAGGGTAATAAGTCCACCCTGATAGAGTAGTGTTGTAGGGTAATAAGTCCACCCTGATAGAGTAGTGTTGTAGGGTAATAGGTCCACCCTGATACAGTAGTGTTGTAGGGTAATAAGTCCACCCTGATACGGTAGTGTTGTAGGGTAATAAGTCCACCCTGATACAGTAGTGTTGTAGGGTAATAAGTCCACCCTGATACAGTAGTGTTGTAGGGTAATAGGTCCACCCTGATAGAGTAGTGTTGTAGGGTAATAGGTCCACCCTGATACAGTAGTGTTGTAGGGTAATAAGTCCACCCTGATACAGTAGTGTTGTAAGGTAATAAGTCCACCCTGATACAGTAGTGTTGTAGGGTAATAAGTCCACCCTGATAGAGTAGTGTTGTTGGGTAATAAGTCCACCCTGATAGAGTAGTGTTGTTGGGTAATAAGTCCACCCTGATAGAGTAGTGTTGTAGGGTAATAAGTCCACCCTGATAGAGTAGTGTTGTAGGGTAATAAGTCCACCCTGATACAGTAGTGTTGTAGGGTAATAAGTCCACCCTGATAGAGTACTGTTGTAGGGTAATAAGTCCACCCTGATAGAGTAGTGTTGTAGGGTAATAAGTCCACCCTGATACAGTAGTGTTGTAGGGTAATAGGTCCACCCTGATAGAGTAGTGTTGTAGGGTAATAGGTCCACCCTGATAGAGTAGTGTTGTAGGGTAATAGGTCCACCCTGATACAGTAGTGTTGTAGGGTAATAAGTCCACCCTGATACAGTAGTGTTGTAAGGTAATAAGTCCACCCTGATAGAGTAGTGTTGTAGGGTAATAAGTCCACCCTGATACAGTAGTGTTGTAGGGTAATAAGTCCACCCTTTCTACTGCTACAGTACCACCCGAGCTGGGCTAAGTTCCCACCTGAAACCCCTGCTTATGCTCTCTCTCACACGGAACAGAACAGTGTGAGCTTTATTATTGGCTGAACATCTACAGGCACCATCTCTCTCAGACATGTCTTGTCTCTGGGCTAGAGGAATTTAAATGCACTTAAATCTTCTACCGATGGAGTGGGGGGGAAATAAGAGTTTGGGTGCTCTTACGAGTGCGTCAATGGTTGAGTGTTATATAGTGACATTGAACTTGTCATTAGGGACTGTACGTTATTTATAATGAGGCATATCTGGAAAAATCTGATCTCTCTGAAATGAAAATAGATGGCCCTCCCTTCAGTAAAATATTAGTTTTACCCGACCCACCCTGAACGCTTGAAAATAATAAAAAGTGTCCCTCCTCTATACCCCAAAAAAACAATTAAAACATAAAGTGGATAGGAGAGAACATGCCTGCCTTTTACCTTCACTCCTAGGACAGACCAGATCCTCAGATACGAAGTTTGAAAAACAGTTCTTCGTTTTGTAAGCATTACATGGCAAAGTAGGCCGAAGGTTGTAGATTCGCAGACCACCGTGGACAAGGATAGAGGTGAAAAGACATCCATTATAATAAAAGCACTGCATGAATCCATCATCTTATTTGTGTTCCCGAGAAAAAATAGCATTTCATGCAATTCTACTTCATCTTACATGACTGACAGAGCATGACAGCGAATGAAATCATGCTGCAGCACAGGAGACGTTTTGGGGCTATTGTTGAAAAATAGGATAGTCAAATCAAATCAAATCAAATGTTATTTGTCACATACACGTGTTTAGCAGAGGTTATTGCGGGTGTAGCGAAATGCTCGCGCTTCTAGCTTTGACAGTGCAGTAATATCTAACAAGTAATATCTAACAATTTCACAACAAATACCCAATACACACAAATCTAAGTAAGGAATTAATTAAGAATATATACATACAGTGGGGAGAAGAAGTATTTGATACACTGCCGATTTTGCAGGTTTTCCTACTTACAAAGCATGTAGAGGTCTGTAATTTTTATCATAGGTACACTTCAACTGTTAGAGACGGAATCTAAAACAAAAATCCAGAAAATCACATTGTATGATTTTTAAGTAATTAATTTGCATTTTATTGCATGACATAAGTATTTGATCACCTACCAACCAGTAAGAATTCCGGCTCTCACAGACCTGTTAGTTTTTCTTTAAGAAGCCCTCCTGTTCTCCACTCATTACCTGTATTAACTGCACCTGTTTGAACTCGTTACCTGTATAAACGACACCTGTCCACACAATCAATCAAACAGACTCCAACCTCTCCACAATGGCCAAGACTAGAGAGCTGTGTAAGGACATCAGGGATAAAATTGTAGACCTGCACAAGGCTGGGATGGGCTACAGGACAATAGGCAAGCAGCTTGGTGAGAAGGCAACAACTGTTGGCGCAATTATTAGAAAATGGAAGAAGTTCAAGATGACGGTCAATCACCCTCGGTCTGGGGCTCCATGCAAGATCTCACCTCGTGGGGCATCAATGATCATGAGGAAGGTGAGGGATCAGCCCAGAACTACACAGCAGGACCTGGTCAATGACCTGAAGAGAGCTGGGACCACAGTCTCAAAGAAAACCATTAGTAACACACTACGCCGTCATGGATTAAAATCCTGCAGCGCACGCAAGGTCCCCCTGCTCAAGCCAGCGCATGTCCATGCCCGTCTGAAGTTTGCCAATGACCATCTGGATGATCCAGAGGAGGAATGGGAGAAGGTCATGTGGTCTGATGAGACCAAAAAGCTATATTTTTGTCTCAACTCCACTCTCTGTGTTTGGAGGAAGAAGAAGGATGAGTACAACCCCAAGAACACCATCCCAACCATGAAGCATGGAGGTGGAAACATCATTCTTTGGGGATGCTTTTCTGCAAAGGGGACAGGACGACTGCACTTTATTGAGGGGAGGATGGATGGGGCCATGTATCGCGAGATCTTGGTCAACAACCTCCTTACCTCAGTAAGAGCATTGAAGATGGGTCGTGACTGGGTCTTCCAGCATGACAACGAAAGGTCCTGGAGTGGCCAGGGCAACTAAGGAGTGGCTCCGTTAGAAGCATCTCAAGGTCCTGGAGTGGCCTAGCCAGTCTCCAGACCTGAACCCAATAGAAAATCTTTGGAGGGAGCTGAAAGTCTGTATTGCCCAGCGACAGCCCCGAAACCTGAAGGATCTGGAGAAGGTCTGTATGGAGGAGTGGGCCAAAATCCCTGCTGCAGTGTGTGCAAACCTGGTCAAGACCTACAGGAAACATATGATCTCTGTAATTGCAAACAAAGATTTCTGTACCAAATATTAAGTTTTGCTTTTGTGATGTATCAAATACTTATGTCATGCAATAAAATGCAAATTAATTACTTAAAAATCATACAATGTGATTTTCTGGATTTTTGTTTTAGATTCCGTCTCTCACAGTTGAAGTGTACCTATGATAAAAATTACAGACCTCTACATGCTTTGTAAGTAGGAAAACCTGCAAAATCGGCAGTGTATCAAATACTTGTTCTCCCCACTGTATATGGACAAGCAATGACAGAGCGGCATGGACTAAGATACAGTAGAATATTATAGAATACAGTGTACACATATGAGATAAGTAATGCAAGATATGTAAACATTATTAAAGTGACTAGTGTTCCATTTCTTAAAGTGGCCAGTGATTTCTAGTCTATGTCTATAGGCAGCCGCCTCTAATGTGCTAGTCTAAGTGCTAAGTGCTAAAGTTGTCTATCAACTATAAGAATTGAGCGCAACAGAACCAGTTACAACTGAAGCATCTGATCATCAATGATTTCGAGCCATTCATTGTTTAAAAAGCCATTCATTGTTTAACACAGCAGCCACATATCATCAGGTATGCACTTGTAACTTATTTTCATTTGGGGAAACTATAATTTTCTAATTTATTCTATTTTATTCCATGATATTGTTGTTACAAAATTGATTTGTGTTGACTGTGATTAGGGCGTGGGAATATAAGAGCATCTGCTCGGCTAAATTAACAAACTAGGCATGCATAGCTCACCGCATGATCCTCAAACCAAAGACTGTGTCACGACTTCCGCCGAGGCTGCCTCCCCTCCTTGTTCGGGCAGGTTTCGACGTTCGTCGTCACCGGCTTACTAGCTACTGCCGATCCCATTCTCATCACTCCACTTCTTTGTGAAGAAGAAAGATGGCGGTTTACGCCCGTGCATTGATTATCGACCACTTAATAAGGTGACGGTACGATTTAGTTATCGTCTTCCCCTCATTCTTTCAGTGACTGAGTCAATGCATGGGGCCCGTTTTTTCACCAAATTAGACCTCAGGAGTGCCTACAACCTGGTGCGTATTCAGGAAGGGGATGAGTGGAAAACAGCATTCAGCACAACCTCGGGGCATTATGAATACCTGGTGATGCCCTACGGTTTGATGAATGCTCCATCCGTTTTCCAGTCCTTTGTGAACGAGGTGTTTCGGGACATGCTTGGTCGCAGTGTGGTGGTCTACATCGATGACATCCTGGTGTATTCCGCTACGCGCGCGCCGAGCCTGTGTCCCTGGTTCACAAGGTACTGGTCCGACTACTGGAGTATGATCTTTATGCCAAGGCAGAGAAATGTGAGTTTTTCCAGCAGTCAATCTCCTTCCTCGGATACCACATTACTACCACAGGTGTGGAGATGGAGGGAGATCGCATTTCAGCCGTGCGTAATTGGCAGACTCCAACCACGGTGAAGGAGATGCAGCGCTTCCTTGGTTTTGCCAAATACTATCGGAGGTTTATTCGGGGCCTTGGCAAGGTCACAGCTCCCATTACCTCCTTGTTGAAGGGTGGGCCGTCCCGGCTCCGTTGGTCTGCTGAGGCTGATTTGGCCATCACTAGATTGCAGGTTCTGTTCACCTCAGCCCCGGTACTGGCTCACCCCGATTCAACACTACCGTTCGTAGTGGAGGTGGATGTGTCCGAGGTAGGGATAGGCACTGTCTTATCCCAACGCCACCCAAGCTCCGCCCCTTTGCCTTCTTTTCGAAGAAGCTCAGCTCGGCGGAGCAGAACTACGGCGTTGGTGATCGGGAGCTGCTGGCTGTTGTCCGAGCTTTGACGGTGTGGAGGCATTGGCTCGAAGGGGCGAAACACCCTTTCCTCGTCTGGATAGACCACCGTAACCTGGAGTACATTCGGGCAGCGAGGAGGCTGAATCCTAGCCAGGCCAGGTGGGCCCTCTTCTTTACCCGGTTTGATTTCACACTCTCATACATTCCGGGTATGAAGAACGTGAAGGCAGACACACTGTCTCGGCTGTATGACACAGAGGAGAGGCCCAGAGACAACACCCCCATACTCCTGGCCTCATGCATTGTGGCGCCTGTAGTATGGGCGATGGACGCGGATATAGCGCAAGCATTACGCACAGATCCATCTCCACCGCAGTGTCCAGCTGGGCTGCAGTACGTGCCTGCGTTTATCCGTGATCGTCTGATCTACTGGGCACACACGTCACCCTGCTCTGGTCATCCAGGTATCGGTCCTACAATGCACTGCCTGACCGAGAAGTACTGGTGGCCTACCTTGGCTAAGGACGTGAGGGTGTATGTTTCCTCCTGCTCAGTGTGCGCCCAGACTAAGGCATCAAGGCACCTCCCAGCGGGTAAGCTACAACCTTTACCAGTTCCACAACGACCATGGTCTCACCTTAGTATTGATTTTCTTACTGATCTTCCCCTCTCCCAAGGTAACACCACTATCCTGGTCGTTGTGGATCGCTTTTCGAAGTCCTGCCGCCTCCTTTCTCTGCCCAGTTTCCCCACGGCCCTACAAACTGCGGAGGCTCTGTTTACTCACGTCTTCCGGCACTACGGGGTACCAGAGGATATAGTGTCCGACCAAGGTCCCCAGTTCATGTCTAGAGTCTGGAAGGCGTTCATGGAACGTCTGGGGGTCTCGGTCAGCCTGACCTCTGGATTTCACCCAGAGAGTAATGGGCAGGTGGAAAGGGTGAATCAAGATGTGGGTAGGTTCCTGCGTACCTATTGCCAGGACCGGCCGGGGGAGTGGTCGGTGTTCTTGCCATGGGCAGAATACGCTCAGAACTCTCTCCGCCACTCCTCCACTAACCTAACACCCTTACAATGTGTTTTGGGTTACCAACCGGTCCTGGCACCGTGGCACCAGAGCCAGACCGAGGCTCCTGCGGTGGATGACTGGTTTCGGCGCTTGGAGGAGACTTGGGACGCTGCCCACGTTCGCCTCCAGCACGCCGTGCGTCGTCAGAAGGCGAACGCTGACCGCCACCGCAGGGAGGCCCCGGTTTCCCCTCCGCCTGCCCTGCCGGAAGCTGAGCCCACGGTTTGTGGGGCCATTTAAAGTCCTGAGGAGGATAAACGAGGATACATACAGGTCGTTACTCCCCCCTGATTATCGTATCATGTGTCTCTCCTCAGGCCGGTGGTATCTGGTGCGCTCCAGGAGTCTGAGGTGCGGGAGGTGCCTCCACCTTCTCTGGACATTGAGTGGGCCCCGGCGTACTCGGTCCGTTACATACTGGATTCGAGGTGTTTGCATTTTTTGCCTCCTAAGGTGCCACCGTACACAGCACAGTCATTGGTTAGACAGAACAAAAAGGGTTTACATCAGCAAGAGCAGGGCAGGCCAGGCCTCATGATTGGGATAGCCTATCCATTGCAGTGTGTAATGAAGTGTAGCCTAGTTTTACATACACCATCCCAGCAGTGCAAAAACTCAGGAAGGAAGTACATTTTCTTAGAAATATAACTTTTCCCTGTGCTTCTCCGAGCATGCTCTTCATATAGCCTAGACCTATAGCATAGACCAGCCTTTCTCAAACGTTTTGGTGCCAGGGACACCCCAGAGGTGTCAATGTGTTTTCAACAGCCAGTCCGTTGTGCCAGGGACACCCCAGAGGTGTCAAGGTGTTTTCAACAGCCAGTCTGTTGTTCCAGGGGCACCCCAGAGGTGTCAAGGTGTTTTCAACAGCCAGTCCGTTGTGCCAGGGACACCCCAGAGGTGTCAAGGTGTTTTCAACAGCCAGTCCGTTGTGCCAGGGACACCCCAGAGGTGTCAAGGTGTTTTCAACAGCCAGTCCGTTGTGCCAGGGACACCCCAGAGGTGTCAAGGTGTTTTCAACAGCCAGTCTCTTGCGATATTTTGATTTTGTTGCAGTAAGAGAGGATAAGCTGGTCTCACATGCTGTAAGTAGGTAGAATGACGTCTTCACTGTCATCTCTCAGAGTTGAGGGGTATTCTTGGCTGCTGAACAGCCAGAATGTGGACAGGCGCATCTCATTAACACAACCTTGTTCACAGGACAGCTCCAAGAGCAGGTGACAAGCTGTGAGTCTCTTCAGTGCTGGTGAACGGATTACACATCCACTGCTTTCCTGGTCGTGGATCAGATTGTGAGGGGAAGTCATCCTTGAATTTTAGCAGAGTTTTTCTCAGGTGTGACCCCATCTCTATGCACGTGATCCATGTTTACATCAACCTCGTCAGCCGGAGCTGAGAATAGGGGGAACTCATCGAAAATGCCTCTATCCACTTGGTCTCTCCAGACGCCCTTCGTTTTCTTGAAATCGGCATGTTCAAAAAAATCGTCTGGTTTATCCTTGAGATGTGGATGCTTTGTTTCTAAATGTCTGCACATGTTTGATGGCTTCATAGCATCGTGGCTGAGGCAAATCTGACATATCACACAGGACAATTTTGGCGGGCAGCTGTTATTTTAAACAAATCCACTCTGTCTTTCCAGACAACCAGCTTTTTCTTGAAATCTGCAATTTTTATCGTTCGCTTGGAAAATGTCACTTGAGCAGGAGTCTTGTTGTTAGGCCTACAGATCCCTATACAACGGTCCCATCGTAATCCATGTCCCATTAAGTACTCGTTCAGAACACAGAATATTTCACCTGCAGTTGTATTCTGAGGCAACTGCACCCAGGTAGTGGCAGTGCTGGCAACACTGGCTGCAGTAACCCATGGGGAGGGGGTCACACTCGGACAATCAAAGAGGGGGCTTATTATTGTGGCCCAGGTGGCACAAAATAATCAAAGGTCTGACTGCACAGAGATGCTTGGGGAAAATGGTTACAACGGGGACCAGAGTGTTTGTGTCTCAGGTGAAGAGGGTGGATCTGATCTCCATCACCTAGGACTTGACATAGATTAAATAGATTCAACAAATCTCACATTGTCGTCAATTTCTGCCCAATCTTGCATGCTTTCTCAATCAGCTGTAACTGTATGTGCACTCGTAAATCAGGTCCTTTCTTGAGTTGGGCTCTGGGATATAACAACCGTTGAGTATCTGATTTTATGGTGGATTGTGGAGGAGGTGGGTTGAGTGTGTTGTGTTGGAGTATGTGAGTATGTGCGTGTGTGTTTGTCCGGCATCTGTTGTGGGGGGTGGGGATGTTGGGGGGGTGGACCACAGTAATTTTTTGCTATGATAATAATTGCTTGTCAATAAATTAAATGTAATACAATGGCAATCCGGGTTATATGTTAAAATCCTACATGTGAACTGCCGACATTATTACGCATATTAATTGATAATGATGGAAATTAAGATATGCAAGATATTTGAATAGATATATATTTAAAAATAGTTATTCAGTGGGGAAAAAAAGTATTTAGTCAGCCACCAATTGTGCAAGTTCTCCCACTTAAAAAGATGAGAGAGGCCTGTAATTTTCATCATAGGTACACGTCAACTATGACAGACAAATTGAGAAAAAAATTCCAGTAAATCACATTGTAGGATTTTTTTATGAATTTATTTGCAAATTATGGTGGAAAATAAGTATTTGGTCACCTACAAACAAGCAAGATTTCTGGCTCTCACAGACCTGAAACTTCTTCTTTAAGAGGCTCCTCTGTCCTCTACTCGTTACCTGTATTAATGGCACCTGTTTGAACTTGTTATCAGTATAAAATACACCTGTCCACAACCTCAAACAGTCACACTCCAAACTCCACTATAGCCAAGACCAAAGAGCTGTCAAAGGATACCAGAAACAAAATTGTAGACCTGCACCAGGCTGGGAAGACTGAATCTGCAATAGGTAAGCAGCTTGGTTTGAAGAAATCAACTGTGGGAGCAATTATTAGGAAATGGAAGACATACAAGACCACTGATAATCTCCCTCGATCTGGGGCTCCATGCAAGATCTCACCCCGTGGGGTCAAAATGATCACAAGAACGGTGAGCAAAAATCCCAGAACCACACGGGGTGACCTAGTGAATGACATGCAGAGAGCTGGGACCAAAGTAACAAAGCCTACCATCAGTAACACACTACGCTGCCAGGGACTCAGATCCTGCAGTGCCAGACGTGTCCCCCTGCTTAAGCCAGTACATGTCCAGGCCCGTCTGAAGTTTGCTAGAGTGCATTTGGATGATCCAGAAGAGGATTGGGAGAATGTCATATGGTCAGAAAATAGAACTTTTTGGTAAAAACTTAACTCGTCGTGTTTGGACAAAGAATGTTAAGTTGCATCCAAAGAACACATTACCTACTGTGAAGCATGGGGGTGTAAACATCATGCTTTGGGGCTGTGTTTCTGCAAAGGGACCAGGACGACTGATCCGTGTAAAGGAAAGAATGAATGGGGCCATGTATCGTGAGATTTTGAGTGAAAACCTCCTTCCATCAGCAAGGGCATTGAAGATGAAACGTGGCTGGGTCTTTCAGCATGACAGTGATCCCAAACACACCGCCTGGGCAATGAAGGAGTGGCTTCGTAAGAAGCATTTCAAGGTCCTGGAGTGGCCTAGCCAGTCTCCAGATCTCAACCCCATAGAACATCTTTGGAGGGAGTTGAAAGTCCGTGTTGCCCAGCGACAGCCCCAAAACATCACTGCTCTAGAGGAGATCTGCATGGAGGAATGGGCCAAAATACCAGCAACAGTGTGTGAAAACCTTGTGAAGACTTACAGAAAACGTTTGACCTGTGTCATTGCCAACAAAGGGTATATAACAAAGTATTGAGAAACTTTTGTTATTGACCAAACACTTATTTTCCACCATAATTTGCAAATAAATTCATAAAAAATCCTACAATGTGATTTTCTGGATTTTCTTTTCTCATTTTGTCTGTCATAGTTGACGTGTACCTATGATGAAAATTACAGGCCTCTCTCATCTTTTTAAGTGGGAGAACTTGCACAATTGGTGGCTGACTAAATACTTTTTTTCCCCACTGTATGTGTGTGTGTATGTATATATATATATATATATATATATATATATATATATATATATATATATATATATATATATATATATATATATGTGTATATATATATATATATATATATATATATATATATATATATATATATATATATATATATATAAACATGGGGGATTGGAAGTGATGCAGACAATTACATTGATGGAAGTTACAATCTATCTGCAATATTAAGCTGATCTACCCTCCAAAAAATACAAATAAATAATAATAATCTTTGCAACAAATACATTCTTAATATATGTAGCGAATATATACAAGAAGCAGCATTTTAAATGTCCGTTGTCTCATCCAATTGGATGTGCGGGCTCTGTCTAAAGCCTGAAAGTGATTCCATATCATCTGGCATATCCTGGATTCTATGTGAGACAGTGTCATAGGAAAGTTGGATTTCACTGATCTTTGCAGCAGCAGTTGTGCCTAAACCTCTTAGCAAGCGTCCACAGCTGAGGACCAGCTTTTCAACTACAGTGAAAGGAGCCTGGCACTTGGAAATGTTATGAGACAGGAAGTATGAAGCCTTCCGTAAACTCTCGTTGTCTGGGAAATTATTGTGCAGAATCTTTGTTTGGTTAGTCATCTAATCTTTGTGAAAAAGCTTTTTTTTAACTTTCTTACAATTTTTACAAAAACAATATGACATTTAATTGATTACAAATTACATGACCCTCCCCTGCACTAAACAATTAATAAATACTAAACCCTCCCCGACTGAAATTGAAACCCTCCCATATTTCCTCATGGTAACTATTGTGTAAATTTCGATCTCTTCCTTACAATGACTTTGCATATTTATGAAATAACATATTGGCCAGGATTCAATCCGACTGCGGAATATTGACCATAGTCAACAATGTTGCTTTTCAATGCAATGTTCCTGCGGTTGAGAAGATCTAATTCACAGTGAATGCTACATGTAGGCTTTTGAGCCTTTAAAAGCAACATTGTCGACAACCCCTGGTCGGATTGAATGCCGGCCATTGGGTGTCATGGTCCTGACAAATCCAAACATTGTGAGTCAGTATTGAAGATTTCTGAGAGGGCTTTTAATAGATTATAATATATAATAATATGTGGCATTTTGCAGACGCTTTTATCCAAAGCGACTTACATCATTTAGTGCACTCAACTTTCACATGGTTAAAAGGTTTTATCACACCATCGTTCATTCCTTTTATTCCTCCTCCACCTTGCCTACATTTCCTCCAAGGCCTTTTTACCCTGTCCTGTATTCTATCCGT